>NW_004443945.1:2625366-2649200 GCF_000243295.1 Trichechus manatus latirostris
ACACCCTACCCTAATCCTGCCTCATTAATGTAGCAAAAACAACCGATACCCAAATGGGATTATAACCACAGGCATAGAGGTTAGGATTTACGACACATATTTCTGGGGAACACAATTCAATCCATAACAGGCATCTCCATATTTGGGCAACTGAGATTATTTATATCCACCTAGTGAAAATGTTGTTGTTGTTAGGTGCTGTTGAGTCAGTTCCGACTCAGTGATCATACTTACAACAGAACAAAAGGCTGCCTAGTCCTCCGCCATCCTCAGAATCATTGCTATGCTTGAGCCCGTCGTTGCATCCACTCTGTCAATCGATCTCGTTAAGGGTCTTCCTCTCTTTCGCTGACCCTCTACTTTACCAAGCCTTATGTCCTTCTCCAGGGAGTGGACCCTCTTGATAACATGTCCAAAGTACATGAGATGAAGTCCTGCCATCCTCACTTCCAAGCAGCATTCTGGCTGTACTTCTTCCAAGACAGATTTGTTTGTTCTTCTGGCAGTCCATGGTATATTCAGCATTCTTTGCCAACACCGTAATTCCAATGCATTAATTCTCTGGTCTTCCTTATTTATTGTCCAGCTTTCACATGCATATGAGGTGATTGAAAATACCATGGCTTGGGTCAGGCACACATTAGTCCTCAAAGTGACATCTTTGCTTTTTAACACTTTAAAGAGGTCTTTTAATTTGCTTAATGCAGCGTGTTGTTTGATTTCTTCCCGCTGCTCTCATGGGCGTTGATTGTGGATCCAGGTAAAATGAAATCCTTGACAACTTCAGTCTTTTCTCTGTTTATCATGTTGTTGCTTATTGGTCCAGTTGTAAGGATTTTTGTTTTCTTTAAGTTGAGGTGTAATCCATACCGAAGGCTGTAGTCTCTGATCTTCATCAGTAAGTGCTTCAAGTCCCCTTCGGTTTCAGCAGCAAGGTCGTGTCGTCTGCATATCGAAGGTTGTTTATAAGTCTTCCTCCAATCCTGATGCTGTGTTCTTCTTCATATAGTCCAACTTCTCTGATTATTTGCTCAGCATATAATTGAGTAAGTATGGTGAAAGGATACAATCCTGATGTACACCTTTCCTGATTTTAAACCACGCAGCACCCCCTTGTTCTGTTTGAACAACTGCCTCTTGGTCTATGTACAGGTTCCTCATGAGAACAATTAAGTTCTGGAATTCCCATTCTTCACAATATTATTCATAATTTGTTATAATCCACACAGTCCAATGCCTTGCATAGTCAATAAAACACAGGTAAACATCTTTCTGGTATTCTATGCTTTCAGCCAGATCCACCTGATATCAGCAATGATATCCTTCGTTCCATGTCCTCCTCTGAATTAGTGAAAATAATAAACAGCACTTGCTATGGGTAGGCACTGTGATCACACTGCAGTGTGGATGATCACATCTGTTATGTCTTAGCTTCCATGCAGTCTTGCCTCTGAAGCCACACCAGAGTAAAGGTTGGAGTGGAGTCAAGGAGTCATTATTGAACAGAACTGATGAGGCTGTTTAGGTCCCTGCCCCACCCCTGCCCCACTTTGACCACCCTCCCTGTTACAGATGAAGAACCAGGCTCAGAGATGTGAAGTAAGTGGCCCAAGGTCACACAGCTGGAAAGTAGCAGATGGGAAACTCCAGGTCTTTATTGTGCTCGAGAAAGGCAGGTGATCCTGTGAACTTCATCTTCAGTGAAGAGATTACAAGGGTAAGGCTGGCTCTGGAGCCCAGACTGCTTGGGTTTAAATCCCAGCTCTGTCACTTACTGGCTAAGTCTCTGTGCCTCAGTTTCCTCATTTAAAAAATAGTGCATTCCCTCACAAGGTTACTGTGAAGATGAAATAAGATAATGCATATAAAGCACTTAACATAGTAGCTATTATTATTACTATTATTATTATTGGAGTCCCAGGGTGGTACAAATGGTTAAAGTACTTGACTTGCTAACTGAAAGGTTTGAGTCCACCAGAAGAAACTAGGAAGAAAGGCCTGGAGGTCTACTTCCAAAAAATCAGCCATTGAAATCCATAAAACATCTCACAACATGGATGAATCTGGAGGGCATTATGCTGAGTGAAATAAGTCAGTCACAAAAAGCCAAATATTGTATGAGACCACTATTATAAGAACTCAAGAAAAGGTTTAAACACAGATAAAAGCATTCTTTGATGGTTCTGAGGGTGGGGAGGGGAAGGGAAGGGAAATCACTAACTAGATAGCAGACAAGGGTCAACTTTGGTGAAGGGAAAGACAACCCACAATACAGGGGAAGTCAGCACAGCTGGACCAAAGGAAAAGCAAAGAAGTTTCCTAGACACATCCTAACACTTTGAGGGACACAGTAGCTAAGACTGGGGCCTGGGGACCATAGTTTCACGAGACATCTAGGTCAATTGGCATAACATAGTCTATAAAGAAAATGTTCTACCTCCCACTTTGGTGAGTAGCATCTGGGGTCTTAAAAGCTTGTGAGTGGCCATCTAAGATACATCTGTTGGTCACGTCCCACTCAGAGCAAAGGAGAGTGAAGAAAACCAAAGACACAAGGAAAACACTAGCCCAAAGGACTAAAGGACCAAATGAACCACAGACTCTACCAACCTGAGACCAGAAGAACTAAATGGTGCCGGGCTACCACCAATGATCGCCCTGACGGGAAACACAACAGAGAGTCCCCGACAGAGCAGGAGAAAAATGTAGAACCAAATTCAAATTCACATAAAAAGACTTGACTTAGTGGTCTGATAGAAACTGGAGGAACCCCCGAAACTATGACCCCCCAGACGATCTATTAACGGAGAACTGAAACCATTTCAGAAGCCCACTCTTCAAAGATTAGACAGGTCTATAAAATAAAAAATAATACACTTAAGGAGCATACTTCTAAGTTCAATCAGATTTACGAGACCAAATGGGCAGCTCCTGTCCAAAAGTAGGATAAGGCAGAAAGGGACAGGAACTAGTCAAATGGACCCAGGGAACCCAGGGTGGAAAGGGGAAGTGTGCTGTCACATTGTGGGGAATGCAACCAATGTCACAAAACATTATGTGTATAAATTTTTGAATGAGAAATTGACTTGAGGTGTAAACTTTCACCTAAAGCACAATTAAAAAAAAAAATCAGCCACTGAAAGCCCTATGGAGCACAGCTCTACTCTGACACACATAGGGTCGTCATGAGTCAGAGTAGACTCAATGGCAATGGGTCTGAGCCCCTCCTCTGGCAATGCCAGGGAAAACCAGCAGGTAGAGGGAAAAGCCAGGGCTGAGAATTTTCTGCCCCATCACCCATGCTGAAGGCCAGGGGACAGAGGAGGGGCCGTGTGACTGCCTGGGCTGGCAAGCAATTTGCTGGAGGAGCTTATTTGACGACTCTGACTCCGATTTAATTAAAGATGGCCGCTAGGGGTCATTGCCATGGAGACAATTAGGCCCAGAAGGAGCCTCATTAGGCTGTGATGTTAACAAGGCTGTTGTTTTTAACTTGAGATCTAGGTGAAAGAGGAATATTTTTAGTTGCTTCCCTTTCTGCCTTTACTGTATTTCAGATCCATTTCCAGAGAGTCCCTACTGAGAAACCAGACAGAGGAGAATTCCTGGGTTTAGTCCCTCTGAGGAATGATGGGACAACAGGTTTCTTCTCCCTGGTGCTGCTCCTGGATCTGAAAGGAGTCTTGGGTGGTAGAGGCTTAGAGAGGGAGGGGAGGGTGGAGGTGATGAGGTCAGAGTGGGAGGGGAAGAAAGGGGATTATATTCAGAATGGAACTGGAGGTCTTTCCTGGAACTTGGAAATATCACTTCTGTCACCCCATCTGCTTCCCAAACCCAGTGGGGGTGGGGGTGGTGTGGCTGGAAATGTGGAGTGGGGGACCATCAAGCCTTTTTCTTCAGAGTTGGAAGAAGGGAGGAGGGAAGGGGGCTCAAGGCCTGTCTTAATTCTGAGCACTTAAGGAAAGTATGCATGTTTTCTGTTTTCCATAGTAATATATGCTTATTGAGAAACACTGGAAATTTTAGAAAGGCACAAAAAGAAAATATCCCCTCAAGTACCACTTCCCCCGCTACCCACCCCGCAAAGGTAAGAACAGTTAACGTTTTTGGTGTAATGAGAAGCTGAGCTTGGACTATAGGGAGCAGACTGTGGGAAAGGGGAGAGCGGACTTACACTTTTTATACCCTTTTCTTCTGTTTGAATTGTTATCAGGAGAATGTCAAATAAAACCAAGTAAAAATAGCACATAATGCAAACATTTTTTCTATACGCCTATATGCAGTGTACATTTTTCTCCACAAAAGTAGAGGTCATATAGTACCTACCATTTTGAAACCTGAATTTATCACTTCAAGATAACAAGATTACCTTGACTGCTTTTCCAGGATGTTGTATTTTCTTCCTGCCCTTTATTATTATTATTACTTTTTAAAGCACACTGTAAAATAGCCAAACTACACAAAGGGAAAGTAAGTTTCCACCTGGGGCTCCTAGCTCCTTGGCTTCCCACCCAGACGCAGCCACTAATGCTGGTTTCTTTCGTATCTGTCCAGAGATATTCTACCTGTGTGCATATAACCACACACATTTTTCCCTGCATTTATTTTGTGCAACGAAGTTAGCACACCATCTACCCTGGTCTGCATCTTGCTTGTTTCATTTAGCATATCTTGGAGCTGGTTCCATATCAGCATGTATAGAGCTGCCTCATTCTATTCAATTGTATGGATATTTCAGTTAGCAGCTGAGCCCAACCGTTAAGAGCTCAGCTGCTAACCGAAAGGTCTGCGGTTCGAACCCACCAGCGGCTCTGCGGGAGAAAAGGCCTGGAGATCTGCTCCTGTAAAGGTTACAGCCTAGGAAACCCTATGGGGCGGTTTTACTCTGTCCTATAGCGTCACCATGAGTTGAAAGGGACTCGACCGCACACAACAACGGTTGGTGTACACTCAGATTCTTGCCACAGATAAGGCTGCATGGCTGTATCTGAGGTTGGAGTCCTAACGGCAACTTGCTAATTCAAAGGGTATTCCCCCAACATTTTTAATAGTCTTGTACTATTCCAGCATACAAACCAGCACGATGTACTTAACAATTCCTTACTGTTGAACATTTCAGCTGTCTCCATTTTTCACTACGGATTGGATTAACCATGATAGTCCTCCAGGAGTCCACAGTTGGCTGGGGGAGACGATCATGAGAACAAGCACGTGTAATAACACAGGTCAGAGGGGCTGCAATGGAGGCGTGTCCTGGAATGGCACAGCCCAACTTGCAGAAGGGAGGGAAGGATGAGGAACCAGGCTGGAGGTGGGAAGAGGAAGGGTGGCAGGGTTTTAGGCAAAGGCTGTGAGGTGTGAAACCCATGGCAGTTGCTGGAGTTGGGAGTCTTTTTATTTTTTTCCCAAGGCTGAAATTCTTTATTAATTGAGCTAAAATCTTGTTTTGTTTACAGATTACTTCATGGGATAACTTTAGTTCAAGGTTTAAAGATTATTTCAGGACAATAGATTTGTGGGTCCCCCCAGTCTCAATGAATCCAGAAAGTCTGGTTTCCACAGGAATTTGATGTTCTGTTCCATTTTTTCCTCCTTTGGATCAGGCCATCTATTGGGAACTTGATCAAAACGTTCAGTAATGGTGTCCAAGCACCAACCGTTTCTTCTAGTCTCATGGAAAAGGAGGTAGTACTCATGAAAGCAATTAGATCTGTAGTCCATTTCCTTCTCCAGTTGCTGGGTCTCCTCCTTCTGCTGCTATTCCAGGCAAATAGAGACTAATTTTTGTATTTTTGGCGGCTGCTCACAAGCTTTTAAGACCCCAGGTGCTACACACCAAACTAGGAAGTAGAGCAGAAAACTCTAAGAACTAGGTTAGGCCAATTGACTGGATAGACCCACGAAGCCAGGACCCTAAACCTTCGAACCAAGAAATCCAATCTCATGAGGTGTTCAGTTGTGCCTAAGTAGTATCTACAAGTGCGCCCCACCCCCCACCTCCACCCCGTTTTGGCTGCTGTTGTTGTAAAATTACGTATAACATTATATTTGCCATTTTCACCCTTTTTTTTCCTAGTGAACAGCTTAGTCATATCAGTTACATTAATCAAGTTGTATAATCATTACCTTTAGTCGATGCCAATTTTCCCATCACCATAGATAAAACTTCACTACTTTGGAGCTGGGAGTCTTTGAGCATGAACAAGAGTACAAGAGACTGGAGTACAGTGGCCGAACCTAAAGTCCCTTAAAGGTTTTGCTATAGTGATACCTCATGAGGCTCAGAGCAAGGGAATGATCTTCTCGCAGTTAAATTTTGTCAAACACCAGAAAGGGTGAAGCTGAGATGATGTTTGGAGAACCTGACCAGATCAGATGGATACCTGCAGTAGGGCTGAATGGCCAGTACCTGAATAACCTCACCCTGAGGACCCTTTGCCCTAATGAAGGACTAATTGTTTTTTTTTGTTGTTGTTGTTTTGTTTTTAATTGTACTTTAGAAGAAGGTTTACAGAACAAATAGTTTCTCATTAAACAGTACACATATTGTTTTATGACAAAGGTTAACAACCCCACAACATGTCAACACTGTCCCTTCTCAACCTTGGGTTCCCTATTACCAGCTTTCCTGTCCCCTCCTGCCTTCTAGTCCTTGTCCCTGGACTGTTGTGCCCCACTAGTCTTGTTTTGCTTTATGGGGCTGTCTAATCTTTGGCTGAAGGGTGAACCTCAGGAGTGACTTCATTACTGAGTTAAAAGGGTGTCTGGGGGCCATACTCTTGGGGTTTCTCCAGTCTTTGTCAGACCAGTAAGTCTGGTCTTTTTTTTTTTGTGAGTTAGAATTTTGTTCTACATTTTTCTCCAGCTCTGTCCAGGACCCTCTGTTGTGATCCCGGTCAGAGCAGTCAGTGGTGGTAGCCAGACACCATCTAGTACTGGACTCAGTCTGGTGGAGGCCATGGTAGTTGTGGTCCATTAGTGAAGGATTAATTGTTAATGACTGTTTTGGACTGGTAAAATGATTGGCAGGGGGAAGTTAATCCTTCAAGTACAAAAGGGCCAATGGCTAGAAGAGCCGGGGGGTTGCCTGTGGTGCAGTGAATTACTTAATGTGGCCCTTCTAGCTTTGTAACTTCCACCAAATGACCGGGTGGGAGTATGCCAATGAGGTGCTTGTGGCCCACCAAGGGGATAGGATAGCTTGCTAATAATGTAAATAAGGTGCATGACACCCCTTTGTGGGTGGGACCATGCAAATAAGGTATATGGAACTCTAATGAGGGGATTAGCCAGTTTTGCCATCCTGCTGGCTTTAACAGAGAGTCAATCCCAGAGCAGAGGGGGAACCTGACTACCACCAAGAGGAAGAGACGGGAGCTGAACGCATTCTTTGGAACCGAGATCCCTGTGCTGAGGCCCTAAGCACGAGAGAGGCAAGACAGTGAGAAGCAGCAGCAGAGGCAACAGAACCAGGAGACTGGCAGGAGACGGTGCAGTGGGCTTCCTAGCCCACGGAGTGAGAAAGCTGAATGTCTTCAGGCTGGAAGCTTGCTGGCAGAGTGGGGTGCCTCCAGGCATTTATTGGCAGAGCTAAAGAGCTTTATAACACTTGTCCGAGCAGGGCAGAGGCCAGGCGAAGGGCGGAGAGGCCGAGGGCCAGAGAGAGGCCTGCCTGCAGGCATGGCTGAGAAGAGGCTGTCCTGATCAAAGAACTGTATCCTGAGTCATCCCTGATCCTGAATTGTAGCCTGTTATTTCCCTAATAAGCCCCATAATCGTAAGTATTGTCTGTGAGTTCTGTGTGGCCACTGCAATGAACTATCGAACCCAGCAGAAAAGTAGAGAGTGCTGTGGGAAGGACGGTTGGTGTCAGAATTGGTAAAAAGGTTGGAGGGTGGAGGCATTTCTGACTTCTGCCTCATAGCAATCAGCCTTGGGCTGCTGGTGCTCATAATGATTCTCTCTCCTTCCTCTTGTGAAATTAGAAGAGGAAGTCAAACGACCCATGCCATGCCATTTTTACCGGGTGGCTTACAGGGGTGATCTTGTATATCCTTTCATGTCCAGCATTCAACACAGTGGTTCGCACACAGTTGTAATGTTTATTGATGAACAAGTGGGGGATAAAGAGAGGCGAGCTGGAGAAGTGGGCAGGAGCCAAACCATGAAGGGCTTTGTCAGTCATGCTGAGAGTTTGATTCCGACTCATAGCCATCAGGGGCCACATGGTTGCCTCCTTGCTCATGCCAGTAAGAGAAGGTAAGAGAAAATGTGCCCTCCTCCCAGTTATGGACCAATACTCAACACTGGGGGAGTACCATCTGACGACTGGCTCAACCATTCTTAATCCCATCAGGACCAGCACCCTTTTTCTTTTTTTGGAATATTTTATTGTGTTTTAGGGAATCTTTTAAGATTCCCATTGAACAATTCATACACAAATTGTTCCATGACATTGGTTACAATCCCCGCAATGTGTCAGCACTTTCACTGTTTCTATCCCGCCTGCTTTGTTTCCATCCATGCAGTTTCTCTGCCGTTCATTGCTGTCTCATCTTTGCTTCTGGATAAACGTTGATCATTTGGTCTCATATAGTTGATTAGTCAAAGAAGCACATTCTTCACGGGTGTTACTGTTTATTTCATAGGCCAATCTATTATTTGGCTGAAAGGTAACTTCTGGGAGTGGCTTTAGTTCCAGGTTAAAAGGGTATCTTAGGGCTATAGTCTCAGGAGTTCCTCTATTCTCTATCAGCCCAGTAAGTTTGGTCTTTTTTATGAATTTGAGTTTTGTTCTACATTTTTCTCCCATTCTAACTGCAACCTTCTATTGTGTCCCTGGTCAGAACAGCACTATCTCGTTCTTCTGGTCTCAGGCTAGAAGAAGCTGTGGTTCTCGTGAGGCATTAGACCTGTGGACTAATTTCTTCCTTGAGTCTTTGGTTTCCTTCATTCTCCTTTGCTCCAGACAGGAAGAGACCAATAGTTGTATCTTAGATGGCAGCTCACAAGTTTTTAAGACCCCAGACACTACTCACCAAACTAGGATGCAGAACATTATCTTTATGAACTAACTTAGGCCAGTTGACCTAGTTGTCCCATGAGACTATGGTCCTGAGCCTTCAAACCCAGTAAATCAATCCAACGAGCTGTTTGGATATGTCTAGGAAGTATCCGTACCTGTGCCCCTATGTGCTTTATTGCATATATGAATATATGTAGCACATACAAACATGTATATACATATGTCCACAAATATACCTACATATGCACACACGTATTCCCATATGCCTTCCCACACCCATACGGCATACATATCTACCTATGTAACCACTCATTTGGGTGTGTGTGTGTGCTTGTTATTATTGCTGTTGCAAGACTGTATATGTTATAGCATTTACTGCAGTTGTCCTTTGGAACCCTGGTGGCACAGTGGTTAAAAGTTTGGCTGCTTACCAAAAGGTCAGTAGTTCGAATCCACCAGTTGCTCCTTGGAAACCCTACAGGGCAGTTCTACTCTGTCCTATAGTGTCACTATGAGTTGGAATTGACTCAATGGCAATGGGTTTGCTTTTTTTTTTTTTTTAACTAGCTGAAAGGTTGGCGGTTAGAATCCACCCAGCAGAGACAAGGAAAAAGGCCTGATAATCTGCTTCCATATTCTTGTGTACCTCAGTGTCTTCATTTACCTTGGTTGTGCGGACCTTCCCCATATTGTGTATTGCCTTTCCTATCACCAGAACCATCATATGCCTAGAAGCCCTGGTGGCACAGTGGTTAAGACTCAGGCTGCTAACCAGAAGACTGGCAGTTCAAATCCACCAGCTGCTCCTTGGAAACCCTGTGGGGCAGTTCTGTTCAGTCCTATGGGGTCACTATGAGTCAGAATCAACTTGACAGCATTTTTTTTTTTTTTTTTACTAGCTGAAAAGTTGGTGGTTAGAATCCACCCAGCTTGTTATTATACAAAGGAGCCAAGGAAGAAAGGCCTGATAATCTGTTTCCATAAGATTATAGCCATTGAAAACCTTGTGGAGCACAATTCTACTCTGGAACATGTTGGGTCGCCACAAGTCAGAATCAACTTGCCAGCAGTGGGTAAGGATACTGCTGCTCCTCTCGAAAACTTCTGTTCTACTCCAATCAGGAATCCTTTGTGGGGTCTGGGGTGGGGTGGCTGCCTTCACAAAACGGCTTCTATTAGGAAGGAAGAGAAGGGAGTAGATGGAGGGGAGGTAACCAACAGTTTAGCTGCTTCTCACAGGGTTCACAGTTCACACCTAGGGTCCCTTCCTGGGACTGAAAAGCCTTAGAGGACTCACAAACTGACAGAGGGGCTCCCAGAAGAAAGTTTCCTTAGCTCTGTATGTGTGTGTGTGTGTTCCACTGTGCTGACTGACTCAGAAAATACATCCTTTAGCCAGAAAGAAAGAGGAGGCAGAGATGGGGTAGTCTGGTCCTGTGCCCCCGGAAGAGAACAAACACCCCCACCCTGACTTTCCAGGTCTTTCCACCACACAAAACTCCTTTCCTGCTATTATTTCATTGGCCCACCGACTTTCACTGCATTACTTATTAAAAAAAAAGGTAATAATTTGTGGGAACTCTTTACATATTATAGATATTATTCTACTCTTATTTACGTTGTGACTAACCTATCTGCCCCAACGTATCTCCCATCTGTCATTTGTTTTTTTAACTTCATGTAAGGTGTTCTTTGCCTCATGCAGTTTTTAATTTTTATGTAATAAAAAACGGAATTCCATTCCTTTGTGTACGTCATGATTGTGAGGCTGGATGAGCTGGCTGTTGTCATGTGTTGAGCTGAAGAAGGTCTGGTAGGACAAGGGAACAGTGAGATGGGAAGGCCAGCTCACCACAGGCCTGTGACACAGGACCTTGGTGGTTCCTTGAGCCTTCCTGGGCCAGAAAAATGTCCAGAGGCCTGAACCAAGACTTCCCCTCCGTTCCTTTTCCCAGGAGGCATGGCCGTTTGCAGGACCTGTGTTATGGATTAAATTGTGTCCCCCCACCCCCCTGAAGAGATATGTTGAAGTCCTAACCTCTGTGCCTGTGAATGTGACCATGTTTGGGAATAGGGTTTTTCTCTTGTTATGTTAACAAGGTCATACTGGAGTAGGGTGGGTCCTAAACCTAATCCCTTCTGAGTAGTGTCTTACAAAAAGGGAAAACAGACACCGGAAACACACACACACAGGGGGAAGACACCTGTGCAGATTCGTCTACAAGCCAAAGCATGCCAAGAGATGCCCGGGGCTACAGACGCTGAATGGGACAAGGAAGGATCTTCCCCTGGAGCTGACACAGAGAGTATAGCCTTACCAATACCCTAAATTCAGCCTGCTAGCCTCCAAAACTGAGACAATAAATTTCTGTTCATTAAAGCCACTTACTTATTCTATTTTGTTATGGCAGCCCTAGGAGACTAACACAGCCTGGGAGGGGAGTTCGTCCTGAATCCTACCAGTAACCCTTCTGAAGCCATAAATGACTGATGGTTCTGTCTGAGCAGTCTTTCCTCCACAAGTTCTCTCCTGGCTTTGGGAGTGGTGCATGTGGGACAACAGTATGGTCAATTGGAAGCCACCAGGGGCTGGGAGGCAGAAGAGGCTGGGTAAGTCTCAGCACTGCAGCTGTGTGGCCTTGGGGCAGTCCTTGGCCCTCTCTGGGCTCAGCTTCCTCTTCTGCTCAGGGAGGGGACTGAACGTCACCGTTTCAAGGTTTTTTTTCACTGCAGATATTCCACCACTATTTCTCCACACTGAGCCCTGGTGGCACCGCGGTTAAGAGCTCAGCTGTTAACCAAAAGATCGACAGTTCAAATCCACCAGCCACTCCTTGGAAACCCTATGGGGCAGTTCTATTCTGTCCTGTAATGTCGCTATGAGTCGGAATCGACTCAATGGCAACGAGTTTGGTTTTTTTTTTTGTTGTTGTTATTTCTCCAAACATCCTTCCCTGGAAAGAACTTCACTACCAAGAGCTGCCCTTATCCTGTCTCTGCTAGGACTCCTCACCTGGGGTGGGGGGCGGGGGGTGGGGAGGTTGGTGTGAGGATGCCTGGGACTCTCCAAAGCCTCAGGAACTTGCTCCTGGTCTGGGATGTGACTTCTGAGCAGCCTTGGTGCTTGATTTCTCCCTGCCCGCATCTCAGCCCTGGAGGTACAGAATGCAGGTAGGTCTTTGGGGGCCCCCACTGGGCAGCCCTGCCCTCAACACATCAAACCTATTAAAATGCACTCTCATCGAATATAATTTACTATGAGTTGTGTAGCAATTGACTGGTTGGCACATTCTGTGTACATTCTGTACATATTTAATTAAACATTTGTTCATTTTGATTGTGCAGTTTTAAAAATTGGAAGCAATACTTTTTTTTTTTTCCTTGCCCCATATATGTTTGTAGCCCAGGAAAAGCACATAAGCTGAGCCCTGTGCCTGTCACCACTGCTGGAGACATCAGGCCCCTCCATCTCTCCCTAGGACCAATGCCCCAGTCTTCTGAAGGTCTCCCTGCCCTCAGACTTTCTCTCTCCAACCCATCCTACACAACACAGCCAAAATGATTTTCTTTCTCTTTTTTAAAATTATAAAGACTTCACAGCTTTTAATTTAATAATTTTTTTGTTTAATTTGTTATTCATAAAGGTGATCCAGTCACATGGTTCAAAATTCAAAATGAATAAAACGGCACACAGTCTCCCTCCAACCCCTGTTCCCAGCCGTGAGCCCCTCCTCAGAGGAAACTGTCCGTCATTGTTGCGTATGTTCCAGATATAGTCTATAAATATTCATGAGTGTACGGATACATATTCTTTCTCTTTTGCACACTCCCCTTCCTCTTTTTTAAAAAACACAAATGATAGAAAACAGTACTTTCCTAAGCTCACATCCAACCAAACCTTTGTGTGGCTCCCCGGTGTCTCGCACGGGAAAGTTCTAGCTCTTTAGGCTGAGACGAGTGGGATCTCCACGACCCAGTCGGCTTCTGACCTCTCCCAGCCTCCTCACTCACCTCCCGGCCGCTGCACACGCGGCTCCCTCCGCTCAGTGCACCCTCCCTTGCTCCTACCAATCCTCAGGGCTCCGCTTTTGCGGCCCCCACACGCTGGCAGGTGTCCCTCCTCCCCGTGGAAGCACAGAGCGCTCGCCAGTCTCCCCCGCCAGGCGGTGAGTTGCTCGGGGACAGACGCTGTACCTCACTCGTCTCGACTCCGCAGGTCCGGGCACAGTGCCTGGCACAGAGGAGGTGCTCCGCACTTTGCCAAGAGGGTTCGGCTGGGGCCACAGCGGCACCTCGTGGTAGATCTTGGAAGTGCAGCGAGGAAGTGCCCTGAGGCGAGTGGCTGGAGCTCGCGTTGGAGATGGCCTTCCTGGCTCCAGACATCTCCTGGGGTCCGAGTCGGCGGCGCTCAAGTCCTCTTCTCTCTTCTGCCCATCCACTCTAGACCCCACCTGACTTGCCGGCGCCCAACCAGGGCCGAGTCAGGTGGGCGGTGACCCACCTTTTCACCACCAGGACTGCTGACAGCTGGGGAAACCTACCTACTCCTTAAGTGATCATAGCTTTGAACGCGCGTGTGTGTGGTGTGTGTGTGTGTGTGTGTGTGTGTGTGTGTGTGATGTATCTGTGCGTTTCAGGGTGTATCTAGCATATACCCTGAGCAGATAATTTTTAAATCACTCTCCTCTATAGTACAAAATTATTGGCAGTGATAATCATGACACAAATAACAATAAATAAATAACAGATTGCAAATTTTTTTATTGAATTTCGTATATACACTCACGTCATTTCAAAAATAAATAAAATGAAAAAAATCATTACAGCACAAAAAAAGGAAAAAAGAATGAATAAATGCCTTTTAATTATTTTTTAGAGGTGAAATACGTATACACATTGGTCTGTCCCAGTAACGAGTAATAACTTTACATTAGACTTACATAAGAATAAAATAAGAAGTCTAACAATTCACAAGAAAACTTTCACTTCAAAGATAGTGTTCAAATCCAGTAAAATATTTCCTATATGACCTAAAAGATGCATTTTCCAAACAAAATATTACACCTCACAACTCACTCTCTATTTCACTATTTTAAATTTTAAGCACAAATAAAACGAAGCAATTCAAGTTCTATTTCTACAGCTTCACAATCACTGAGCTCAATAGATCCTAACCACGGGAGCTTGTAGAGTAATATACACTAGGTGTTATGTAACACAAAATATGAATTTCCAATTGTAGAGTTCCTGGGTATGGCAAATGGTTTCAGCCTGGCTTATAATCAAAAGGTTGGTGGTTTGAACCCACCCAGTGGCACTGAGGAAGAAAGACCTGGCAATCTGCTTCTGTAAGATTACAGTTAAGAAAACTCTATGGGGCTCAGTTCTACTCTGTAACACATGGGGTCGCCGTAAGTCAGAAATGATCCACGGCAACGTTCCCCCCCAACATCTGTAAGAGTCCCTGGGTGGTGCAAATAGTTAATGTGCTCAGCTGCTAACTGAAAGGTTGGAGGATCAAGCCCACCCACTGGCACCTCAGATCTACTTCTGAAAAATTAGCCATTGAAAACCTATGGGGCACAGTTCTACTCTGACACACATGAGGTCACCATGAGTCAGAATTAACTGAATTAACGCCACAGCAACTGTTTATTTCCAACTGTGGTACTAGGACTTCTTGGAATTAACTTCCATGTAGAGCACTATGTTAATTATAGCATGAGTAATAACAGTGTGCTGATTTCAAGCCTACATATATGTTATTGAAAATCAACAGGTTCGAATTAGCAAAATAGTTTTGGGGGGTGGAGTATTTTATCACTGACATTGCTAAAGAATTGCCAGTGCCTGGAGCCCTGGTGGCAAAGTGGTTAAGAGCTTGGCTGCTAACCAAAGATTGGCAGTTCGAATCTACCAGCTGCTCCTTTGAAACTCCATGAAGCAGTTCTAGTCTGTCCTATAGGGTCGCTATGAGTCGGAATCGACTCAATGGCAATGGATTTGGTTCTGGTGATAATAAAGGAAATCCACTGTGGGTTTTATTATTATTTTAAAATTCTATACACACAATGCACCTGGCTGCTCCCAAGGTGGACTGGTCCTACCTCCCGGCCCTGGGGACCCACTGGTGTGTTTATACTTGGGTTTCTGTGCAGGTCTTTGGCTTGTTTGGGCCTCTTTTTGTGTCTGAGTCTGAGAGGTATTTGTCTTCGGGTTTCCAATGTGTGTGTCTGCTGTCTCTTTGTTTATGCCCCTTTGTGTGTATATTTGTGTGTCTATCTGTCTGTGATGTACTGTGTGAGGATTAAATATGAGAATCTGTGTATGGCACTCAGCACCGTGCCCAGCTAAGGATCCAACAACTGTTACCTGTCTGTCTTTGAGTCTCCGTGTATCTCTCGGTAGTGGGGTCTTAGTGTCTGTGTGCAGTTTCTGTGTACGTCTCTGAGGCGTGAGGTAGGCACATGGTGACAATCTTCATCCCAGCTCCCTCACTCTGGCCTGGGGGTGAGGAGGGGGTACCTTGCAGCAGTCAGCACCCAGGAAGGGGCATTGCTGCCCCCAAAGTCAGGGTTAGGATCTCCCAGAGCTGACCTGAGATCATCGGGGGAGGGCACCTCACAGCCTGGGTTTCACCAAAATGGCTCTGAGACTATTTTCCTAGTGACTCCCAGTTCTTCCAAAAATTCCAGCTGGCCTGCCCTTGCTCATCCATGGACTCCAAATCGGGCTGGAGTGGACAACAAACAGCCCCACCAGTGACCAAGGCCTCCTGAAGAAGCCTCAGTCCCAGCCCTTACACGGAGCCACGTGCATGGGTTCTTACAGGAAATGGCCTGGGAGCTACATGGGACTCAAGTCCTCAGCTGAGGTCTGGCGACCTGATCAGTGTCCCTACCCACAGCTGGTGAGCCTGGGCTAATCAGTCACCTCTTTGGGTCTCAGTTTCACTACCTTCAAAGTGGGTACAATTCCTCCGATTAGAATCCCTGCCTCCCTCTCTCCCTCTAAACGCAGCTGGAAGCAAGCCTAAATGCAAGCCCTGTTCAACGCCAACAGGATGTGTCTTGTGTAAGGTCTTCAGCATTCAGAGGCTGTTGATGAGTAGGTAATGGGTGGGATGGGGGTAAGGAGGCAACAGCTCGGCTGGGACTCCTGTAGTTTCAGAAATGGGAGGCAGCAGGCCAGATTCACAAAGAGGAAGGGAGGCCCTCAGACACACTTCCCTTTCCAGCTCTGGGGTTCCCAAGAGGAGGTGGGTGGGCGGGAAGCCTCAGTTTCCTGAACAAAGGTCATCCCCTCTTGCCATTGATGTTTTTTTGGGAGACATGGCTTTGGCCATCAAGGAAGAAAGGCTCCTTCTCCCCTGGCAGGGGTGGGTGCTGGCATGAGCCTGCCTGGGAAACAGAGGCTAGTGTTTGGCTCCAGTGGGGATTCAGACACCCAGGGCCTGGCTGGCACTGCCAGCTGCAGGAAAAAAAAGGGAGCATTGTCCTGTCCTTGCCCATGGGCCAACTGGGCTTTCCCTGCACTGCTCTTGGGAGCCTGGCTGACTCCCTGCTCCCAGGGTGGGCTGGGACCCAGAGGTGCCTGCAGCCAGGCGCTGTGACCCTGGCTCTGAGGGAGGTGTGGCAGGTGTGGACTTAGAAGACTCATTCAAGTGCTGGGGGGCTTAAGGGAAAGAGTTTTGGATTAAGAACCACCCTCTGAGCTACAGGAAGGCCTGACTTGGGGCTGGTGGGCGTGTGTGTGTGTGTGTGTGTGTGTTTGTGTGTGTGTGCTCGCACGCGTGCCAGTAGGAGAGACAAGGGGTTTCTTGGTTGCCTTTGGGGTCCCAGTTCCCACTGGTGTGGTCCAACCCAGCTCTGAAATTCTCCCTATGGACTTCCAAGTCAGCAAGAAGCCACAGAAATCCTCATTAGTCCAGAGTCCTCAATGAAGGCAGCCCCTGTGTGCGCCGATGAGCTCAAGAAACCCACTTGCTTAAGGGGGAGACTCCAAAGCATGGATAGCATTTCCACAGCAGAAATGAATTTTGCAGAGAACTCTCTTTTCTGGGAGTAAGTGAAGCCAATGAAGAATCCCACTTCCATTGTTTCATCCATTAAAAAAGTGAAAAAAGAGAAGATCTCAATGAGATGGATTGACTCTAACTCTGACAATGAGTGGATTCACCCAGGATTACAACAATGGGTTCAAACATAGCAATGGTTTTGAGGATGATGCAGGATCAGGCAACATTTTATTCTGTCATAGGGTCGCTGTGAGTCGGAACTGGCTCGATAACACCTAACAACAACAAATGCAGTGTGGTACCCTGGACTGGATCCTGGAACAGAAAAGACATTAGTGGAAAAACTGGTAAAATCCAAATAAAGTCTACAGTTGGGTTAACAGTATCATGCCAATGTTAATTTTTTAGTTTTGACAAATGTACCAGGGTAATGTGAGTATTAACAATAGGGGGAACTGGGTGAAGGGCATATGGGAGCTCTCTATATTATTTGCAACTTTTCTGTAAATCTAAAGTTATTTTTTCAAAGGCAAGGTGGATACTTTAGAAGGAGCCCTTTTTGCCCTATCCATTTAGCCCCACATGCATTATTTGTTACTAAAATTGCTGTAAGTCTTAGCCAGAGCACCACTTTTGGACACAGCTGATTCAGAATCAATGCTCATTCAACATTCAAACCAAACCAAACTGGTTGCTGTCCTGTTGACTCTGACTCATGACGATTCCATGTGTGTTAGAGTAGAACTATGCTCCATAGGGTTTCAATGGCTGGTTTTTTGAAAGTAGATTGCCAGGTCTTTCTTCCAAGACATCTCTGGATGACCCAAACCTCCAATGCATGTTCACCATTTGCATCAAATGCCGTTGCCATTTATAGAGCATATCATGCGTGCCACGGGCTTGACACTCATCATCTCATTTAATGCGCACACCATCCTACTGCTGCTATGAGGAAACCACGCTCAGTGTGGCTGTGAAGCTCGCTGAAGTCACGCAGCCAGAGTGGCAGAGTCCAGGCCCCCCGACTTCTGCGTCTGGTACTTCCATAGTACCAGCCCCCTAGGGTGAGATTCTCATTTGACAACCCAGGTTGCTAGGGAAATGGGTCCTTTATATATATATCCTTACTCAACCTTGTGTTCCCTATCACCAGCTTCCTTGTCCCCTTCTGCCTTCTGGCCCTTGTCACTGGACTCCTGTACCTCGTTAACCTCATTTGGTTTTACGGGGCTGTCCACTCCCAGGCTGAACCGTGAACCTCGGAGGTAACTTCACCACTGAGCTAAAAGGGTGTCTGGGGGCCATACTCTCGGGGTTTCTCCAGTCTCCTTTAGGCCAGTAAATCTGGTCTTTTTTTTGTGAGTTAGAATTATGCTCTACATCCTTCTCCAGCTCTGTCCAGAACCCTCTGTTGTGAGCCTGGTCAGAGCAGTCAGTGGTGGTAGCCGGGCACCATCTAGCTGTACTGGACTCAGTCCGGTGGAGGCCTTGGTAGCTGTGGACAATTAGTCCTTTGGACTAATCGTTTACTTGTATCCTGTTCTCTTCATTCTCGCTTGCTCCCAAAGGGATGAGACCAGTGGAGTATCTTAGATGGCCGCTCACAGACTTTTAAGACCCCAGACACTACTCACCAAGGTAGAATGTAGAGCATTGTCTTTATAAGCTGTGTCATGCCAATTGAGCTAGATGTTCCCTGAGACCATGGTCCCCACAGCCCTCCGCCCAGCAATTCAGTCCCTCAGGGAGTTTGGATGTATCTATGGGGCTTCCATGACCTTTCCTTGTACAAGTTGTGCTAGTTTCCCCTGTATTGTGTACTGTCTCACCCTTCACCTGAGATACCACTTATCTATTGCCTATTTAGTATTTCGAAATGGGTCCTTTTGATGCGATTAGCAGGTGGGGGGATTGTCACCTTAGAAGAGGAGATGTTTATAGGCCTCCTGGAGCTGCCTTCTGTTTGCAAAGGAGCAGCCCTTCAGGAGGTGAGACCAACGTAGGTCCATCCCTCAACAGAGGCTCCAAGGCCCTTCTTAAGTCTACCTGGGTCATTTGCCGGTTCCTGTTGTTGGCCTTTTTGATGGTTATGGTTATGTATCAACTTGGCTAGGCCACGATTCTCAGTGATTTGGCAGATATCATGTAATCATCCTCCATTTTGTGATCTGATGTGAGCATTCAATCAGTTGAAAGGGGAGTTTTCTCGTGAGTGTGGCTTGTATCCAGTATATATGGATGTTCTGACAAAGCTCGCCCTCTCTCCATCCTGCATCTGACTCGTCATCCTCTGACCTATGGTCCTTGGAACTTGAGCCAGTAGCCTGCCATATGACCTCAGATTTTGGGATTCGCCAGCTCCCACAGACCTGTGAGTCAGCAGCCTGTCTTCTGACCTGCCAATTTTGGATTCATCAGTCCCTGCAACCACATGAGTAAGGAGAAGCCTCCAGCCTGACGTCTGACTCATGGATTTGGGACTTGCCAGCCTTCACAACTGTGTGAGACATTTCCTTGAAATAAACCTCTCTCTATATATACGTTGCATTGGTTTTTCTTCTCTAGAGAACCTAGCCTAAGACATTTGGAACTGGGAGTGGGGTCCAGAACAAGAGAAGGCTCTGCAACAGGTTCAGGCTGCTGTCCAAGTTGCTCTGCCACTTGGGCCGTATGATCTGGCTGATCCAATGGTTCTTACAGTGTCAGTGGCAGACAGACATGCTGTTTGGAGTCTTTGGCAGGCCTCTATTGGTGAATCACAGCGCAGACCCTTAGGATTTTGGAGCAAAGCTCTGCCATCCTCTGTACATAACTACTCTCCTTTGAGAAACAGCTTTTGGTTTGTTACTGGGACTTAGTAGAGACTGAATGCCTAACCGTGGGCCACAAAGTCACTATGTGGCTTGAGCTGCCCATCATGAACTGGGTGTTATCTGACCCACAGAGTCATAAAGTTGGACATACACAGCAGCACTCCATTATTAAGTGGAAGTGGTTTATACAAGAGCGGGCTCAAGCCGGACCTGAAGGTACAAGTAAGTTACATGAGGAAGTGGCCCAAATTGCCATGGTCCCCACTCTTGTCACATTACCTTCCTTCTCCCAGTCTGCATCTATGTCCTCATGGCGAGTTCCTTAAGATCATTTGACTGAGGAAGAGAAAACTTGTGCCTAGTTTACAGATGCTTCTGCATGATATGCAGGCACCACTCAGAAGTGGGCAGCAGCAGCACTGCAGCCCCTTTCTGGGACCTCCGTTAAGGACAGTGGTGAAGGGAAATTTTCCCAGTGGGCAGAACGTCAAGCAGTACACCTGGTTGTTCATTTAGCTTGGAAGGAGAGATGGCCAGATGTATGACTGTATATTGGTTCATGGGCTGTGGCCAATGGTTTGGCTGCATGGTCGGGGACTTGAAAGGAACACGATTGGAAAATTGGTGACAAGGAGGTATGGGGAAAAGGTATGTAGACAGACCTCTCTGAATGGGCCAAAGAAGTGAAGATATTTGTATCTCATGTGAATGCTCACCAAAGGGTGACCTCAGCAGAGGAGGATTTTAACAATCAAGTGGATAGGATGACTCATTTTGTGAATACCAGTTAGCCTCTTTCCCCAGTCACTCCTGTCATTACCCAGTAGGCTCATGAACAAAGTGGCTATGGTGCCAGGGATGGAAGTTATGCATGGGCTCAGCAATACAGACTTCCGCTCACCAAGGCTGACTTGGCTACAGCCACCTCTGAGTGCCCAATCTGCCAACAGCAGAGACCAACACTGAGTCCCCGATATGGCACCATTCCCGGGGCAATCAGCCAACAACCTGGTGGCAGGTTGATTACATTGGCCCACCTCCATCATGGAAAGGGCAGCGTTTTGTTCTTACTAGGGTAGACACGTACTCTGGATATGGATTTGCCTTCCTTGCACACAATGCTTCTGCCAAAACTACCATCCATGGATTTACAGAATGCCTTATCCACTGTCATGGTACCCCACACAGCATTGCCTTGGATCAAGAAAACTCACTTCACAGCAAATGAAGTGCAGCAGTGAGCATATGCGCATGGAATTCATTGGGCTTACCATGTTCCCCATCATCCTGAAGCAGCTGGCTTGGTAGAATAATGGAATGGCTTTCTAAAGACACAATTATGCCACCAGCTAGGTGGCATACCTTGCAGGGTTGCAGCAATGTTCTCCAGGAGGCTGTATATGCTCTAAATCCGTGTCCAATATATAGTACTGTTTCTCCCATAGCCAGAATTTGTGGATCCAGGAATCAAGGGGTGGGAATGGAAGAGGCACCACTCGCTATTACCCCTAGTGATCCACTTGCAAAATTTTTGCTTCCTTTCCCCGCTATCCTATGCTCTGCGGATCTAGAGGTCCTAGTTCCAAAGGGAGGAAAGCTCCCACGAGGAGACACAATACTGATTCCATTGAACCGGAAGTTAAGAATGCCACCTGGCCACTATGGGCTCCTTATGCCTCTGGATCAACAGGCAAAGAAGGGAGTTACCATATTGGCTGCTGTGATTGATCCCGATTACCAAGGATAAATCAGATTGATATTACATAATGGAGGTAAAGAAGAGTATGTCTCGAATACAGGAGCTCCTTTAGGATGTCTCTTAGTACTACCATGCCCTGTGATTAAAATCAATGGAAAACTACAGCAATCCAACTCTGACATGACTACAAATGGTCCAGACCCTTCAGGAATGAAGGTTTGGGTCACTCCACCAGGCAAAAAACCATGACCAGCTGAGGTGCTTGCTGAGGGCAAAGGGAATATGGAATGTATGATGGAAGAAGGTAGTTCTAAATACCAGCTACAACCAGATGACCAGTTGTAGAAAAGAGGACTGTAATTGTTTTTAGTATTTGTTCCTTATTTTGTTATACATGTATGTGTGTGTGTGTGTGTATCCACACACACACAAATATGTAAAACAAATATCTTTTGTTTTCTTCCCTCCCTTATTCCGATACTTATTACAAAACATAAGATGTAAACAGGGCTAGTGCAATTTTGGTTGCAGGCATGTTAGTTGTATCATGTTAGGCACAAGTATGACTTTATAGTTGTCTTTATTTAGAGATTATGTATAGTTTAAGGAGATGTGTACAGGTGCCAAGTTGACAAGGGGTGGACTGTGATGGTTAAGGTTATGTGCCAACTTAATCATGGCTAGGCCATGATTCTCGGTGGTTTGGCAGATATTGTGTAATCATCCTCCTTTTTGTGACTTTATGTGAGCAGCCAATCAGTTGAAAGGGGAGTTTCCTTGTGGGTGTGGCCTGCATCCCGTATATATGGATTTCTGGCAAAGCTTGCCCTCTCTGGATCCTGCATCTAACTCTTCATCCTCTGACCTCCAGTTCTTGGGATTCGAGCCATAGCCTGCCGTCTGACTTGCAGATTTTGGGATTCGCTAGCTCCCACAGCTCCTTGAGCCAGCAGCCTGCCTTCTGACCTGTCAATTTTGGTTTGTCAGCCCCTGCAACCACGAGTCAGGAGAAGCTTCCAGCCTGACACCCGACCCATGGATTTGGGACTTGCCAGCCTCCACAATAACATTAGCCATTTCCCTGAAATCTCTATGTATATGGGGGCCCTGGTGGCTCAGTGTTTAAGTGTTTGGCTGCTAACCAAAAGGTCGGCAGTTCGAATCCACCAGCTGCTCCTTGGAAACCCTATGGGGCAATTCTACTCTGTCCTATAGGGTTGCTATGAGTTGAAATCAACTTGATGGCAATGGGTTTCTTTTAATGTATGTATTTATATATACACTCTTCACTGGTTTTGCTTCTCTAGGGAACCCAGCCTAAGACAGACACCCTTGAAAATAAGAAAGCAGCGTTTTAGCTTCTCCACTCCCACGCCTCTGGTTGGGGCTTCTCTGGTACTTTCCTGATCCCCTGACTAGAGAAGGGTGTTCCCTCATCCTTCACTAACTCCCAGCACAGCCACCCAGGCTGTGGGTTGCTGGAGACCAGCTGGCCCCCCATGGCGGGGTAGTGGGGAGCACTGAGAGGATGCCTGGGTGGGTGGTCAGTGAAAGCTGGCTTCCTGGGGCCTCCCGGGTGCTAAGCAGTGTGGCCACTTCCGAAGGCCCCTTTGTTCGCCCCTTTATCCAGAAGAGCAGCTGCAATTGTGTAGGGTACAAAGCCTCTGTGGGCCCTGACTTCCCACCCTTGCCTATGGCCTGGCTGGGAGAGTGTTTCCCAGGCTCACTATGAAGGCAGCCTCCTGCCCCCACCTAGGCAGCCAATGTTCCAGCCCCTCAGCTTCCAGGGCCCAAGGCCTGTTCATCTGGCCCATGCCAGCCCCTCCTCCCCGTGCCCGGCCACTTACAAAGGCCACAGGCTCGCTGCTTCTCCACTGCCCATCCCTGGACACACAGAGCAGTTCCTGGGCTTGACTCCAGAAAGACGCCAGAAGATGCTGTGTGCAAAGCCTATAGGGAGGGTTTGCTGGCATGTGGGTAGCCTGAGGGTGGTGGACTGATTGTGGGCCACCCCAAGAGGCAGCTGGAAAGTGGGGAAAGGCTGAGGGGCGGGCCAGAGGGCAAGTCTGCGGGTCCCTGTGCCTGCCAAGTGCACATAGGCAGCTGCCTGCCTTGATTGCTCACTCAGAGCCAAGTCGGAAGCAAAGGGCAGAGGAAGAAAGAAGATCATTTTCTCCTCCTGGCCCTCCTTTGTATGCCTTTAAGCACTTACTGTATGCTAAGCTCCTTACCCACATCACTGCATAGCTCCTTCCAGCATTGTTGTTGTTAGTTGCTGTC
>NW_004443945.1:2650245-2672453 GCF_000243295.1 Trichechus manatus latirostris
CTTCCCCCTTTCCCTTCCTCCTCTCTTCTTATTCCATTCTTCACCTTCCTTTTCTTTCCTTTTCCTCTTCCTCCCCTCTTCTTCCTCATCCCCTCTTCCTCCTCCTCACCTTTCTCCTCCCCATAATCCTCTTCTTCCTTTCCTTCTTCCTTCTCTCCCTCATCCTCCTCCTCCTCCCACCCCAACACTCTCTAGGGGTCCAGGACTAAACACCTAAAAGTGGGGCAGTGAACACAAACAGCCTCCCGCCCAGCAGCCCAGAGTGCCCACAAATCACAAAGCTCACCCCAGAAAGAGGCTTTGGGAATCCACTACTCATTTTATAGTTGGGCCCAGAGAGGGGGTATAACTTGCCCAAGGTCACATAGCTCAGTGCACTGAAGTATTATGTGACCACTCACCCACGGGAATAAGAATAATCATACCCATTGCCATCCAGTTGATTCCAACGCATAGCGACCCTATAGGACAGAGTAGAACTGCCTCATAGGGTTTCCAAGGCTGTAATCTTTACAGAAGCAGGCTGACACATCTTTCTCCCGAGGAGCAGCTGGTGGGTTTGAACTACCGACCTTTTGGTTAGCAGCTGAATGTTTAACCACTGCGCCACCAGGGCTCCTTAAAAATAATCATAGTTACCCTTTACTGAGCACCTACTAGGTGTTAGGTCCTATGCTAGGTGCTTCATCTCCATCCATGATAGCAACCGTTTAGAATAGGTATCACTATTTCCTTTCACTTTGCACTAGGGAACTGACATGCCGAGAAGTCCCATGGAAGATCAGGAAGTAGAAGCGCAGGGAGCAGCCAAGATTGACCAAGGGACTCCGACCATTTGTGGGATCTGCGGGGATCACTTGGCTCCAGCTCCCTCCTGCTCAGGACTGACTCAGGTCACTGATTCCCCTAGAGGTTGCCTGAGGTCCACAGGGGCCTCTGTGTTAGACCAGAGACTGTCCTCTGCCAGCCCAGCCCGGTGGCCCCATCACACACCTCGCCCTTGCTCAAGACGCTACCATCTGTTCAGCCCTGGCACTCTGTCCTGCTTGCTCAGGCCCTGCAAATGAGGACAGAGGAGGATCCTGGGAGAGTGGGGGAAGGGGGGCCTAGAGCATCTTCCCCTTCCATCTGTCCGCCCACCCAGGAGCCCTCCCTCTGAGATGCCACATGAGTTCAGCATCAACAAAAGCCCAGGGCAGGGGTGAGAGTGCAGCCACAGCTGTGGGAATGAGGCAGAAAGCAGGGAGGCAGCCAGAAACATCCCCTACCCCCTCATTGCCCCTTGAAGCAGAAGGGGGCCTGTTAGATGGGGGAGGACAAGGGGCTGCGGGTGGAGGTGGCACTAAGTCTGGGCCTCTTGTCAGCCCTAAAGAGGGTCCAGCCACTGCTGAGCCAGGCTGGGACAAGGTGGCGGCAGGTTCAGGGGTGCTTGATCCAACAACCAGGTTCTTGCCCTTCACACAGAGTCTCCTGCACTCGATGGTCACAGGCCCCATGGTGTGGGGGGAGTAAGGGATCCAGGCAGCAGGAAGCCCCTGTTGCTAGCCTCTGAACATCTCAATGTGTGCAAACGCTGGAGCCTGAGAGGAGAAAGGAATCTGGCCCATTTGACAGATGAGGAAACTGAGACCCAGAGAGGGGAAGGGACTTGCATGAGTTTGCAGAGCTGAGTGCAGACGGTCAGGGCTCAGGGTTCTCGGAGGAGAGGATTTGGGGAGGGCCACCAGGGGACCTCTTCCTGGTCTCACACTGGGTCTGGAGGGCTGCTGTCAGGAAGCTGGGGCAACTCCTTCATATGGGACAGGGGCTCCAGAAGGGGTGCTCATGGGGGGGTCCTCCCACAACACCAGAGCTAGCCTATGGCGCCTCCATTTGAATTAGAAAAGAGGGCCCTATTCCCTAATACCATACTTCCCTTTGCTGGACAGTTACCACACCCCGACTTTCTGCTCCGCAGTCCTGAGTGCCCTCAGGCACCTCTGCTAACCTGGCCCTTCTCCCCATCCCTCTCTCCTCTGCACCTCACCTCTCTGCAAAGCTCCTCTCCCTTCTCCTTTCACCTTCCACTTCTGAGCTCAGCTATGACCATGTCCTCATTGTCGCCGGAAATCCAACCTCCCCAGCCAGGCTCACACAGGCTTCTTATGAGCTGCCGCCCACTCTCCGCTTGGCCCATGCTCCAACTGCACTCAGCTGCCCACACTTCCCTGAGCAGATGCCTTAGCACCTGCTGTTTCTTCTGGCCAGAACACTGGGCCCTCTTCTTCCTGCTCCTAGGCTCCATCAGCTCTTAGAGGTCACTTCCTTAGAAGGCCTTCTCTAGCCTACTAGGTGTTAGCTGCTCCTTCTCTGGATTCTCCTTATGTGGCCTTGCCACACTACACTCCAGGACCCACGTGGTTGTCTCTCCACCCAAAGACAAAAGGCTCCTCGAGGGAGGGAGTCAGTCTATCTATCTCCCTCCCTGCTGCACCCCGTACCTAGTACAGCACCCAGAAAACCAAACCCACTGCCTTCAACTCGACTCCGACTCATAATGACCCTACAGGACCGAGGAGAACTGCCCCATAGAGTTTCCAAGGCTGTAAATCTTTACGGAAGCAGACTGCCACATTTTTCTTCCTCGGAACAGCTGGTGGGTTCGAACCGCCTACCTTTTTGGATTTGCAGCTGAGTGGTTTAGCCACCGCGCCACCAGGACTCCTAGTACGGCACAAGGCCCATAATAAAAATTGCTACCATTTAATTAATGCTTCCAGTGTGCCAGACACTGTGCAAAACGTGTTACATATGGCACCTCAGTGACTCTTCACAACAGCTCTTTGGGTTCTATTGTTAATAATTAATAATAAATGCTAATTAATAATTGTTTACTATCAATTCCGATTCATGGCGACCCCATGTGTGCGGAGTGGAACTGCTCCACAGGGTTTTCAAGGCTGTGACCTCTCAGAAGCAGATTGCCAGGCCTGTCTTCCAAGGCACCTCTGGGTGGGTTTGGACTGCCAACCTTTCTTCTGGTAATTAAACCCTTAACCGTTTGCATCACCCAGGGACTCCATAATTAATAGTAAGTGCTCTTATTAAGCCCATTCCACAGGTGGAGAACCTGAGGCCAAAAGAGGCTAAGGCACTTTTCTGCTAAGGGGTATGTTTTAGTCCTCCATTACATGCACTGCCTCTCAAGAAAACGTGAGGCGAGTGAACTGGTGAATAAAGGGCCAGTGTGTGCATGGGGGGCGGCGGGTGGGCGGTGGGGGGGCAGTCTGGGATGCTTCTCTCACCAGAGGGTGGCACCAGGTCCCTGATCCCATTACGAACTATGTCCCAGCCCCAGGGGCTCCAGAACCTTCTGACACTAGCACTGGCCCTAGCCTCAGCTTTGTCAGGTATGAGATATGTGAGCCTCATTCTCCAAGCTTCTGGGACTATGGACATCAAAATTCTGTCCTGGCTCCTTCACAGGCTTGTTTGAGAGGCTCAGACAAGATCCTGGATATGAATGTGCTTTGAATGTACCTCACACAAACAGAAAACAGTGTTTAGTATAAAGCCGACTGGCCTCTCTGGCTCCTGCTGCCTGCCTCCGACTTCCTCATATTCAGGGTATGGAGCTCCTCAGACTGCTAAAGACAGGGATGCCCTGGACGTGCAGGGGGCAGGGGTTGGAGGGTAGGTTCCTGAGACCCCCGCTAACCCTAAGCCACCCCCGGGCCAAGCCAGTCGGGCAGCTGGAGTTTACTAACAGCTGCATCTTGAGCTTGGAGGGGAGTGAGATCCTTAACAGTTGCACCAGACTGCTAACCTCAAGGTTGGTGGTTCAGACCCACCAGCGGAAGAAAGTTCTGTTGTTTCTGTTAAGATTAGAGCGAAGAAAACCCTATGGAGCAGTTCTACCCTATAACACATGGGGTCGCCATGAATCCACATGGACTCCTCAGCAACTAACAACAACAGCAGGGCATGGGAAGCAGGAAAAGGCAGCCCACCCGAGGCAACGCAACTGGGACTGCCCAGGTGCTGCCCACATGCCGTGCCAGGGAGGAGAGGGGTGCGCAGAGGCCCTAAGCTGATGCAGAAATAGAGCCTCACTCAGCTCAGCTACCCACTAGGGCACACTACTGAGAAGAGGGGAAGGAGCTGGCACCAGGTCGAGCAGGCAGGTGAGTAGGCCTGGGGTGAGGTTTGAGGGCCCATGGAGAGCGTGGCCCAAGGACCTGCCCACCCCAGTTTCCCTCTAATGCTGGGTGTAGGGGAGGGTGGGGCCAGGAGGGTAGAGCAAACCACAGGCTGGGGGCGGCGGGGGGAGTGCAGGGGGTGCAACACTGGACCCTGAGGAGAAAGCCGTGATGGGGCAGCCCAGGCCAGCTGCAGGGGCTCAGGGAAGTCCATTGTGTGGCTGTGTACAGGGTGGGGTGGGCAGACAAGAACTACATCATCTCTGGCGTGCTCCCAAGCCTGACAGACAGCTGAGAGGTGAAAAACAGTAGAACTGCCCATAAAGTTCTCAATGGCTGTGACCTTTCAGAGGTAAATCACCAGCTCTTTCTTCTGTGGCGTCTCTGGGCGCACTTGAACCGCCAACCTTTCCATTAGTAGCAAAGTGCACTTAACTGTTTGTACCATCCAGGCAGCCACCGGGGACTGAAGGTGGGTTAACATCCAACCTATGTCCAGTGCCCAGGCTGTGTGCCTTCGAGGCAGGGGCAGATTATCCAATAGGCAGATCTTGCTTACCCGATTATCTGTAGTGAACAATACCATGCTTTTTCACCACATCAGACAGAGCACTTCTAGATATGGCTGGCGTCTGTCTCCCAACCCCATAGCACCTTCCTACAGAATCAGCCTCTTTTCAAATTTGCAAGCCCCAACAGGGGCAAATTACCCAGTAAGCAAGGTAAGCACAAATTCATTTGTGCTTACAAATCTGTAGCGAACAATTTCGTATGGGTTTCACCACATCTTTTTTTTTTTTTTTTAACATTTTATTGCGCTTTAGGTGAAAGTTTATATAGCAAATTAATTTTCCAATCAGTGATTCTTACACAAATCGTTTCACGATCTTGGTTGTAATCCCCGCAACGTGTCAGCACTCTCCCCATTTCCTCCCTGGGTTCCCCGTTTCCATTGGTCAGGTTTCCCTGTCCCTCCCTGTCTTCTCATCTTTGGTTTTGGGCGGATGTTACCCTTTTAGTCTCCTATAGTCGATTGTTCTAAGGAGCACATTCTTCACGGATGTTATTATTGATTTCATAGCCCCTTCTATTATTTGGCTAAAAGAGGCCTCTGGGACTGTCTACAGTTTCAAGTTAGAAGGTTGTCTCGGGGCTTCCTCCAGTCTCTGTCAGACCAGTAAGTCTGGTCTTTTTTTTTTTTTGAATTTGAATTTTGTTCTACATTTTTTACCCACTCTACCCAGGACCTTCTATTGTGATCCTGGTCAGAGCAGTCAGTAGTGGTAGCTGGGCACCATCTAGTTCTTCTGGTCTCAGATACACGTGGGCCATTAGTCCTTTGGGTTAATTGCTTCATTTGGGTCTTCAATTTTCTACATTCTCCTTTATTCCTGGCAGGAAGAGACCAATAGTTGCTTCTTAGATGGCCGCTCACAGACTTTTAAGTCCCCAGACGCTACTCACCAGTCTAGGATGTAGAACATTATCTTTATGAACTGTGTTGTGCCAATTGACTTAGATGTACCCCGAGACTATGGTCCTTAGCCTTCCTGTCCAGTAGTTCAGCCCCAATGTCTAAGTACTTTCTATAACTGTGCCCCCTATATATACTATTATATATATGAGTATACATGCAGCATTTACAAATGTGTATGTAGAAATATCCATAACTATACCTATATATGTACACAAGTATACTTCCGTATGACCCACCTCATCTATTTAGCATACATATTAACCCATGTATCTATTCCCAAGTGATTGATTGTTACTATAGTTGTTGCAGGATCGTATATGTTATAGCATTTACTCTAGTTGCTCTTTATTCTTTCGTACCTATCAGTGTCTTCCTTTGCCTTGGTCGCATTGTGCTGACTTCCCCCATATTGTATATTGCCTTACCCTTCACCAGAATTAACACCGTGGTGGTGCAGTGATTAAGAACTACGGCTGCTAACCAAAAGGTTGGCAGTTCAAATCCACCAGCAGATTCTTGGAAACCCTATGGGGCAGTTCTAATCTGTCCTATAGGGTCGCTATGAGTTGGAGTTGACTCGACGTCAACGGTTTTTTTTTTTTTTTTTTTAATATCTAGTTAGACTTGTCTACTATCTAGTTAGATGTGGTGAAATTGTTCGCTGCAGATGATCTGGTAAGCACCATGCTTACTTTGCCTATTTGATAATCCGCCCCTGGTGCAAGGGTTGTGTATGCCCAGAGGGGGCGCCCTTTCCTAATGCTCACAAAAAGAGTTGTGCGTGGCTGCAGCTGACATGGGCACAGGCACTGTCCGGGGCAGAGGGAAGCCCTCCAGGACTCCCTGGTGTGAAAGTACTTTCCTGGGCGCGGACATTCAGCAGTTCTCCGAAGCTGGTGGGGCAGGGTTCACATCCCCAAGACGGACGAGGAACCAGGTGAGAAACTCATGCATGGCGGTGCGACTGTGGTCCTAGGCCATGACCGATCTCGTGGTCGGGGCGACCCGCCGCAGAGGCGGCCTCGGAGGGAGGGCTTCCGCGTGCCAGGCCCTCTCGGCATCCTCCAATCCCAGCTTCCGTTCTTGGAAAGAACGAAACAGATAATAAAGTTCTTATTTCCATCACATTTGCCATTTCCTGGTCTAAGTAAAGAGTGTCAGGAGAATGACAAGCTAAAAGCTGCTGATTACTGTGGCTTCAAGGCAGCAACTCGCCCAGTGAAAGGAGGCGACATCAGAAATAATGCGGTCCAGACTGTTTTGGGTGCCTAACCCTGCAATTAATCAGCCTCAGAGGGGAGGGGGAAGAGGAGAAGGTGGAGGAGGGCCTATGCAGCTGGGGGTGGGGGTGGGGGCTGGCAATTAAAGGGACAGACACTCTCCCCCTCGCTAGGTGGTGGTGGGTGGGTCTGAGTATGGGGAAAGTAGGGGCTGGGGTACAATCACCACAAAACTAGTTTGATTATTTTGAATTTAAACCGATATTGTGGGTCTGTGGCTAGGGGCTCTCCTTCCCTGGCCCACCCCTTTTCCCCCAGGCAATCCCTGGGATTATCATTCAATCTGATTTAGTAACCTGCTCTCTGGGGGCCTAAACATTAGAACAGATGAGGCTGATGGACACACACACACACACACACACACACACACACACACATGCACACACACATACATTTAATCAGTCTGGCAAGAGGGTTGTTAATAGAAGTGATTTCATTTATTTTACTCCTAATATCAAAGTGGCTTGGCAAAGAATAAACCTTTCCTCTGGGTAGCCTGATAAACTTTGCATTTTGTCTGCAAGCTTATTTTGAACATATTAAAAAAGTGTAGTTTGAGACCGGGTCCCAGCTCAAACTCACCAGTTTTGACTCATCCGAATTTTTAATCAGAAGGTCGCTGGGTGGCGTAATTGGTGAAGTACTCAACCACTAACCTAAAGTTGGGGGTTCGAATCGACCCAGTGGAGGTGTGGAAGAAAAGCCTGGCGATCTGCCTCCGTAAAGAACTTCCATGAATTGGAATCAACTCTACTACAATGGGTTTGGTTTTAGTCTTTTGTAGCATCAGGCATACTATAATCTGGGTTTAAATTTCTGGTGTTCCTACAGCTGATCCTGCACTGTGGAGCAGGGTGCTTTGTTACTGGGCCTGTTTTCTGGGTTTCAGCACTGCGTCCAGTCAGGGGTCAGGAAAGGAGGACTTGGACATAGCACAGAGAGCAGTCTAGCCTGCAGGAAGCTTGGAGCCACCCATCTGGGCAGCGGCGGAAGTGTGCCCAGGCTTCTAGGTGGCCAGGGTGAGGAAGACGTCCAGATCCCTCCCCACAGAAGCCTCTGAGGCCACAGGAGGACTTGATCTCCTGACCTTTAACCTCCTGAGGATCAGTAAATGAATCCACTGAAGAAGCTTGCTCCCAACACTACACACACCCACCAGTCCGCTTTGTATCCCCTGGGGGCTGAGAGACCAGACAAGCCTAAAATCTACAGAGGCGTCAGAGGGGAGGGCCCGGCAATTAACCTTGCATCCTGAGCAGGGAGGAGTCGGGGGCAGTAGGAGTGGGGGGAGGGGCTGATCACCAGCTGCCACACCCCAGAGGAGGCCTCCAGGGGCACCCACAGGTGGGATTCCAGTCAGGTCCTAGCTGGGGAGACAGAAGGGCAGGAAGGTCTGGCTCTCCACCTCCCTCCCCACGCTGTCCCCCACTCCCACCCCGTGAGCTGCATCTTTTAGCTGCCTCCACCCCCCGCCCCACATACATACGTGGCAGGGCCCATCCCGCTCCTGGCCAGGCCTCTTCCAGGGGTGGGACCCCTGCCCCCCGAATCTTGGAGCAGCAGCTGATTCCCTTCCCCCCACCCCTCCCCCCTCCACTCCAGTTTCAGAGAATAACCTGTGATAATTTTTTCTTCTTCTTTCTGGCAACTAATGGACTCCTTAAATAGCAAAAATTGCGGCCTGTAATTAAGATCTTGCTTTTTAAATGATTAATCATTGTAACCCCTTTGAGCAGCATCCTACTTTCCACTCTTCTCACATTGAAATGCAGATCGGAGGCAAGGGAGGGAGGTGCTCCCAAGCCACTGAGGAGCAATTAAACGTTCCCAGCTGTCACTCGCTGCCTCGTCTGCCTCCCTGGCCTGTCCAGACGCCTTGGAGAGAGCGCCGGGGCCCTGCTCTGCAGCGGCGCCAGACTCACCAGTAGCCTGGCTCAGGGGCACCAGGCCATTCTGCTCCAAGCCTGACCCTGGCGTTGCAGCCCAGAAGCTGGCTCTTGGAAACCCCTAGGAAAGCAGCCGTTTGTTGAGTACTTCTCTAATAGAATCTCATTCAATTTGCACAATAGCCATCTGATCGAAGTGTGAAGGAGCCCCATTTCTGCGAAGAGGCAAACTGAGGCCCAAATTCAGAAAGTTAGTCAGGGGTCTCACCGGGATTTCAAACAAGGTTGGCCTTGTTTCACTCTTCTGTGCGGTTGGAAGGAGATCCTGGTCACGGGGATACCTCACTGAATACACACACTCACACTCGTACTCACACACACACACAATTCCTCACCAGCTTGCAAAGGGCTATCTGGGTTGATCTCCTTTAAAGCCATCCTTACAAATAAGTGCTGTCATTTACCAGCCCACAGAAATGTTTTCCAAGCCTTTCATCCCTTTGACATAGACAGGAACTGACAAAATGATTTTGGAATGATAGGTTGTTAGAGCTAGAATGGAACTTGGAAACAAACCCCTGTGTCCCTAGACCTCATCTTACTCAAGAGGACCCTGGGGGCCAGGGGAAGGGGGGTGTGAGGCACTTGGCCAATATCACATATCACATTCCCAGCACTTAGCAGGGTGCCAGGCCCATCTGTGGTGCTCGTGATTTGTTGAATGAGTAAACACAGGAAGATGCACTTTTTCCTCTGGGACTCTGATGTTGTATTTTTCAGACACGATTTGTGTGTGTGCGTGCACTTGTATGCGTGTGTGTGTGTGTGTGTGTGTGTGTGTGTGTGTGTGTGTGGTGAGTAGGGTGGGGAGCTCCAAGTGTTCCTGAGAAAGAGGCAGGAGAGAAATGGAGAACAGACTCCAGCGTGAGCAGGGCTGCCATGGGCTGCCGTGCAGGATTGCTGCACAAATGCACCGGACTGAGAAGGCTGAAAGCTGGCCCATGTGCTGCTGGCCAAGCCGAGACGTGTGTATGGATTGACATGGGTGCTGGGCCAGCACCAGGGGAATGGGGAAACCAGCATACACGCACAAGGGAAGCCCTTCTTTTTTTTTTGTTGTTGATTGTACTTTAGATGAAGGTTTACAGAACAAACTAGCTTCTCATTAAACAGCACACATGTTGTTTCATGACATTGGTTACCAACCCCACAGCATGTCAACCCTCTCCCTTCTCGACCTTGGGTTCCCTATTACCAGCTTTCCTGTCCCCTCCTGCCTTCTAGTCCTTGCCCCTGGACTGGTGTGCCCCTTTAGTCTCGTTTTGTTTTATGGGCCTGTCTGATCTTTGGCTGAAGGGTGAACCTCAGGAGTGACTTCATTACTGAGCTAAAAGGGTTCCCAGGGACCATACTCTCAGGGTTTCTCCAGTCTCTGTCAGGCCAGTAAGTCTGGTCTTTTTTGTAAATTAGAATTTTGTTCTACATTTTTCTCCAGCTCTGTCTGGGACCCTCTGTTGTGATCCCTGTCAGAGTAGTCGGTGGTAGTAGCCAGGCACCATCTAGTTGTACTGGACTCAGTCTGGTGGAGGCCGTGGTAGTTGTGGTCCATTAGTCCTTTTGGCTAATCTTTCCCTTGTATCTTTAGTTTTCTTCATTCTCCCTTGCTTCAGAAGGCGTGAGACCAGTGGAGTATCTTAGATGGCCACTCACAGGCTTTGAAGACCCCAGACACTACTCACCAAAGTAGAATGTAGAACACTTACTTTATAAACTATGTTATGCCAATTGAGCTAGATGTTCCCTGAGACCATGGTCCCCACAGCCCTCAGCCCAGCAATTTGGTCCCTCAGGGAGTTTGGATGTGTCTGTGGAGCTTCCATGACCTTGCCTTGGACAAGTTGTGCTGGAGGAAGCCCTTCTTGATCCATGACAGAGAGCTGACTCCAGTGGAAACTCAGGCTAGGTACAGATCTAAACAGTTAGTGACCCCCTTTTGTTAAGATCTTATAAGCCATACAATGTGGGTAGGAGGTGGCACCTTCCCCATGGAGGACAATTTGGTAAGATATAGCAGAATTACAAATGTATGTAGGCTTTAGCCCAGCAATCCTCCTTCCGGGGAATTTATCCTACAGATAGACTCATACTGGTGAGAACTGACTTATGTGCAAGGTTATTTGCTGCAGCAACATTTGTGAAAGCAAAAGATTGGAAACAACCCAAATGGGCCTCAGGAGAGGACTGGTTAATGTAATGTTATGTAGCTGAATAAAAGAATGAGGGTGTTCTCTATGTTCTGATAGGGAAAGATCCCCAAGATACTTTGTTATGAAAAAAAAAAAAAGCAAGGTATAGTACAGTATGCCACCCTCTGTGTAAAAATGAGGGAAAAATAAGAATACAGCTTTGTATTGGCCTGCAATGTCCCTGGGTGGCAAAAATAGTTCGCGCCCAAATACTAACATACAGATTGGCAGTTCAAACCCACTCAGCAGTGCCGCGGAAGAAAGCCCTGGCAATCTGCTTCTGTAAAGATTACCGCCAAGGAAACCCTATGGAGCCATTCTACTATGTAAGACGTGGGGTCACCATGAGTCAGAATCAACTTGACAGCAATGAATTTGGTTTGGTTTTGGTTTATATATAAAGAAACTCTGGAAGTATACACAAGAAACTAAATAACAGTGTTATTATTTAGGGAGGGGTGAGAACTAGGTGGATAAGGGACCAGGATATGAAGACTTCTCACTGCAGAACTTTTTATTTTTGTACGAGGTGAAAGTATTAGTTTTTCAAAAAAAATTACGAATGATCTTATGTGCACTCATTGATCTGATGATACACACTTACTTACAAGTCACACACTCTCATGCAAATGTCAGCCACGCTCATCAGATAACCATCACTCTCACAGGCATATACACCCGCCCCAGTCAGTACATGTTGGATGAGGTGCATGCCTTCAAGGAGATGGCACTGCTCATGGCCTGTCTGCATGAGTGTCTGGGGCCACACACAGTGCCCAGCCTACAGTTCCCTCTCCATCCTCAGGAAAATTCCAGCTCCTTGGCCTCTTAGCCTCATGTCAGCCCTCACCCCGTAGTTCTGTTGTGGCTGTGTGCCCGTTTTTGTCTTGCACTTTCAGACTGTCTGAGTGGCTCAAGGCCTCTGCTCCAGCCATACGTGTCTGTAGCACATGCACAACCACACAATGCTTATGTGCAACATTCATGTACAAGCACACACGTGCACATGCACACCCATGCACACGCATACCTCGCCTGGGCCATTCTGCAGGTCCCAGATGCCTTAGTCGCAGTCACTGATGAGTGATGAGTGGGAACCCAGGAGAGAGGGAGCTTGAGGAAAGGAGGCAACTGGGTTTATCCATCCCTGGGTCATCACCCCACACAGTCGTAGATCCCAGGGGGGAATGAGGCTTCCTTGGGACTGTGGTGAATAGAAAGTGCATGAGCCCAGGAATCAGACTATTCCGGGTTTGAACCCCAGCCTTTCTGCTTGCTCCAGGTACACTCTGGATATGTCATTAACATTGGCAGGTCTGGAAACTGAGGCACAGAGAAGTCAACTGACTTGCTGAAGTCACACAGCTGGTAAGTGGCAGAAGCAGGATTCAACCCAGGGAGTCTGGCCTGGGGACTGTGCACTTACCTATGGCCACCTTTCAGCTTTGGGGGGCTTTTTAAGGTGTTTGTACACACGTTGTCCAGGGTAGGGTTATTGTGAAGGTCATTATTTCTCTTTGCTGGCTTCCTCTGGTCCAGGCATGACCTATGGTGGTCAAAGGGTCACCGGCCTGCTGCATCTGGGCAGGATTCAGAATGAGTGGGATGAATAGCCTATCCCTATGTTCCAGGGAGCATGGGGACCTCAGGAAATGCCTTTGCTGCCCAAGATCCACAGGGGATGAGGCATCCTCGGGGCCAGGGCATCTCAGGGGCCACTACCATTCAGGAAAGGGCAGCACAGCTCACCGTGCTGAGAATCAATGGCCTGTCCGGGGTCCTCATGCCCCATGTGGCTCTGAGTGGCAGTTCTGACACCCTGAATGTGCAAGACCAGGAATAAGAGCTGGACTGTCCTACTGTCTCAGTTAGGCTTGTTTCCAGCTGCAAGTACATGGGACAAACAAATGGAGGCTTGTTTATCACACACGGCAAGAAGGCTAAAGGGTAGTGGTCCCAGGGGTGGCCCAGTGACTCAGTGATGTCAGGGAACAGGCTTTCTGACTCCTGATCCCTGTCCCACTCGACAATGCTTCACACTAGCCCATTTGGAGAAAGGGCTTGTGACCCCAATCCCAACCAATAACTGCCAGGGGTGCTGGGCCCCTTTAGCACCAACAAAGGCCTGGGGAGGCAGCCTGACTAATATAGGGGGATTCATGTGGTTCCCAAATTGCCACCTTCCCCGAGCCTGGCCTGGCCTGGAGGAGAGGGGAAGGGAGGCCTAGCTGCTCCTTTCTCTCCCTTCTTCTCCCTGCATTCCAGGACACCTCCCCAGAGGCCAGCCCAGCCCAGCCGTTCCCATCCTCCCTGGGCGTGATGAATGCCAGGGCCGCTTACAGAGTCACAATCGCCAAATTAGGTTGCCAAAGGCATCCCAGGCCGGGCCTGGAAACACCTCCCCAGCTGAAAGGAGGCACGTCTGGGCAGAGCAGACGTCTTTATTCAGCCGTAATTGACGTTTCACAGACGTCTGTAACTCCGTCTGGAAGGACACAAAGCGCCCCCATGCTCGGCCCAGGCAGCCTCTTTATGTCGCCCCCTTTCATCTGGCAGTCAAAAGTGTATGAGCCGCCCGGGCTGTCCTGCCCGGTCCCGGGCCGGGACAAAGGCAGGCGCTGCACAGAGAGGCCGCCGGGAGGGCCTTTACCTCCCGGAGTGCGTTATGCTAATCCCGCGCCAGCCCGGACCCCGCCTGCATATCGATGGGCAGCGGGCGGCCGCTGCGGGTGTGGGAGAGACTTTGCTCAACCCAGAGTGGGGATGACCCCAGGCAGTCAGGTTTCGGCCGCTGCACCCCATCCCAGACTGTTGGCTGAGCAAGGGAGAAGGGAACTAGGAGCCAGCAGGGTTCTTAGTCGGGGACCCATGGCCCACTTGGGGAGGAGCATGTGACCACTGAAATCATAGGCAAATCTGTGCACAGGTCCTGTTCTCTAGGGTAGAGGTTCTTCCACCAAACAAAAAAAAAAACCGGTTGCCATCAAGTCGATTCCAACTCATAGCGACCCTATAGGACAGAGTAGAACTGCCCCATAGGGTTTCCAAGGAGCGGCTAGTGGACTTGAACTGCCGACCCTTTGGTTAGCAGCTGAAAAAGGTAAGTCATACCCCTGGGCTTGTCCAACCTCCCATTTGACAGATGGGAATGCTGAGGCCCAGAAAGCAGGCATGCCTTGCCCAATACCACACGGTGAGTTGGTGGTAGCGCTGGGGCCTCTACCCTGGTCCAGAGAACCTGTCTACGATGCCAAAGGTCACACACTTAGGAGTTTACAGAGGTGGGGCAGGTTACCATAACGAGCAAGGCATCCTGGTTCTCGGAGGCGGGGCCGGGCGGGCCCAGGGAGTGCAGAATTGCAGCCCAGCATGGCCAAGTCCTCAAGCGAAAACTTAGAAAAAATATGAAATATGCCCATTTAAAAATGTTGATTCATATTTTAAAGCCACTGCGGGGCAGTCATGACCCGCAGGCTGCTGAGTTTGAGACCTTTGCTTTTTGCCTGATTGAGGTCCCCATCCTCCGCTCCCAAGAATGCAAACAAGGAAGGCTTGAATGTGGCCAACAGTCCTGATTCTCCCTCTATCCCACCTTGCCCAGCAGTCAAAAGAGGGCTGCAATGCAGGGCGGGGGTTCGGAAACCCACGCCGGTTGTCCCTGGTGCCCTGGGACAGGTCTGCCGCCCTCTGTGAGGCTTCTGCTTTCAGTTGTCAGTCCCGCCCAAGATATGCTATTTCCAGTGTCGGTAATTCCTCGCCTTCCCTGAGCCCCGCTGTTTACCCGGCTGGAAGTAGAAGTGACAGGTTAATGGCAGTCTCTATGGGTCCCGGCAGGGTGCCCTGACCTTCCCTCTGGGCTTGGCATGAGCCGGCAGCACCCTCCAGAGAGGGCGGGAGGGAGGGGCAGAAGAGGGAGAGAGACAGAGGCAGAGACGGCCCCAGAGAGAGAATGAGACAGACAAGGAGACAGACACAGGGAGGAGAGAGAGAGAGAGAGAGAGAGGGGAAAAGGAAGAGAAAGAAAGAGGAGGAATCAGGCAGGTAGATGGAAGTGGGCTTGGGGTGGGAAGGGGCAGACAGAGACAGAGGAGAGAGAAAAATACAGAGAGCGAGGCTGATCAGGTAGAGAGAGCCAGAGACAGACCCACAGACAGAGGCCAAAAGGAGGCGGGGAGAGAGGCAGGGGCGCACAGCCCCAGGTGTGTGTGGAGTGCACCCCACGTCCCCCTGGCCTCCCTGGCAGAGGCCTCTCCAGAGTTCTCAGAGGGGCTCTGAGGGGCAGCAATCAGCTCCCCCTCCATAATTTGCTCCGAAGCCTGGGGCCTCGCCCACCTGCATTTGAAGACCAAGCAAAGGCAGAGTTTCCTCTAGGCTGAGTCAACAACGCAGACTTCCAGGGCTGACCTTTTCGGGGGCTCTGAAAGGCAGAAGGGGGGCTCTTGCTGGGAACTCACCTACCCATCAAAGGAGTTTAAATTTATTTGGGGAGCTCAAGACGGAATTCTTCAAATTCTTAAAACTTTTTTTTTTTTAATTAGCTTTTGAGGCTATACATGAAAAACATATTTGTTGTAATAGCAAAGAAGGGGCTCAAGTAAAAGTAAAAATTCTCTTCCTGCGTTAGTTATCTAGTGCTGCTATAACAGAAATACAAGTGGATGGTTTTAACAAAGACAAATTTATTCTCTCACAGTCTAGGAGGCTAGAAGTTCAAATTCAGGGCGTGGGCTCCCAGGGAAGGCTTTTTCTCTCTGTTGGCTCTGAGGTAAGGTCCTCGTCATCAATCTTCCCCTGGTCGAGGAGCTTCTCAGCACAGGGACCCCGGGTCCAAAGGACGCTCTATTCTCTTGGCTCTTGTTCCTTGGTGGTATGAGGTCCCCCATGCCTCTCTGTTCGCTTCTCTCTTTTATATCTCAAAAGAGATTGGCTTAAAACACAATCTAATCTTGTAGATTGAGTCTCATCAAGGTAACTGCCGATAATCCCATCTCATTAACGTCATAGAGATAGGATTTACAACACACAGGAAAATCACAGCAGATGACAAAATGGTGGACAATCAGACAATACTGGGAATCATGGCCTAGCCAAGTTGACAGATATTTTGGGGAACACAGTTCAATCCATGACACCTCCCTTATAACATGCCCAGGGGCCCTGGTGGCCCAGTGGTTAAGAGCTTGGCTGCTAACCAAACGGTTAGCAGTTCGGAATCCACCAGCTGATCCTTGGAAACTCTATGGGGCAGTTCTACTCTGTCCTATAGGGTCGGAATCAACTTGGTTTTTTGGGTTTATGACACACCTACCCCATATACACTAACTTGCTAGGCAATTTAAAGCCACCCAGGGTCATTTTGACTATACTGGATGTTTTCCTTGACTTGGCTCTAACCCCCACAAAGACTCGACTGTACCTGATTCCCTGCTCTGTGCTAAGTACTCCTGGGCCCTGGGAGAGGCAGAAACAAATGTTCCCACCCTTGGTAGCCATATGGGCACATGATGAGAGTATAATGTGGTATGTGTGTATGGGAGGAGTGCCCATGGTGAGATGACATCTGGGAAGGCTTTATGGAGGAGGGGACAATGGAGCAAATTCTCAAAGGGGGACTAGGAGTGGTTAATGGTTAATAATGGTTTCAGCTTGATGGTTAGAGGGCAGCCTGCCACATACTAGGGCCAGTTACTTTACCTCATTGGGTCTAACATCCCCAGAAGCACCCACCAACGACTGTCCCTTCTGTCCTTGTTGTCAGAGCCCTGATTTTGTCCCTGGCTCATGGGAGGGCAACCCAGCTTCAACCCTAGACCTAGCCTCAGTGGGCAGGTTCTGAGTGGTTTAAGCCATTCATAGAGGTCCCAGTCCCACGTTTAGGCACCGAAGTGTGTTGCACTGTTGGTGCAGTTATCTGTTGCTGCCTAATAAACCACTTCAAAACTTAATAGCTTGAAACAACAACAATCACTTATTTTGTTCAGAAAATCTGTGATTTGGGCAGGGATCGATGGGGCAGCTTGACTGGGGCTGTAGAAGATCTACTTTCAAAATGGCTCACTCACATGGCTGGCAAGTGGTGCCTGCTGTTGGCAGGTCACACAACCTAGGCTGTGGCTGGGAACCTCAACTCTTCCTTGCTTGGGCTTCCTCAGAGTATGGTGTCTGGTTTCCAAGAGTAAGCTTCCAAGAGACAGAAATTAGAAGACCTTTCTTAAGTTCTGGGCATGGGTCATTGGACACAGTGTCACTTTTGTCATACTCTATTGGTCAAGCAGCCACCAAACTCAGATTCAAGGGGAGGGCAGAGACTCCAGCTCTCAATGGGAAGAGTTCAAAGACTTTTGGGGTCGTGTTTGAAAACTGCCACAGATAATGAAACACAGGGAGAAGAAATCTATGGGATTTCTTGGAAAGGTTTTTTTTGCTCTCAAAAAGAAACAAGCTTAACTGAATCACCACCGAGAAGCCAACATGAGAAATGAGACAATCCCAAGAGGAATAAAATGATCATACTTGCATGATAAGATTCCCAGTTTCATAAAATTGAGGAAGAGGGGAAGACCATTATAATATCTCCTCCATATGTTATTTTTAGGATCATAACAAAGCATGCCTAAGTCCACATAATTATGTGAATTATGCTTAAAGTCCTGCAGAATTTCAATAGCTGATGGGAAAACTCAGTATTGTCAGGATGTCAATCCTTCCCAAATTAAAGCATATATTCAGTGCAATATCATTGAGACTGGAATTTAGATACAGATTCTAAAGTTCATCGGGAAGAGTAAATGTGAGAAATTAACCAAGAAAAATTTTTTTTTAATTTTCCTTTGCTGTTGTTGTTGAGAATATACACAGCAAAACATACACCAGTTCAATCATTTCTACATGTACAATTCAGTGACATTGATTACATTCTTCGAGTTGTGCAACCATTCTCACCCTTCTTCTCTGAGTTGTTCTTCCCCCATTAACATAAACTCACTGTCCCCTAAGGTTCCTATCTAATCTTTTGAGTTGCTGTTGTCACTTTGATCCCATATAGGTAGTTTTTAAAAGAGCATAATGCTCAAGGCAGGCATTTTTTACTAGTTAAGCTAACCTATCATTAATTAAGAAAATTTTGAGAGAGAAAAATGTTCTCACAGGACGCAAAAAAGTACCCAGACCAGTAGCATTGATTTTAATAACCAGACATTGAAAACTTGAGTGTCCATCAACAGGGGAATCGTTAAATAAATTAGAGCAGTAGGTTTCAAACTCTAATGTGCATCAGGATCACCTGGAGGCTTTTTAAAATCCAGATTGTCATCAAACTGACAACAGCATCTCAAAAGATTAGATAGGAACCTTAGGGGGCAGTGAGTTTACGCCAATGGGGGAGGAACAACTCAGAAAAGGAAAGTGAGAATGGTTGTATAACTCAAAGAATGTAATCCATGTCACTAAATTGTACATGTAAAAACTGTTGAATTGGTGTATGCTTTGCTGTGTATATCCTCAACAACAATAAAATGAATTAAAAAAAACCCCACACACAGATTGTCAGGCCCCACTTTCAGAGCGTTTAGACCTAATTCAGTAGGCGTGGGGTGGGGCTCAAGAATTTGCATTTCTAACAAGATTCTTGTCCAGACCACACTTTGGGAATCATTGAATTAGAGAATCTCTCTACTGGAGAATACTTTGAAGCGGATCAAAGAACAAGGTGTATGAGCTGCAGAATATAAAGAATAATTCCATTTTTACCCCCCAAAAACTAAAGTTAAAAGTAAACCAATTTATGTATATATTTGTAATTTCACTTAAAAACAGAAGAAGAAGAAGAAGATCCGAGGAAGAGATGGTTACTCTTCTTCTCCTGGACATTGTGATGCCTAGAACTGCCATAAAGAGCCCTGGGGGTGCAGTGGTTAAGGGCTCAGCTGCTAGCCAAAAGGATGGTGGTTCGAACCCACTAGCTGCTCTGTGGGAGGGAGATGTGACAGTCTGCTTCAGTAAAGATTTCAGTCTTGGAAACCCTATGGGGCAGTTCTTCTCTGGAATCGACTTGAAGGCATACATAATATTTATACTGACCTGAGGTTGAAGACCGCATCAAGAGGAGGGTGGAGCCATGAGCATCACAGAAAAACAAAGCTGTAGCCCTGACTGAACCATGCCTGAAGCCTGATATGTCCCTGGACTTGTTATGTGAGTTAATAAATTCCCTTATCATTAAAGCCATTGTAAGTTGAGGTTTTCTGTTACTTACAGCCAAAACTGCCTGTTGAATACAGTAATGATTGTGCAGTGTTGTTTGTAAAGATTGAATGAAGTCATATAAGTGAATGCTTTTGCTGGCGCTTGACACATAGTAAGCCCTCTTTCATCCAGCCACAATTTTCTGTACTTATTCTGGAAAAGCTTTCTGAGCTGGGCCATATGAGGAATATTGTGAGGAAGGTGGCAGATTCACTGACTTCCAGGAGCTCATAGTCTGCAACAGGAGCCAATAGAAACAAAAAGGGGAATTTAACAGCTCATGTAACTAGGAAATCCACAGATGGGCTGGCCTCAGGTGTGGCAGGATTCTGTTACAGATGATGCCAACCAGGCTCTTTTTCAATGTGTCCCAGGTCTCCTGCTGTCTGTGAGCCAGCTGCATTCATTCTCCAGGAGGACAGCATGAATTTTGTCAGTCATAGGCTTGCATTATACCAGCTGAGCAAAACCCAGAGGAAAGAGAAGGCCCTTTTTTCCCCACTCTCATATACAAAATCTCAGGAAAGGAGTCTGATTGGCCTAGCTTATGTCATGTGCCCATATCTGGGCCAATCATTGTGGCCAGGGGGATGGAATACCATACTTGACCAAATGTGTGTGTGGTATGTGGATGCTTGTATATATCATTTATGTCATATGTATTACTTATCTATTGCTGTGTAACGATATTATCACAAACTCAGCAGCATAAGATGACACACATTTATTATCTTGCAGTTTCTGTGGGTCCTCTGCAAGGTTGTAGTCAAGGTGTCAGCCAGGACTGTGTTCTCATCTGAAAGCTTGACTGGGGAAGGATCCAATTCCAAGTTTATGCAGCTGTTGGCAGAATTCAGTTCCTTTTGGTTGTAGGACTGAGGGCTCATCTTCTTGCTGGCTGTTGACTGCCCTCAGTTTCTAGAGGCCACTCTCAGTTGGGCCCCGACATGGCCACCTGCTTCATCAAAGCCAGAAATGGAGTGAGAGGCTCCAGCAAGATGGGTGCTATGGTCTTATATAATCACATACACCCATCGCCTCTGCTGTATTCTATTGGTTAGAAGCAAGTTCAGGTCATGCCTATACGCAAGAAGACGGGATTATGCACAAGTGTGAATAGCAGGAGGTGTGGATCATGGGGGCCACCTGAAGAATCTATCCATCGCAGTAAGAGTGCGTGTGTGTATACACACACATACACGCGTATGCTTATTGACTAGTTTATCATATATGATATACATGTATGTACACATGGGGTTGCCATGAGTCAGAATCAACTCAAAGGCAACTAGTTTGGAGTCCCTGACAGGTGCAAATGGTTAACACATTCGGCCGCTAACCAAAAGTTTAGAAGTTCAAGTTCACCCAGAGGTGCCTTGGAAGAAAGTCTGGTGATCTACTTCCCAAAAAGATCAGCCATTGAAAACCCTATAGAGCACAGTTCTACCCCGACACACATGGGGTGGCCATGAGTCAGAGTCGACTTGATGGCAACTGTCTGTTTGGTTGGTATATACATAGTTTTTATACATAAATAGTAGCATACTATCAAATGTAGCATTCCCAGTATGAGTTAGCATTTGTTGCCCAGCTGTTACGTGCTAATTATCCCTTTTAATGCTCACAGCTCACTCTGAGATAGATGTTAATTTTTTGTGCTTTACAGATGAGAAAACCAAGGCTCAAGGAAGTGAAATGACCTGCCCGAGATCAACCAAACATGAAAATATTGGCAAAGCTGGATTTAAACCTAAGCTTATCTGACTGTAAAGCATCTTCTCTTTTCCCTATATCAAGATGTTAATGAATGAACTAAGAATCACCTCTTGGATGTTGTCAAGTGAAGCCAGCTGTCTCTGGGCTTGGATAGACTGGATCTCCTCCCTCACTTTGGTGCTTGTGTATCTGCTGCTCTGGGCCCTTCCCCAATGGCACTTGTGCCACTGAGCCCAAGTGAAGAAATATGAATGAGGGCATTGGTGGTTCAATGGTAGAATTCTGGCCTTCCACATGGGAGGCCCAGGTTCAATTCTCGGCCAATGCACCTCATGCACAGTCACTATTCATCTGTTGGTGGAGGCTTGCATGCTGCTATGATGCTGAACAGGTTTCAGCAGAGCTTTCAGATTAAGATGGACTAGGAAGTAAGGTCTGGTGATCTACATCCGAAACCAGCCAATGGAAACTCTATGGATCACAATGGAACATAGTTCTGCAACTGATCATAGGAGGGCACAGGACTGGGCAACATTTTGTTTCATTGTTTATGGGGTTGCCAGGAGTCGGGACTGACTTCCCGGCAGCTAACAACAGCAACGACAATCAACTATGGCTGGATTATCAATTTCCATCCCTCCCCCTAACCCATATTTTCCTCCTTTTCCTTGCTCCATTCAAATGGGTGGTCAGCTCTTCACTGACTGGAGGATGGTTCTGTGCAGAAGATAGACGTAGCTTCCCCACCTCCTGCTTCCAAATGCCTAAGCCCCTAGAAGAATTGAGAAGATTTATGGACAAAGCAAAGACAGAGTGTCTTAAAGAAGCAGAGGAGGAAGGAGGAGCTTCCCCTTTCTCCTACACCCCCAGAATAGAGAAAAACTCCCCCGGGCTGGGGACAGAAGAAATGAGTAATAGAACCATTGGGCATTGTTTCTTGTACACGTGAATTTAAGAACTGACAACCCATAAATGCTTACAGCTTTGGAGATATTTTCCCAACCTACAACTCCCTTCTCTGAACCCTGCCTGTTCCTCCCCACCAGGGCTTGGTGTATCACTTAGGTAGCTGCATCAAAAAGATCCAAAAGACACTCCGGCAAGATGGCGGTCTAGGCAGAAGCACCACGCCGTCCCTCCACAACAAAGATCCGAAAAACTAAGCCAAACAGAGAATCAAC
>NW_004443945.1:2678672-2700729 GCF_000243295.1 Trichechus manatus latirostris
AAAAAAAAAAAAAAAAAAGATCCAAAAGAACAGGGGCTTAAACAGAAGTTTCTCTCACATAAAAATCTGGGTAGATGGCCCCTAGTGCTGGAATGGTGGCCCTGAAATTATCGTTCTGACTTGTTGCTCTACCATTGTCAACATGGAACTTCAATTTCATCTGCATGTCAGCTGGTAGGAAGAGGAAAGGGACAAGACTTGGAAGTAGTGCACACTACTTCCACTCATTGGCCAGAACTTGGTCATATGGCCACATCTAGCTGCAAGGGAGTCTGGGAAATGTAGTTTTATGATGGGAGACCATGTGAACACTTACAATTCTATCGTGAGGCAAGAAGGGAAGAACAGATGTGAGACAATTAATACTCTTTGCCAGTTGGCCACAACAGCAGTGTTTTTTTTTTAAATGTGGCCCTGCTCTGTGGCCTTAGCCTTGTACTTTTGCTTAAGAGAGTTTGAGTCAGTTTCTGCTACATCTAGCCCCCAAAGCTTTGAGAATGGTGGCTTCACTTCTGTTGTCACCTTCAGGGACTAGGTAAGGAGTAGGCAGGGCAAAAAAGTCATGCTTAAGTGTGTGAGCAGGTGAGGCAAGGAGGCTCAGCACAGGAAGCCTTGCCAGCTGTTTGCACAACAAGTTCAAGGATGACAATCTTGCCCACCCCCTTGCCTGTCACCCTGATTGGCTGTGCCCAGACCCCTCACTCTGGTTACTCCCTCCTCTACCTGAAGCACAACTTTCTGGAGTATAAGATTGAAGGGGCTTTCTAGGTTGAAGAAAAGACTTTTCTAGGTTGCATCTGGGGCTTCTACTCTTCTAGGTCACCCTCAAGTCAAGAAGAAATACTGCAGGGTGGTAGGTTCAGTTGGGGCCCTCTAAGCCCTATCTCAGAATTCCTGAACCATTCAGTATCTCCATTCTCTTCATTCACAGAGCTGCCTCCCTCCCTGAGAACATCACCTGGGCATTGCTCACCTGGGTCAGTCCTGGCAAAGCCTCATGAATAGTCATAACTGGTGTCTCTGCTTGCTGTCCTCCACCTCATTCTCCCAGTGTAGCCATAATTCATTCATTCATTCATTTGCTCATTCACTTATTGAACAAGTGCTGATTAAGCCCCTGCAACGTGCTGGGCTCAGCCCTAAAACCAAAAAAACAAACCCGCTCCCATCAAGTCGATTTATTGCGGCAGTAAACAATGCAAATGTGATCCCTGCCCTCATGGAACTTGCAGTCTACTTGGGAGACTACCATTAATTAACTAATCACACAAAGAAATACTAGAGACTTGAGAAATGCTATGAAGAGAAAGTGCAGAGTACAACAAAAGCATAAAATGAGTGGTCCTGTTCTGGTCTACGGCTTAGGGGAAGCTCCTCTAAGAAATGTTTCCTGAAATTGAAGGAATGAGTAGGAATGAATGCAGTCAATCGAATGGGGCAGGTGTGTGTACCATTCTAGGCAAAGGGCACAAGCCTATGCAAAGGGCCTGAGGCAGAACTGAGTGTGGTTAATTCTGAGAACTGAAGGAAGCCCTCAGCCTAGCACCCCCAACAGCAAGGGGGAGTGGAGAATGCTGTTCCTGATCATGTCATTTCTCATGCTTAAAACTCTTCAATGCCTTTTTTCCATTACTTTTAGTATAATATCCAAATATGCCCATGGGTCAGACCTTGCCTTCCTCTCTGGCCTCATCCCTCACCACTGCAGAGCTAGATGCTCTGTCACCTCCCAGAAGCTGGCCCCTCTGCCTTCCCTTCCACCCTCCACTGCCAATCCTGTGCCTGAAAAATTCCTGTGTGTCCTCCAGGACTCAGCTGAGACCTCATGGCCCCTGGAAAGCTGGGCTGGATATTCTCCTGTTTGCCAGGATAGAGGGGAATGAGGTTGGGCTACCGTTCTTCCCTGACTCCCTCTCCCTGTGGGGTCATCTGGGGCTGGCAATCACTAATCTGCTGAAGGCAGCCCTCTCTGCACAACTCTGTCCTCCAGGATCTACTATCTGCTCCCTCCATTGGTCCCTTCCAGCCGCCTAAGAATGGTACCTGCCCAGCTGTTACTAGCAGTGTGTAGTTAAGAGCTGGGCCTCTGGAGGCTTGGTTGAATCCCAGTTCTGCTATGTACTTAGCTGTGTGGCCTTCAGCAAGTTACTCAACCTCTCTGTGTAATAACCATATCCATCTCATAGGGTTGCTGTAAGGATTAAATGAATTAATATATGTAAAGTGCCTAGAACTGTGACTGACACATAGAGGGTGCTTTGTGTTTGTGATTATTAGCCTTTAGCCCTTTCCTGTCTGATGGATTACAGTATCATTGATTTAAATCTTGCCTCCCTGAAAGGGCTGTGGAACTTTGTGGACAGAGCGCCTGGGCCTTTCTGCAGCCCACCCACCCCCCAGCACCTGGCCCAGTGAGGTCTTATACTGCTAGGACTACCTGTTGCTGACAAGTCGATTCTGACTCATAGCAAATCTACAGGACAGAGGAGAACTGCCCCATAGGGTTTCCAAGGAGAGGCTGGTAGATTTGAACTGCCGACCTTTTGGTTAGCAGCTGAAGCTCGCCGTAGCTCTTAACCACTGCGCCACCAGAGCTACTTATAGGTCTATAGGACGTCCTATAGCAACTGCCTATCCAATTGGATTTGCTCTAATTAAAAATAGTTTTTTGCCATCATCCTATGTGGCCATAAACTCTGGCCTTCTCTCTGCATTGGGGGGTGGGGTGAGGGATACCGCACCATGGCTGTGCAGATGGGTCCCCTCCCCCAGACCCTTCTCCCCACCAACCCCAATGCTGTCCTGTACCCCAGCCTCCTGCTGGGGTGCAGCATGGCTAATCCTAACAGCCCCTGCAGAGAATAGTGAGGAGATGCTGAGGGTGGGGCGGAGGGTAGTGACCCTATGAACATCTGTGGATAAGGGGCCCCTCACATTCAGAGAGACACCAACAAGCCAGGTGGGTCCAACGGGGAGCAGCAGGATGGGCAAAGCTTCATCATCCCATGTGCTAGGGGAGCCATGCCCAGGGGAGATGGGAAGGGCCCTCAGTGCTGAGGGGACCTGGGGAGGTGAGGAGACGAGGCCTGGGCAGCCCACAGGGCAGGGGAATGCAGCTGGTGCACTCTGGACAGGGAAGTGACCTGTGTCTGGACCGAGGACAGCTGCTACTCCTAATGTCCATGACGACTCTTGGCAGTTCATGGTTGGAGTAATGTGTCCAACGCCTGACCCTTCTGTGCGCCTGCAGCCCCGTGCTGATGGTGACCACAGCACGTGACACAGTGTGCCGGCACTAAGGGTTCCCATAACCAGCCTCGCTCTGGTCATTGTATCCCTTTGGTAGCCTTGCTGCCTCACACAGAACTGGGTTACAGTCAGTACTGTCTGCTGCTGAGGGAAGAATGAACCCACGAGGTGGAGGTGGGGTGGATGGGGCAGAGGGAACAGGTAGTGCTTGGTTTAAATCTCTGCTCCTCACCTACTAGCTGTCTGGCTTGGGCAAGTCACTTCACTTCTCTGAGCCTCAGTCTGCTTGTCTGCAAAATGGGAGAGCCAAGGTCTACCTCCCTGGATTGCTGTCAGGTTCAGTGATGGGCTGTGTATAAAGTGTGGCACAGTTACTGAACTGGTATGACTTACCCCTTAAGGACCCCTTCTGTCTGGCCCCTCCCAGGCCCCATGCTGCTCCCAAACTCCTCCCAAGCCTCAGTCCATCCCACCAGGGGCCCACTTCACCCTGAAGTTACCCAGAGGCCACCTCTTCTGTCCAGCCCCTTCTCTGGGCTCCCTGCCACCCTCCCCACCCCTTATCTCCTGACAGAATATCCCAGACCACAATCCATGCTGGAGGTTTCTAGAATTTGTGGAAGAAAGGCCTCATGCTGGTGGCGGGGCAGGGGGGAGGATTCCGAGGCCTGGGTGACCCACACCCCCTGGGCCTGCCTGCTTCCAGGAGAAGGGTCCTGGTACCTCCTATTTTCCCAGCCAGGAGGCCTGCTGGTTCCCACATTATCACATGAATGGGGCACAAGCCCCCCTGTCCACTCAAGCAAACAATTTGGCTAGCAAATTGACATAATTACAAGAGACAGAGAGGGAAGAAAGACGCCCCACCGCCATGACCCCCCAGTGGGCGGCTCCCTCAGATTTCTTCCCCGGCTTTGTGGGCCCAGAGCTCAGGGCTGATTAGAAACCTTGTGGCCTTTTCAAGAGCCCTAAGTGATTGGTCTCCTTAATCTGATTACAATTTGCAGAGCCCCTCCAGCCGCCTCTGAAGGGCCTTTCTCAAGCACCCTACTCCATCATGCCCGTATATGAGTACACACACACACACACACACACACACACACACAGACACACACACACACACACACACAGCACCCACTCCCTTACCATGCTGTACTTCCTCAGCCAGGGGTCTCGGAGCCACCCAGTTGCCACCCTCAGGCCCCATTTCTCTGCAAGGTGTGCCCCAAACCTTAGACATGGGGATGGCACTGCCCCTAACACACTGGGTCATCCACCTTTAGGGTGACCCACACAGACGCATGCCCGGGCCAGGGGCACATGTGTACACTGGGTGTGAACTCATAAAACACACACACCCCTACGGGTACACCTCCCCACCACCCACGAGGCCACCGGGGCATCCAGGACTATGCTACTGGGCTCCCTCAGCCACAGTCTCAGGGGCAGCCCAGTCTCCACAGCAGCCACATTTCCAGGGTTCCTGGGGCTCAGCTCCCAGGGGATTAGGCCCAGCAGGCAGCCTGGCCACGCTCAGGCTGCTCTGGCCGCTCCCCCCTTGGGAACTCAAGGGGGCTGCAGTCAATGGCCTCGCCCTCCACATCCAATTTGTAGCTCATAATCCCCTGGGCTGAGCCACGATGGTTCCTTTGCCCAAACTTGCTCCTAGCTTTCACGGGCCCCAGCCTGGCTTCCCGTACCAAACGGAGGCCCCCAAGGGCAGGAGCTTGGGATGGGGCTGGGGTGGAGGGCAAAGCTGGGGCAGGGCAGAAGGGGACAGGCGAAGAAGTAGAGATGGGGTGGGGACAGAGGAGGCTCTGCTATTGTTAGCGAATGATCTCCACCCTTGGCAGGTGGGGGTGGGGATGGGGGGACATGGCGGGGAGGGGAGGAAAGTTTGGCATGTATGTGGGGGTGCAGGACCAAGGGGCCCTACATAGTGACCCCCAGCCCTGCTGCACCCCCGTCTTTTGGAACCCCCAGCCTGGAGGGCTCCACTTAGGGTCCCCCCTATCGTTTTCTCCAATCATCATCTCTGGACACCAGCCTGGGCCGACAGCCAGAGGGGCTCAGACATTGGAATCAGAGGGACCTGGGCTCAAGGTTCACCCGAGCACCACCTTCAATAGCACTGTGACCCGGGCAGGTACCTTAGCATCTCTGGGCTTCAGTTTCCCCACCTGTAAAATGGGACTGAGACAGCCTCGCTCTCTCAGGGTTTGGGGAGGTGATGTAACACAGGGCATGGAAAGCCCTCAGCACCAGTAAGCACCATCAAACACGCAGGTGGGGGACAATCTCTGGTGTGCCCCTGCAGCCCTGCAGGGCTCAGTAAGGACCTCCGTAGTTGAGTTTTCAGGACAAGCCTGCCCAGTGGCCAGTTGCCAATATTTTTAAGACCTCTCACCCCTGCCCAGGTGACGTAGAGCTGGTTTGGGAAACAGGAGCGCTACCCTGATCTCTTTCTCGGGAGGAGCTGGGCTTGGGCTCCTAGCGCCCCTTCGACATTGCCCAGAGGTCACCCGCCGACCCCTGTCCTGGGCGCCCTCCCGGCGCAGCGCCCAGGCCACGTGAGGAGGGGCAGGGCCCCGCCCTGCTCCGCAGCCCTCTGGGTTGGGCCTCAGACCCTTAGCGGGCTCTCGGGGCAGACAAGCACTCGAGGACCTCCGCCACCCTGTTCCCCGTCGCCGCGCCGCCAGGCCCCTCCCAGGCCCTCCGTGGGCGTTCCCCGCTGGGCTGGGCCGGCTCCGCCGGGGGAGGGAAGCTAGGGAAGGGATCAGCTGAAATCAAAGCCGCCGCTCCCCTCCCCGCCACGCCGTACCCCTGCCGAGCCGCCGCGCACCTCCTCCTTTGTCACAATGTTTTTCAATCCAGGGAAGCAAACTGTCCAATTAGAGCCGGGGCCTTCGGCTTCCATCTTTGCCGACGTTTAATTAACATGCTCCTCTTGGCAGCTGCTGACAAGTTCCAGAAACAGGTTGTAAAGGGTTTTTGTCTTTACCCAGCATGGAAAATGAAGGGTGTTACATCGCGGGAACATGAATAGGTTGCATTTCAGCTCCCTCTTCCCCTCCCCCTTTCCTCCTCTTCCTCATCCCCCCGCCCCCCTCCTCTAGTAAGAGGAATGGAAGCCCCGACTGTGTAGGTGTGTGTGAATCGAGGGGGCGGTGGGGGTGGGGGTGGCAGTGGGTGGAAGGGGTGTAGGCAGGAGAAACCTTCCCCTCCTTGTCTACTCACCTCTTCTGCCCCAGAGTCTTTGCTCCACAAAAGATCCGGCTTCTGCATCTTGTTCTCTGTCTTATTCTCCCATCTGTCACGCTTTGGCCTCACCTCTCTCCCAGCCGTACCAAACCTCACCACGCTGATTCCTGCCCATAGGTCTCTGCCCATGCTGTCCTGTTGCCATCCTGATAAACTCCTATTCAACCTCCAAAACCCTGCTCAAATGACCCTGCTTTGAGGAGCCACCTGGGCACCAAATGCCTCTCCAGCCACACCTGGCAGAATTCAGGGTGGATACTGGGTGTCAGGTCTATCCCCAGCTAGACTGTGAGCTCCCTGAGGGCCGGAACTGTGTGTTACTCTGCCCAGGGCAGTGGCAGGTACAGAGTCTGGGCTCAGAAAATGATGGTAGATGGAGATCTAAACTGCTGAAGCCTTGCACCATTGTGGAGGGAGACCAGGGTGGGCTTGGCAGGGAGGAAGCAAGAAAGGGCTAGGGGAGGAGGACTGGCCCAAAGGAGTCCTTCCTACCCCTACCCTTCCCGAGTGCCCTTAAGATTAGGAACAGGGTCTCAAGGAGGGCAGAGCAAGCATGGTGATTTCCATAATGAGTGAGGGTTCAGGGATGGCTGCTCAGGCCCCTCCCCCCTTGGGAACTCTGCTCACTGGGGCTGCAGTCAATGGCCTGAGCCCTTCACAAGGCAAGGAGGGGCCTTGCAGAAAGACCTCAGCCCAGGGGCTGAGCCCTCACAGGGACCCTGGCTAGAGGCAGGCTCCAGGACCCTAGGTTCTTCCTCTTCAGCCTTGGATGGGTGGCAGCGCGTGTATGTGTGTGTGTGTGGTTGGGGGTGGTGTTGGGGGGGGGTCAGGGCTGGGGCAGGAGGCTAGGTCTCTTGGGTCCTTCTGTCCTTCAAACCAGCCCTGCTGGGGCATTCACACTCATTCTACAAAGAATATCGAGGCCTTTATTCACAGAGGCCGCCATCTGCGTGGTACAGAGGATGGGAGGTGCTGGTTGAGGGGCAGGCAGGGGATGGAAGAGCCCAGCAGGCAGTGGCTAGCAGCTAAGCTGTCCCCTCTGAGGGCTCAGGTCTACCCCTGGCCCCAGCCCCACTCCTGGCCTGGCATTCTCAGGATGAGGCCACTGAGATCCCAAGCAGCAGGGCTTCTGCAGCTAGAACCTGGCTTGGACGCCCACTGTGTCTGTCGCTACTCCTTCTCCATTCCCAGGCAGGCCTCCATCGAGGAAGGGGAGGAGAGGCGTGCAGGCCTGCAGGCAGGGCACTGCTGGCCTTGCTCTTGTGTTTCCAGCCAGGTCAGCATCTGGGACAGTCCATGGAACCTGCAGGGAGAGAGCCAAGAGCAGTGGGCCACTGCTGAGTCCTGCTGTAGCCTCTCCTGGAGGGGGTGGGCATCAGAAGCAACTGGTTACAGCCTTGCTCTTCTCTTTTCTTAAATCCCAACATTCTCTCCTGCCACCTTACTCAGTCTCTCGCTCCAGACCCAACTGTCTCGAAGCCCTGGCCTCCAAGGAGGTCAAGTAAGGGCCATCAGAGCAATGATAATAACCTGGGTTCAGACCCCAATTCCTTCACTTGCCAGCCATGTGACCTTGAAGAGCTCGAACCTCTCCCAGCCTTTATTTCCTCATCTATCAAAAAAGGGGAAGTAATTGCACCAGCCTTGTAAAGTCCCTGGGTGATGCAAACAAATGGTTTCGGTTCAGCTACTAATCAAAAGGTCAGCAGTTCAAATCCACCCAGTGACAACTTGGAAGAAAGACCTAGTGGTGTGCTTCTGTAAAGATCACAGCCAAGAAAACCCTATAGAGCGGTTCTACTCTGTAACACATGGGGTTGCCATGAGTTGGAATCGACTTGATGGCAGCGGGGTTTGGTTTTGGTTTGTAGAGTTCTTGGGAGGGTTAGATAAGCAAAGCATGAGAAAGGGCTTTGAGAGGAGGCAAAGAAATGTTAGTTGATGGAAAAAAGGAAGGAAGGAAGAAAGGAAGGGAGAGAGAGAGGCAGAGAGGTAGGGAGGGACAGAGGTGGGGAAGGAGGGAGGGAGGGTCTTGCCTGAGCTGATCAATAGAATAGAGCCAGCCAGTCCTGTCATCTCCACTTTCACAGATGAGGAAATTGAGGCTCAGTCTCTAGGGTGATGAGAATTCTTAAAGTCACACAGCCAGTAAGCAGCAAAGCCAGGTATCCATCCAGGCCTTCTTCCATCTATTCCTTCCAGCTCATTGCTCCTTCCACATATTCCTGTGTCTGTCTAGTATAGATGGACTTCTTCCACCAACCCAGCGTGTCCACTCCACCCTAAGCAGGAGGAGTGGAAGCTCACAGCCTCACTTCTTGATTCTCTCTCTCCCTTCCTTTCTTTTAGTTTTACTGTGGTAAAATATATATATAACATAAAATTTGACATTTTTACCATTTTTAAGTGTACAATTTGGTGGCATTAATTGCACTTACAATCTTGTGCAACCTTCATCACTACCTATTTCCAAAACATTTTCATACCCCAAACAGAAACTCGGTACCTATTAACTGATGCTTTCTTTTTGCCCCTTTGCTGGTGACATTTGATTCCTAGCACTGGGCCCCTACCTGGGACAACCTGCCCTTCATTCCCCATGGGCAAGGCAAACCTATGCTCACCTGCCTTTCACCATTCCTGGGGGTTTAGGATGTCACAGGCTGAGGGTGGGGTCCTCCGGGCGGTAGTTCTCTTCCTCCTGTTTCTCAGGTATCTGCAGAGAAAGGAAGCAGCTCCAAGAGCCCTGCTCAAAGCAGCGTTAAGTAGCCTTGATGGAACTAGATCAGCCCGGGTAAACCAAAACAGCAAATAGTGTGTGGCGGGCGCCACCTTATGGTTACTGCGAAGATTGCATGCTGTGGAGCAGGGCAGTCCTTCACAAAGTTTACCATGTCCCTAAGTCGCACCCAGGCAGGCACTGTCCTGGGTGCTGGAGCATAGCAAGGACCAAGACAGAATCCTTTCCCCACCAGGGCAATGGGGATGTGTTCAAGGGAAATGCACAGTGACAGTAAGAGTTTTAAAGGCACACGAGGGGCTGATAACCCAGGCTGGAGGGATTCCGGGAGGATGTGCTGAACCCACTCTTGAAAGATGAGTAGGAGCGGGCCAGGTGAGAGGAGGGGGAGGCTCCAGGCCTGTGGTAAGAGACACCATGACAAACTTCCTGAACTGCAGACAGGTCAAAAAAGAGGTGGGAGCTGTGGGGGAGACCAGAAATGAATCGGGAGTGGGGCGTGGGGCAGATCAGCCCTGCCTTAGCCTCAAGGCTTAGACTTGATCCTAAAGACTGCCTCATCTGTGGTCCTCTAGGAACATCTGTCTCATCCCCATTTTCTGGGAAGCCACTTCGCCTTCCAGCTAAACCACCCAGAGGCTGGGGTGGGGGGCGGGGGTAGGCTGCAGGGACGGCTTGATGGTGCTGAACTTCCATTAGCATGGAATTATATTGCTCCCAACCAAGTACTGCTGCCGGATATAGAGCTGAGAGAAGGTGTGAAGTTTGAATAAATTATAAAGATCAAAACAGATCCAAGAGTGAAGGAGATTCTATGTACGGGAACTGATAATATTTTAGAGCTTATTTTATTAGCATTAAATCCATGTGGTTCTAATTGTGGTGTCTAAAATATTTTAAATATAGAATAAAAATATTTATGCAACCAAAAAATGTATTGAGAATGTAATAACACAGAAAGATTCTTAAGATAGGGAGTTAGACAGAAAGAGCAGGATACCAAATTGGGTGTTTAATATGATCTCAACTGTGTAAGAAAAATTTAGGCAGAGAAAAAAAAGACGAGAAGGAAATATACAAAAAATATTAACAGTGTCTGAATTCAGGTGATGGAACTTCTTTCTATTTTTCTCTATTTCCAGATTTTCTTTAATGAGCTTCTAATCATTTATAATTCAAAAAAAATTTTTGTTATTGGGTGCTGTCAAGTCTATTTTTGAGTCATAGCAATCCCATGTGACAGAGAAGAACTACCCCATAGAGTTTTCTAGGCTATAATCTTTACGGGAAGCTCTGGTGGTGCAGTGGTTAAGAGCTTGGCTGCTAACCAAAAGGTTGGTAGTTTGAATCTACCAGCTGCTCCTTGGAAACCCTATGGGGCAGTTCTACTCTGTCCTGTACGGTCGCTATGAGTCGAAATCAACTCGACGGCAATGGGTTTGGGTTTTTTAATCTTTACGGGAGCAGATCACAAGGTCTTTGTCCCACGGAACTGCTGAGTGGGTTCGAACCACCAACCTGCTGGTTGCAGCTGACTGCTTAACTGTTTTACTACCAGGGCTCCTCAAAAAACCATTTAAGAGGAGTGAATTTCAGAGGATTACTAGTTATGTACATGGAACTGGTTTATAATGGACATCAGTTACAATTACCCTGAAAACTTCTGGTATGGTTTTAAAAATACAGAGACAAATGAAAAGTGATGCTGGGTCATCCTTTGACCCAGGGGTCCACAGACACAGGCCTGTGCTTAGTCTGAGGGAGCAGAGCAGAAGGCAATAGGGGCCTCTGTCATCCTCCATCATCCAATGCAGCTTGTTGTCGTTGTTAGGTGCCGTCGAGTCGGTTCCGACTCCCAGCGGCCCCGTGTACAACAGAACGAAACACTGCCTGGTCCTGCGCCATCCTCACAGTGGTTGCTATGTTTGAGCCCACTGTTGCAGCCACTGTGTCAGTCCATCTCATTGAGTGTCTTCCTCTTTTTCACTGACCGTCTACTGTACCAAGCATGATATCTTTCTCCAGGGACTGGTCCCTCCTGATAACATGTCCAAAGTACATGAGATGAAGTATCACCATCCTTGCTTCTAAGCAGCACTCTGGCTGTACTCCTTCCAAGACAGATTTATTCATTCTTCTGGCAGTCCATGGTATATTCAGTATTCTTCACCAACACCATAATTCAAATGTGTCAATTCTTCTTCGGTCTTCCTTATTCACTGTCCAGCTTTCCCATGCATTTGAGGCGATTGAAAACACCACGGCTTGGGTCAGTTGCACCTTAGTCCTCAGGGTGACATCTTTGATTTTTAACATTTTAAAGACGTCTTTTGCAGTAGATTTGCCCAATGCAATATGTCGTTTGATTTCTTGACTGCTGCTGCTTCCATGGGCATTGATTGTCGATCCAAGTAAAATGAAATCCTTGACAACTTCAATATTTTCTCCAGTGCAGATAAACACCTCCAATAATTATGCATGGGGAGGAAAGCCTGGCTGAAGTCATAGAAAGCCCAAATGTGTTATGTTTTTAAAGAAACTTGAGTTCTGCGATATTCCACTACTTTCAGCTTCTAGAACAGTGTTTCCCAAGTTGGATATCTGCGCTAATCCTGCTCTGGATGCTGAAAGTAGTGGGATGGCTCAGAACTCCATTTCTCTGCCAAAACGCAGAGTCCCAGGCCCTACTGAATTAGAATCTCTGGGGCAGCACCTGGGAGACTGCATTTTAATAAGGTCTCCAGCTGGTTCTTATGGAGACCAAAGTTGAGCGCTGCACTGTGGTTCTTAGCCCAGCCTGTATATTAGAATCATCTAGAAGCTTGAAAAAAATTCTTATGTCCAGGCCCTGCCCCAGAGCAATTAAATCCAAATCCCTGGGGGCTGGGAGGCCTGGGCTCTGGAATGGTTTAAGGCTCCCCACGTGATTGAAATGTGCATCTAGGACTGAAAACCACTGGCCTAGTGTGGTGGTTTGCGGACACTTTCTTCATCAGCATCACCTGGAGAGTCTGTTGAACCAGAGTGTGGGTCCCTGCCTCTGAGCTCTGGATTTTGTAGATCTGGGGTGGGGCCTGGGAATTTGCATTTGTAACAGGTTCCCAGGTGAGGCTGATTCTGCTGGTCTGGGGACCACACTGATCTAGAATACAGCTGACTGAGGCCTTTAGGGACACAGGTAAACTCCAGCTGCAGTCCAGACTATGGGTTGCTTCTGTGGCTATGGGTTCTCTTTCTGTGTAGAGAGGTCTGTACACACCAGCCACTCCAAACCCTGGGGTCCTGGAGGGGAGGGAGGGGAGAGCCTTCACGCCCCAGGAGATGTGGCCTCCCAGATGAATGTGCAGGATGGTGCAGGCTCTGTCCCCCACCCCGGCTTCTGGCTCCCAGGCCCCAGCCAGCTCCCTTGAGCAGGGGGACATGTCTGCAGAACTCACCTCCCAGTAGATCTTGTCCTCAAAGCAGTTCTCATCAGCGGGCTGTCCCCAGCATGGTAATTTCAAAATGATTCCTAAAGAAGTTTGGAGGTCAGCAGACACCACCCTGGGAAAACCCCTTTGGGGGCCTTGGGCTGAGGCGTGGATGTCCCCAGCCCCACAGCCAGGAGTGCAGCGACGAGGAGGTGCCCGGGAGCGGCAGGCTAACCTCTGGTATACACTCTTGGGTCCCCTGCCCAGGTAGTCCCACAGCCACCCCACCTCTTCAGCCCAGCCACCCTCACTCACCTACGATGCCGCCGCCCACCAGGGCCATGGCCAGGGACACAAAGATGCCGGCAGCCTGGAAGCTACCCTGAAGTTGTGTGGTCCTGTTACTATTGCTGCCTTCAAAGTCAAAAGCTTGGACAAGCCTGGGATGGAGACAGGGGGCAGGTCAGGGCCCCACTGAGAGGCAAGTCACCATTGCTGCATTCCACATATATGAGCAGGCACCAAGGCCACAGACTCACTAAACTCTGGGCCTCAGCCTTCCCATCTGCAAAACGGGAACATTGGACAGATCAGATGGTCTCTAAGACGTCTGTGGAGGTTGGCAAGAGAGGTCAACAGTCCAGAGTTGAAAAGAAAGGAGACAGAGACACATTCTTGGATCCCAGAGGAAGGAGGGATGGAGAAGAAACAAGGGAGCTTGACACCCCTGTGCCCCCATACTCACCCTTCATGCCCATACACCTCAGAGTTGGCGTAGGCTGCTGTCACTGCACCCACGATGCCGCCGATGAGGCCGGGCATGCCATGCAGGTTGTGAATGCCACACGTGTCCTGGATCTGCAAGTGGGCCTCCAGGAAGGGCTGGAGAGGGGAAAAGGGCGCTGCTCAGGCACAGGGGCTGTGTTGGGGCCCTTCAAATACAGAGACTTGGGATTCTCCAGCCCTCTGCCCCCTCCCTAGGGACCCTGCGCACTCTCAGCAGTCTCTAGCCCTTGCCCAGGCCCCTCACCCAGGCCCCTCACCGTCAGGTACACGAAGCCCAGGGTGGAGACAATGCCGCTGATACAGCCGACGATGACTGAGCCATAGGGCATGAGCATCATCTCACCAGCCGTGCCCACAGCCACTCCTCCCGCCAGCGTGGCGTTCTGGATGTGCACCTGGGTGGGAGGCAGAGCGGGTGGAACTCAGTCCTCTCCTTGGAGCACCTGCACTGCCCCCTCCTCAGAAGGGAGTGGGCCCAGAGTCCTCAGCAAGCCAGGAGCATGCAGAGGGCCTGGGCTTGGGACAGCTTCCACCCATACTAGCAGGTCCAGGCTTTTCCTGCATGCACACATGTCCACATGGGAGTACACGTGCACTTCCACATGCCTGTGAGCCTGGCAGCACATCTGTGCATTCCTTTTCTGTATGTGGGCCACATATGCTGTGTGCCCAGACACGCATGTCCCAACGTCCCCTAACATGCATGCATGCCCAGGGCAGGCATGTGTGGCCCCAGCATACGCTGCACTATGTCAGAGAGCCTGTGAACCTCAAAATAATAACAGTATCAGCTGACCCCCCTACCCCCACCCCGGGCCACTGGCTGGTGGAGAGACATCCCCTGGGACCCTGGCTGCTGGGAATTATTTCATTCAATCTCCACGACAATCTCTTGAGGTAATTACAGTTGTCTTTGGAAGTTTACAGATGAGGAAACTGAGGCACAGAGAGGTTAAATGACTTAAGGCCACAAGCAGAAGGGTGTCTTGATGCAGGTCTGCATGGACCCAAGTGCCTGTCCTAGACCCTAGTCCCAGTTCCTCCCTGCAGGTGGGTGGGGGATGCACCCAGGTGTGCCCATGTCAGCGTACCTGGTTCTCCTGTGCCTGAGTTCCCACCCACCTCTCTGCGAAGTCTACGTGTCTGTATCTAGTGCATCCAGGGGGCTCGTGGAAGTGTCCCCATACAACAGGTACCCTTGGCAGTGTCTCAGCACACATCTGCCCATGACAATAAGCTGTGTCAATTATGAGATAGAGAGTTGATGTCTCTGCTTTTCTTTCTATAGAAAAACCTACCAGCACCCACGGGGTTTGGCTGCTCCCCGCTAGTGACAGAAATAGCTGTCCCCACGGTGTGTAATACCGTAGCCCCCAAAACCTCCCAGTGGAGCGGACAAGGCATCAAAGCCTCCCCCACACCGAGTGTGTGGGATGGGGCAAGTGAGGCAGCCTTAAGAAGCCCGAGGGCCTGAGGAGCAGGCTTGGAGTTAGCCTGGAGCAGACGCCTGGAGAGAGGAGGTGTCTCTGGCTACCCTGCTGGGCAGGCTCAGCTCAAAACAGCTGTTAGCACCCCAGGCTGTGGGGAAGAGACTGAGGAGGAGGAGGAACCAGCTCATTCAGAGCAGCTGGGCACAGCAGAACCTTCTAGGATCTGGTTCTGGACTCTGCTGAAAACCAGCTATGTAATTTGGACAGAGTATTTCTCCCTGAGCCTCAGTTTCTTCATCTGCAAGATGGGTGTAGTAATGCTATTGCTGTCTGCTTCACAGGGTTGTTGGCAGGGCATGGTGATCGGTGCCCACTGGGCACAGGCAATCATAACCACACTCCCCCCAAAACCCTTCTGCTACTCCCTTTCCCCACTCACCATGTCCAGCTTGCCCTTCTTCTGCAGGGCGCTGGACAGCGCCACTGAGGTGAGCACGCAGGCTGCCAGGGAGCAGTAGGTGTTGATGACAGCCCGGTGCTGGGCATCCCCATGGTTGGACACAGCTGAGTTGAAGCTGGGCCAGTACATCCATAGGAAGAGGGTGCCTGAGCCAGACCAGACAGGCCGGTGGGCCGGGGAGACGAGACGTTAGATGAGGTCTTGCCTTTTGGGCTACAGAGATGCCAAATGGTGCACACATCCCAGCTGTTTCCCACCTGGTGCATGCCTGGTGCTCTCCTAGCTAACTCCTGCCTTCCACTCCACCCAGGAAGTCTCTCCTGACCTCCTTATCTGCTACCACAGCACCATGTGGGAGAATCTTTTTCTCCACTGCAAAGAAATGACCTGGTGGCTTTGTTGTTCCTTTACTACACTGTGAGAAGCTTCCTGATTTTAAAAGACCAGAGGAGGGGGCTGATATGTGTCTTCTTGAATGCATGGACATAGGAAGTAGGAATGCATGTCTGTCTTAGCCCAGGGACAGATGACCAATTCCTGGATACCACTGTGTCTGCCCTGGGGCATTCTGGGGAAAACACTGAATGAGTGACCAGCTTCTCCCAGCCCTATAGGCAAGAGGGGCAGACATCTGAGATCCTGGAAGTGACTACAGGCAACCCTACTCTGCCCTTTCCCCAAAGGGAACTGGCAGCCACCCATTAGACCACACGGAGATCAGGTGTGATCATGGCAGCCTGCACTCATGGCACCCTCACCCATCACGGTGGTCCTCACTCATCATAGTAGCCCTCACCCATTGTGGCACTCTCACATATCATGGCACCCTCATCCATGATGGCAGCCCTCACCCATTATGGCCACCCTTACCCATCCATGCAGTCTTCACTCATCATAGTAGCCCTCACCCATCGTGGCACTCTCATACATCATGGCACCCTCATCCATGATGGCAGCCCTCACCCATACAGCTCTCACTCATCGTGTCAGGCCTCACCCATCATGGCCACCCTTACCCATCAATGTATCCCTCACCCATCATGGTGGCCCTCACCCATGATGACAGCCCTCACCCATCATGGTGGCCATCACCAATCATGGCAGGCCTCACCCATCATGGTGGCCCTCACCCACGATGGCAGCCCGTACCCATCATGGTGGCCCTCACCCATGATAGCAGGCTTCACCCATCATGATTGCCCTCCATCCTCATGGCAGCTCTCACCAATCATGGCAAAGAGGTCCGAGTGGTACACAGAACTCTGCCTCTCCTTGCTCTGCTGTAGGTTGGGGCGGTAGAGGACCCAGGTCACAGTGAGCCCAAAGTAGGCGCCAAAGGTGTGGATAGTCATGGAGCCACCTGCATCCTTCACCTGGGGTACAAGGGCCTGTCAGTTTCTGAATCTTTCTCACCCTCCATCCTCATAGCACCCCCTTCCCACACACACAGATACAGAGGTCCAGGTGTCTCTGACTCCACAGGCTGCAGGATGGAGCCCGGGGCCCCACAGACCAATCAAATGGGAAGGAGGAGAAGATGGTGATCTCTGAACCCAGCTGTAAGCCTGTCAGCAAAATGCCACGGCTGTACTTAGGCCACCTCCTCACATCTGCATCAGACGGGGAAACCCAGGCTTGGAGGTGGACTCACTAAGAGTCACAAAGCTGGAAGAGGTGAAGCAGAGCTAGAACCCCCCATGTAGTTTTTTGCCCACTGGCTTCCACCTTGGCTTTAATTCTTGGGGAACTCTCTCCTTCCTCTGGGTCTCCCCTTGCTGCACTGCCTTTTACATAACCACCCGTGGCACAATGCCACTCCATTCAGACTTTGATTATCCGCCTTCCCTGCATTCTGTCATCCCCCTTGCCCTCCAACCTCCCAGCCAACCGCATCCCACCCTCTCCTCCCCTGTTCCCCAAAGTGAGAGTGGGCAGAGCTGGTCCTCTCCCCATCTACTCCTTCCTGTGCCTCCTGCCTGACCCCACTCTGTGCCTCTCACTTGACTTTAAGTCTCAAATTCCTCATTTACAAAGTGAAGGAGATCATAGTGACTTGGCAGGGCTGTTGTGAGGATGAAACTAGAAAGCACTTGGTGAGTGCCTGGTACTCAGGAGGTGCTCATTTGATGTTATCCTCCCCCCACCTCCTCTCTCTCCCATTTCCTCTTCTTCTCCACTCAGAACCAATCTCAGAGGGAATTCCATTCAGAATCATGGATTCACCCCTTCACTTTAGATAGGGAAGCCCAGCCAGGGAGGTCAGTGTGTTGCTCAAGGTCATAGAGCTAGTTGTTGACAGAGATGGTTTTCTCTACTAGCTGCGTGACCTTGGGTGAGCCACTTAACCTCTCTGAGCCTCAGCTTTCTCATCTGTAAAATGGGGGTAATGATTGTTCCAGCCATGAGGATTAAACCAGTTAACCCATGTAAAGCATTCAGAGCAGGGCCCAGCAAAGGACAAGTGCTCCTTAATATCAGTGATGATTATTGTACTGAAACTTATCTCAAGTAGAGGCTGAGAGGCTGTTAAGTAGGAGAAGAATTCCTGTAGCGGACTGGGGAGGGTTTTTGATGATCAAAGGGAACCTTCCTTGCCTCTTAACGCACCCCAAGACACTATCTTCCCAGCATGTTTCAGATCTCAGCCAAAAGCCCTACTGTCGACCCTCCCACCTAGCCTACCTTCTTTCTCTTCTGCATCTCACTCCACCCTCAACAGTCTCCAAGGCCTGTATATTCCACTTACTTTATCTCTCAAATTATCCATTTTCTTCTCATTGCACTAGCCCAGTCCTGGTCCCATTATGTCTCTCTAACACACTCTCTTAACTGGACTCCTTGCCTCCCAGCTGTTCTCACCACAGCCAAAGGGACACTCACCACTCCCCTGCCTAAAATCCTTCATGGCTTCCCTCTGCTCTGATGATAAAAGCAAGACTCCTTAACACAGTCTCCAGGAGTCTTGATCATCTGTGATCCTCCCGTGCCCCCTCATCAGCCTCCAAACTCCCTTCCCAATAAATCCAGTCCCCTCTCCAGCCAGACTGAGCAACTGGAGACCCCTCACTGTATGTCTCCCTCCAGTCCTTTGCACTTGCCTGTCCCTCTGCCTTGAATGCCCTTGTTCATTCCTTTGCCTGGCTAGCTCCTACTTGACTCTAGCTGACACCTCTTCCTCCAGGAAGCCTCCCTGACCTGCCAGGCTGGTTTGGGCACCCTCCTCTGGGCCACAGAGCCCCTGAGCTCACTCTTGATCACACTGCGTGGTCACTGTCTACTTACTTCTCTGTTCACTCCCTGGACTGTGAGCTCCTTGGGGATCAATTAAGTCCTGCTCCTCGGGGATCAATTAAGTCCTGCTCCTCTCTGTATCGCAGTGCCTGGAGCCGTGCCTGACACGCAGTCAGATTCCATCATGCACCCACTTGACAAATACCTAAAGAACATCTAGTAGGCATTGGGCTAGGTGCTGGGGTTAGGCATGGTCCAGAAGGATTAGGTTTCCTCTCTTTATCAGATAAGGATACATGCGATGGCAGCAATAAACCAAGACAACATCATAGATAGTGCCTGGGAGGTGGGGGGCAGCCCTGGATAGGGTGCATCTGGGAGAGCCTCTCTGGGAGGTGATAGTCAAGCTGAAATCTGAATAATAAAAAGGACGGAGGGACGAGCAGTCCAGGCAAAGGGAAGAGCACATGCAAAGGTCCTGAGGCGGGACTATGCTTGCTGTGTTTGAGGAGCAGGTAGTAGGATCTGGGCAAAGCAAGCAAGGCGGGGGAAGAGTGGGTGATAAGCCCGAAGAAGAAAGCAGGGGCAGGACATGTAGGGCCTTAGAATGAGTCTGAGTTTTATTCTAAGTGAAGTAAAAGACGACTGGAGAGCTTTAATCAGGGGAATGGCCTGTTTACACTGAGAAAAGGAGACCCTGGCTGCTGGGCAGATAAGGGCCTGAGGTGACAAGCAGGGCAAGGATGGAGGCAGGGAGATGTCAGGAGGAAGAGATGGTGGTGGCTTGGACTAGTTTGGGGGCTGAAAAAATGACTGACTGAATGATTGAATTTAGGTGGTCCCAGCTCTAGGCGGCGTTTCCTAGGCAGAGTCCAACTATAGAGGAGGAGGGAGCTAAGAAACAGGTGGGGTCCCTGAATGACCTCCTCAACGGCATCAAGGAGGTTTCTGAGCTAGAGCCAGAGGTCTAGGGTACCTCCTACCTGGGTCACTGAATTGGCCAACTCCAGGGGGCATCATTCCTGCCATGGTCTATGGAAATGGCATCCCTGGAGTTGTGCGGTGCACAATCTGTGCAGCTGTACATGTGTGCCCTGGCCACTCTCCTGGGATCCTTCCTCACAGATTTGCCCCCTTAATACACTGGCTCCTTTTCTTGGCTGAACAATCTGGGAATGTGGTGTGTGTGCGAGAGTGTGCAGGAACACCTCAGCCCTCTATCTGATGTACAGGAATGAGAATGAAGAGAGAAAACCAATGTACGAGGAGCCCCTGTTCTGCCCGGGCTCTGAGCTGAGTGTGCTAAGTGGATGATCATCCCTGCTTGGCAGATGTCATTATTCTCACTTTAGAGATGAGGAAACTGAGGCTCAGGAACTTAAGTGACTTGCCAAGGTCTGAACTAAACCCAGGCAGGCATGTCTCCTCAGCCCCTTCTTTCTCTATCCCCTTGCTGTCCCCCCAGGTGTCCCTGTTACCCCCATTCTGAGCCCTGCTCACCAGCAGCAAGTTAAGGAGAATGAACTCATTCACTGTGAAGAGGGTCACTTGGAAGAGAGTCATGATGAGCAGCTGGATAGGGCTGACTTTGCCCAGAAGTGCCCCGAAGGCCACGCAGACAGAGCCCACACAGAAGTCTGCATTGATGAGGCTGTGGAGAGACAGGCAGAGTGATGGGTGGGGGACTGAGTGCCAGCAAGAAGCAGCGCTCTCAGCCCTGGGTTTGAATCTGGGCTTTGTCTGTCTATGGATTTGGGCTTGTGACTTAATCTTTCTGAGCCTCAGTTTCACTGTCTGTGATAATGGGTACATACATGGTATGGCTACTCTAAGGATAAAAGAAATAACACACGGAAGTGCCCAGTACAGCAGCGGCACACACCAAATGCCATCCCTCCCTTTGCAGCCCCTATCCCAGGCCCCTCTACTTGCGGGCAGCTTGTGCTCTAACCCAAGTGACCTGACTGCTGTTATTGAACACGCCCCATATTTGGGGCCTGCCTTGCTCTCCATCTTTTACCTGCCCTTCCAGAACCTCCACTCACTGCCTCCTCTTTCAGGAAGCTTTCCTCGATTCCTCCAACCAGATGCAGGCTCTGTCCCCAGACCCTTTTCTCTGACTCTATACCTCTCTGCTGGCTATTAGGGCCTTGCTAGGGTTTGAGCTATTGTGCCTTCCCTTCATCTTAGCCAGGAGGGAAAATCTATGGGAAAGAGAGAGGCCTTTCTGCAGGAGGTAGGGAGCTGGATGGAGGGAGCAGGCAGGAAGACCATCAGAGAGAATGGAGGCAACAGAGCACATAGGCTCTCTCCCAGTCTGGACCCAGGAAACCTGGCACAGCCCAGCAGAAGGGTGGTGGAGAGGTGGAAAGCCAGGTGGATGCTGTGTGGTCCAAGTAGACCCTGGTTCCACCCGTCAGCCCACTTTCCCTACTGGCCTCCCTGTCCCCTGCCAGCAGCAAAGCTGTCCTGCTGGATTCCAGAGCAGCCCCTCAGTGTTGTCCCGGGTCAGGAGAGTTAATGGGGTGGTTGTAGGGACAGCAGGGGGACTCCCCATTCAGTGTTCCCTGCACAACTAACCTCCTGAGATTGGCTCAGGCGGCCCAGCTCTCCCACCCGGGCCCATTGGCTGTGGTCTCTCAGCACACTGATACCAAAAACCAAACCTGTTGCCATCAGATTGCTTCTGACTCATAGTGATCCTATAGGACAGAGCAGAACTGCCCCATAGGGTTTCCAAGGCTATAATTTTACAGGAGCAGAATGCCACTTCTTTTTCCTGTGGAGCAGCTGGTGGGTTCAAACGGCCAACCTTTTGGTTAGTAGCTGAGTGCTTAACCACTGCACCACCAGGGTTCCTTTCTCAGTGCATAGGCAGGGCAATTTTGATGTGCCAGGGTGGAGGGTCTGAGCCCAGGCCCTGGAAAGAAATCTGGCCTTGGGTCCTTCTGGTCTCTGTCACAGGGGTTGGGAGAGCCTCCCACAACACCTGGACATCATTAAAACTCCCACCTGGAGAGTCGCTGATCAGGAAGCTGTGTGTACGTGTGTGCAGGTGTATGAAGCAGGCAGGGTGTACCCCGGGTTGGATGGCAAGGAACTGGCTCACAACGCCGGGTCCCACCCTCGGGTGCCCCACCCATGGTCCCGCCCCTCCAGCCGTGGGCCCCACCCCTGGGTCCTGCGCCGGACGCACCTCTCCACGCCTATGACGATGTAGCCGTCCTGGAAGGCGTGGAACCAGCCCTGCATGAGCAGCGCCCACTGGATGCCGAAGGCTGCCAGCAGGAAGTTGAAGCCCACCGCGCTGAAGCCGTAGCGCTGCAGGAAGGTCATGAGGAAGCCAAAGCCCACGAAGATCATCACGTGTACGTCCTGGAAGCCTGTGGAGAGGCCGCAGCAGGGGATCTCAGCGGCCTAGCGGTGGCCTGCGATAGCCCAGGGTCTGGGCCAGCCAGGCCGGCGGCAGCCCTCCAAGCCCCACCTCCCC
>NW_004443945.1:2700829-2729043 GCF_000243295.1 Trichechus manatus latirostris
GCCCCGCCCCGCCCCGCCCCGCCCCGCCCCGCATCCGCAGTAATGCAGGGCCTAGAACTATCACCACCATCTTCTCATACTGGCCTCTGGGAAGGGGCTGGGCTGGGTAGGGGCCGATGTGGACCCCGACTTTAGACCACTTGGGCCACTGGGCTATAGCGCAAAGAGATGCCGGAGGGCCCCACCCTTGAGAGATAGCACTGCACCCTCCTTCCTGGGTGGCTCTGCTCATCCAGAGTGGAGGTGGGCAGCTGGGCATTTGAAATTGGGGCCAGGCCGTGGGTTTTACTCAGGTTCTAGGCTCTAGAGTCCAGACCTTTGGGGCCATGATGCCTTGTCCCCGCCTCCATACTACCCTCACCCCATACATCTGCTATGGGGAACCGAGACTCATCTGGCCAAGGAGTCCCTTGATCTGGCCAAGCACACTGGTTGATCACCTCGAGGGACATCTCCACCCTCCACCCCTACCCCCAGCAAGTACACTTTACAGCATTACTGAGACCTGGATTTGGACCCCAGCTCCTCCACCTGCTGGGTACAGGACTCTGGGAAACTTACCTCACTACCTGGGTCTCAGTGCCTTCTTCTCTAATACTTACTTCCCAGATGTCGCAGGGATTAAATGTAGATATGTATGTAAAGCACCTAGCACAGCATCCGTCCCATAATTTAAAAAAAAAAGCAGTTGCCATGGAGTCAGTTCTGACTCATGGTGACCCCATGTGTGTCAGAGTAAAACTGTGCTCCATAGGGGTTTCAGTGGTTGATTTTTTTTTTAAGTAGATCACCAGGCCTTTCTTCTGAGGTGCCTCTGGGTAGATTCAAACTGCCCGCCTTTCAGTTAGTAGCCAAGCATTTAACCGTTTGTTCCATCCAGGACTCAAAAGATGGAGGTCAATGGATGCTAAATCCAAATGGAAAATTTGCTGAGGAGCAGGATATTTGCACTGTCTTAAAGAGTCTCACCAGAGACATATAAGCCTATAAGTAAAGGCTAATTAGTTGCAAGTGGGGGGAAAAACAACAGGAATTATACAGTGGAGAAAACTGGGTGATCAAAATTAAGATCACCAATGAGGGACAGATAGACATTGTGCACTTCCAGATGTGATACCCTTAAAAGGACACACACCTCTATGGAATTCTGCCTGAGAATGCGTTAGCTTATTCGAATCATAAGGAAACATCAGACAAACACAAACTGAGAAAATTTCTACTTAAAAAGGAGCAAGAGACAGTATACAATACTGGGGAAGTCAGAACAACTTGACCAAGGCAAAGTCACAGAAGCTTCCTAGACACACCCAAACTCCCTGAGGGACTGAGTTACTGGGCTGGGAGCTGGGGACCATGGTCTTGGAAGAACATCTAGCTCAAATTGGCATGACATAGTTTACGAAGAAAATGTTCTACATCCTACTTTGGTGAGTAGTGTCTGAGGTCTTAAAAGCTTGTGAGTGGCCGTCTAAGACACATCTACTAGTCCTTCCCTGTCTGGAGCAAAGGAGAATGAAGAAAACCAAAGACACAAGGGGAAGATTAGTCCAAGGGCTAATGGACCACAACTATCACAGCCTCCACCAGACTGAGTCCAGAACAACTAGATGGTGCCCGGCTACCACTACCAACCGCTCTGACCGGGATTACAACAGAGGGTCCCGGACAGAATGGGAGAAAAATGTAGAACAAGTGATCAAATTCACGAAAAAGACTAGACTTACTGGTCTGACAGAAATTGGAGGAACACCTGAGACTATGGCCTCCGGATACCCTTCTAACTCAGAATTGAAGACACTCCCAAAGTTCCCTTTTCAGCCAAAGATTAGGCAGGCCTCTAAGACAATTAATAACACACTCGAGGAACGTGCTTCTTAGATCAATCAAGTATACGAGATCCAATGGGCAATACCTGCCCAGGAACAAAGACGAGAAGGCGTAGGGGACAGAAAAACTGGACAAATGGACACAGTGAACCTGGGGGGGGAGGGGAAGGAAAGCGGGAGAGTGCAGCCAATGCCATGAAACAATTTGTGTATAAATTTCTTAATGAGAAACTAATTTGCTCTGGAAAATTTCACCTAAATCATACACACGCAAACACAAAAGACCAGACTTACTGGTCTGACAGAGACTGGAGAAACCCCAAGAGTATGGCCCCCAGACACCTTTAGAACTCAGTACTGAAGTCACTCCTGAAGTTCACCCTTCAGCCAAAGATTAGACAGGCCTATAAAAATAAACAATAACACACGTAGTGCAATCATGTATACGAGACTGAATGGACACACCAGCCCAAAAGCGAAGGCAGGAAGGGACAGGAAAACTGGATGAATGGAAACGGGGAACCTGTGGTCGAGAAGGGGAGAGCGTTGCCACATCATGGGGTGGGCAACCAATGTTACAAAACAATTTCTGTATTAGTTGTTTAATGAGAAACTAATTGGCTCTGTAAACATTCACCTAAAGCACAATTTAAATAAATAAAAAGGGGAGAGGATGTATTCTTTAAAAATACTAATGTCATAAAAGACAAAGAAAGGCTTTGGAATGTTCCAGATGAAAGGAGTCTAAAGAGACAAGCCAAGTAAATGCAATACCCAACTCTAGGCTGGGTCCTGTATCGGTGGGGAAAATGCTATAAAGGTCATTATTGGGTCAAATGACAAAATTGGATATGGGCAGTAGATTAAATAAAAGTATCAGTGTAAATTTATGAAGTTGCGGACTGTTGTAACTGACTTTTAAACGGTTCAGAAAATAAAGTGTGTGTGTGTGAGTGTGTGTGTGTAGGATGAGCAAATAGCTGCATCTGAGTCAAGTCCAAGTAAAGGTTTATAGTGTTCTGTGTACTGTTTTTGGAACTTTTTGTACATTTACAATTATTTCCAAATAAAAAGTTAAAAAAAATAGTACTCAGCCACAAAGAGAAATGGAGTCCTGGTACATGCTTTGACACGGATGAATCTTGAAAACATGCTGAGTGAAATATGACAGTCAGAAAAAGGCAAACGCTGTACGATCCCACTTATATGAAATTTCTAGAATAGGCAAGTATGCCGAGACCAAAGTTCATTAGTGGTTACCGGGGTGGTTGCGGGGGGAAGAGGGCGTCCTTGCTTGAGACACTGAGCTTCTGTTAAGGGTGATGGAAACAGATAATGGTGATTGTTGAACAACGTGATAAACATAATTAATGTCATTGAATTGCACGTCTGAAGAATGATGAAATGGCGTATGTTTGATTACATATATGTTTGCCACAATTTTTTAAAAAAGTTAAGAAAAACGAGAAGGCGGAGGGGGAAGTACAGGGCCCTGGCAGGCCTAGCCTGCCCCAGCCGCCTGCCTCATCATTCCCATTTCCTGGCTCCTACTCTCGCCTCTGTGCTCCAGCCACACTGCTCTCCCTTCTGCTCCTCCGGCCCACTCCAGGGCCTTTGCCCATGGTGTTCCCTCCACCTGGGATGCTGGTCTGCAGAACGGCCAACAACTGCTCTTCCTCCAGATCTCAGCAAAATGTCCCCTCATCAGAGGTGTCTTCCCTGACCACGCAGTTCTTTTTTCACAGCACCGCCTTCTTTTCTCTTATACTTCTTATTATAATTTGCAGTTATATGTTTGTTTGCCTAGCCCACTAGACTATGAAACTCCAAGAAGGCAGGACGATGCAAGACAGACTCTGAATAAATATCCATGAATGAATGGTGGTGGTGGTTGCCTCAGCAACACCTGGGAAGGCCAGCTGAGCAGCGGGCAAGGGTGCAGCTCCTCTTCAGTCCCTCACCTTCCACCTACAGTGTGGACAGACCCCAGTGTCCACTGCAGCCTGGCTAAGGTTAGGGGGGGTGCTTGTGCTACCACTACCCTGACCTTGCTAGCCCCCATATGCCTTCTCCGAGGCCCAGGTCACAGCCACAGCCCAGGTTAGCAGCTGCCTGGGGGAGGTTTAGGGGCGCTGGCACATTCAGGGAAGGGGTGGAGGGGGTACAAGCCGATGCTGGAGTGCTGTAGGTCCTGGCCCAGTATGGTGCTCTGAGCCTTTCCCCAAGTTTTGCTTTGGTCTCAAGGAGACCTGTGCCGAATTCATATGCTGCAGAACAAGCAGCACTTGGCCTTGGGTTTCACAATGTGTGCAGCTGATTCCGTGTATTATCACATTTCATGGTTTATCACGTTTCCAACCATCGTGCGGGAAACGGAGCTAATGTATGTGAACGGGTGACAGACTGGAGGAGAGGTGTGAAAGAGAGGGAGGAGACACATTCAGGCTACAATTTCAGAACTGGGGACGGGGAGCTGGCAGGATGGCAGGGCTGTTGATAAGCACCACCAGTGGCCGTGGATTCCACTCTGACTCATGGCAACCTCCTGTGTGTCAGAGTAGAACTGTTTTCACAGGGTTTTCAATGGTTGTGATCTTGCAGAAGTAGACTGCCAAGCCTTTCTTCCGAGGTGCCTCTGAGTGGACGCCAACCTCCAATCATTTGGTTAGCAGCTGAGCGTGTTAACGGTTTGCATCACCCAGGCACTCTGTTGATAAGAACAGGGGAGTGGGAAGAGGTTGCTGGTTTGGGAGGGGGGTGCTGGGTCTAGTCCTGACCATGGTGAGTCTGTGATGACCACAGGGCGGGGTGGGGAATGAGGCTGCACGGGAGAAATCGAGCCTGAGTGTGGGGTTGGAGGGGGCGTTCTGAGCTTGGGCAGGCCTGCAAACAGACCTACAGTTAGAGTGGGGACAGATGATGGAGAGACAGAGGCTGAGAACTGTCTTCAAGAACGTGTCTTGAAACCAACAGACAGGGAAGGTGCCGGCTCAGAGGCGCCTTCAGGGGAAAGCAGTGTCACAAAAGCTGGGTGTGGGCCCTTCAAGGCGAGGGGTGTAGGCTGTCCTGTGGCTCCAAGGAGCCATGCAGGCAGGGGCTGAGCTGGGGGGATCATGGGAGCCACCAGCTGCAGGGTATCTGCAGTTTGGGGGCTGCCTCTGGCCACCCTGTGGCCTCAGAGAAGAGCAGTCCTTCCTCCCTACCTGTCCCCCTCTTGCCACTTCTCTGTCCTTCCTTGGGTGCCTCGAGCTGTCTCTCTGACCAGCTCTGGGGGTGTCTCTTTTTCTCCCCTCCCTCAAGTACGCAGACACCAGATTCCCTCTCCCTGGGCACCTCCCCGATTCTTTCTCTTGCTCCCTTTCTCTTTATCTCCCCAAACCACATCAAACCAATTGCCATTGAGTCGATTCTGACTCATGGTGTCCCCATGTATGCAGAGTAGAACTGCCCTCCATAGAGTTTTCAAGGCTGTGACTTTTTATGGAGGCAGATCTCCAGGCCTTTCTTCCCGGGAGCTTCTGGTTGGGTTTGAACTGCCGACCTTTCAGTTAGCTTAACTGTTTGCACCACGCAGGGACTTCCTTTATCTCCCTAGTTGGTCCTAATTTAGAACCAAAACATATCAGCTTGTGAATTTATGTTTGATAAAGTTTGGTGCTACCTAAGATGATTTTAATGATGATGATTTGAAGGTCCAAACTGTGTGACTTTCAGCAAGGGGCATAACCTCTCTGATCTGCAGTTTCTTCATCAGTAAAAGGGGGGATAGGAACAGTGCTCAGAGAGCGCTCAGCCCAGAGGTTTGCAGTACACATTTGAGAGATAATCCAAGCACATCCCTGGGCATGGAGCCCTGCTCTTTAGTAACTGCTCAATCATTTAGCTATGACTAGCACTCCAGTCACTATTTCTCTTTTCCTCTTTCAAGACTGACAGGGTGTTTTGCATTGGGTTGGTGATTTTCTGAGGGTTGGTGGATGTTGGTGAGATTCCCTCCCATCCCGCCCACTCCCTGGGGTGACTCAAGCAGCTCTGACCAGAACCTGCTCCCTCAACCTGGAGGTCCCTGATGGGGAGGGCGGACTCATTGGTTTCCGGGTGTGCTGCCAAGCAAGCTGCCACCAGGGGGTGCCAGTGTACAGCTGTTCTCACTCTCCCTTCTCTAGCCCCAGTTCCCAATCCACATACCAGCGCCCTCTTCCCTCCCCTAGTGGGGCCCCCTGAAGCTAGCTGAATCTTCTGAATTGGAGGACAACGTTTGCCAAACTGATGAACTGCTGCAGCACCCTCCTTTCTGTTGCATCAGCACAAAAAGGGTGGTGCCCTGCAGGGAGCTGGGTACTGAGGCTCCCACTCAATATGCGCCAGCTCACTACTACCAGCACCAGTTGCCGTCGGGTCCACTCCAGCTCATGGTGACCCCCCGTGTGTGAGAGTAGAACTGTGCTCCATACGGTTTTCAATGGCTGATTTTTCAAGTGTATCGCCAGGACTTTCTTCTGATGTGCCTCTGGATAGACGCAAATCTCCAACCTTTCAGTTAGCAGCCAAGTGTGTTAACCATTACCACCAATGGGCCAGTCAAGCCTAGTCTAAATTGATTTGAGACATAGTGTTCTGGTTCCCCCCAAGACTCCATGCCACGCCTCTCCCACACCTCAGACCCAACCACTGAACCACAGCATCACAGCAAAATCTCCTGGGGAGATTGTTAGGAGGTGGCAATGCTGCAGTGTCCCAGGGAAAGCAGGTCGGGTAGGAGGGCTTGGCTGATCCCTGCCTGCGCCATCAGCCAGCAGAGAGTGCTGAGCTCATCTCTCTACAACCATTTCCTATACCATGAGATGGAAATAATAAATACCCTGCCTGGCCGAGCATGCAGAAAGCACTTTGTAACTGGGGAGAGACCCAACGAATTTAAATGCTATAATAGTTCAAACTAATACTCATGGGGACATTCTCTGAGCCACATCTCTAACAGGACACTGAACCTCCGCTTACATACCTTCAGTGACAGACCATTCACTCCCTTTTGAGGAAGCTCTCACTTTATGCCATGAGATAAGTGCCCTCCCAGTCACTTGTCATCTTGAGTCTTCCCAGAGATCCTGCATGTTAAATAACATTCCCACTTTACAGATTAGCATACTGAGGCTCACAGTGGTTAGGTAGCTGGCTCACTCCTTTTAGTGACGGATCCAAACCAAAAACCAAACTCGTTCCCATCAAGTTGATTTGGACTCATGGCAGCCCCGGCATTGCAGAGTAGAACTGCGCCATAGGGTTTTCTTGGCTGTAATCTTTATGGAAGTAGATTGCCAGGATTTTCTTTCACAATGCCACTAGGTGAGTCTGAACCACCAACCTTTAGGTTAATAGCTGAGAGTAAACTATTTGTGCCACCTGGGGGGCCCCAGTGATGGATCCAGATCTGTTTAATTCTAAAGTCAACCACCAGGTCACACTGCCCTCTGCTTGTTGAAAGCTCATCCTTTATTAAATGGAGCTGGATCTGAGGTGCAGGTCCCTGGGGGCTCAGAGCCCTGATGCCTCAGCCTCATGGAATAGTCTGGCTGGTGTTTGAAAGCTGGACATCCTCTGCCTTGGGTCGTCTCCTGGAAATGTGTCCTGCTCCACCCTCGGTCCTCCCAGGAGGCTTCTAGAGCCCAAGCCCTGCTGGCTCCTCCTCCAGCCACAGCCAGGGTGGGTGCCCGGTTGGCTCTGTGCCTGCTGCCTGCCTGGGGGCCCAAGCCTGGCGAGCTGTGCTTTGAGCCCTCCCTGGCCTCAGCCTGAGTCCTGGCCCCAGCCAGCTGGAGCTGGACTCCTCTGGAAACCAGAGATACCCAGTGGGCTCCACTAAACCCGTGGGTAGGAATGAAGTCTGCATAGGTGCAGATAGCCATGAGCCAAGAACCAGGAAGGTGCCACAAGGACCTCACCCAACACCCCATGAGTCACTTCACTGCCCCAAAACTGTGGTTCAGGGACCCATCTGGGCAATGAGGTCATTCACCCTCCAACTCCTACCACAGCCACCTAACCCATTCTGACCCAATGGGCCTGAAAAGGGTGGGGCGGGGGAAAGGGGAAGAGGGGAACTAGAGGGTGGAGAATGGTCCAGGTGTGTGGGCTCAGACGCCCAGGGCTCCTACCCTGGGCTCCTGGTTTCCTGACCAAGCAACCTTTGAAAGACACTTCCCCTTTCTGGCCTCAGTTTCCTCATCTGTAAAATGGGAGTCATAACAGTGCCTTCCTCATAAGGGTGTGGAAAGGATGAATGGAGAGAATGCGTGTTTGGCTCAAGGGGCAGGCCCAGCAGATAGTGAACACTCTGTAGCTGCCGCCACTTCCCACCCTCACCAAGGTTCTCTCCCTACACTTGTCCCCGTCTGTCACTGCCTACTCAGATGGCTAAGAGCTCACAGAAGAAGTGGCAGGAGAAACGAAAGGCCCTCCTTGGTTGCTGGGACTGTCTTTCCCTTCTTAGGGCCTCCCTCCCGTCCCTTTCACAAACTCTACTCTTGGGCCACACTGAGCCAGTCACCCCCACCCCTAGTACTCCCTTTCAGCGGCCCCCGGCTGCCCTGCCCTCCTCTGTTGGAAGCAACCTCTGCCTAGAACACTTGATCCTGCTGAGACCCTGGGTGTCGGGGTGCACCTCTCTGCACTCACCAAGTCTGGGAGCCCTTTGGGGCCAGAGACCCAGGATATTCAACTTTGTTCAGAATGACCATAAGCCCTGGTTTGCTGGGACAATCTAGGTTTACACCTGTGTCCCAGCAAATTACTAACAGCACCTCCTTTCACTCTCAAAAGTGTTTTTGGAAGATAACTTGTATGGTCACCATAGAGATGAGAGCTTGTTGAGTGAATGAGGGTGGAGCATGAAGGAAAGAACGGGTGGGGATAGGAGCTGGGGAGAGCGAGGGCTGTATCCCCCACTGGTGAGTTCTGTAGTTCCTACTATAGGGGCTCGAGGCCCTCCACTGCCCACACACACCAAGGACCTATGACTGCCTACAGGAGGCCTTGCCCCTCACGCTTTTCTGGGGGGCTAGCTCCAAGGAGAGAGAGAAACAAGAGCCAGAGGGGAGGGATAGAACAGGCAAAGGAAGGTCCCAAGCTTGCCTGCTTCACCGTTTGTCCTATGTCAGGGCCAGAAGAGTAAAGGTAGACAGTGTGAAGGGAGGATTTGGATCCCAATTCTGAGGCCACAGCTGTCAACATCTCTTTTAAAACACGGGCTCCAAGTGGAGCCCAGCACAGGCTATGTCTCGTTCACACAGGACAGACCTCTCTTCTGTCACTTCTCTTCTTCTAGGTACCATATTTCTATTAATGTAGCCTGTGATGGCATTAGCTTTTTGGCAGCCAGTTAATATGTCTGCCTCCCACTGGGTCTGCAGCCCCCTGAGCTCTATCTTTTTTCAGGCTGGCCGCCATGCTAAATGTAAAGTTGTTTACTTGGACCTAAATAAAAAGTTATTTCTGGAGGTAGAGATTCTCCCATGACTGAGAGTGTATAAGCTATGTCTGAAACACCAGTTGGTATAGGTGGCTGTTGGAAATGAGCTGTAAGGACCCTTCCAAAACTGAGAGTCCGTAACTCTGTGAACACTAACACTTAGGAGAATCTCCATGGGCCGCTGAAAATGGAGTGGAAAATCAGAAAGCACAACTGCAAGGAAAAAGCCCTGGGCTGGGAGTCTGGAGGCTGGGTTGACCGGGGTGACCTTGGGCCAATTATTCCAGCTCTTCAGTCCTAGGGTGTCTGAGCTTGGTGCACTTCTAGTAATTTTGCTGCATTACTGTGCCAGGGCTTTCCATGCATTAGCTCATGCCAGCCTCACTCCATCCCTGTGAGGCAGGTCCTATGTAATCCCCACTCCACAGATAACGAAGTTGAGGTTCAGTGAGGTTAACACATTTGCCTAAGGCCACCCACCTGGTTTGCAGGTTAATCCCAGGGCCCACACTCTTAACCACAGCACCACCAATACCAGAGAACTCAGGAGACCCCGTCCCACCCACAAAATCTGGGGTGCTTATTCTCCCTCTCCAAGCCAAAAGAGGTTAGGTGCCATGGCCTCCTGGCCCACCCCTGGCTCCACACACACGGCTCCCGTAGGAAGGCAGGCAGGCCAACAGCTATCCCTGCAGCCCTTGACATTGTACCTGCCCCGTATTTGCAGAGTATGGCACCACTGGACAAGGGAGCTGGGGTCACTCAGCTGGTTGGTGATGGAGGCAGAACTTGGGTCTCTTGAGGATACCCAGTCAGGTGAGGAGCAGGGCCCCCTGACAGGAATGATGGTGGCCTCACATGGCAGGGAGGCATTCAAACAAGCTCACCCAGTGAGTTTTCCCTATTACGCTGTGCACATTCCACCATTTCTCAAGCATGAACCCTTGAGGTTGGTGACTGTGGGAATGAAGGGCCTGGAGTGGGGCTGGGGCAGGGCGCCGTGGGGCAGCGTTTCCTCCCTGGCCTCCCTGCCCGCAGTTCCAGAGCAGCTGGCTGGGGAGGTGCTGCCAGGCAGTGCCCTCAGCCAGGTGCTAAGGCAGAGGTGGGGATGGCATGGAGATGCCTCAATTGGACCTGCCAGGGAGGGCGGGACTCACTCGGGTAGCGATAGTAGAAGTCGTTCTCTGAGTCGCTGACGATGTTCCTGTGCCTCCTCTCCTCGGGCCAGTGGGCGTCGGCCTCATAGTCGTAGCGTACAAACACGCCGAAGAGGACCACCATGACCACCTCCAGGAGCAAGCAGATGAGCGGCAGTCGCCATCGGAGGTTGGTGTTCCAGGTCATTCTGCAGGGGGCGCCTGGCCGGACGGGCAGCGGGCGGTTCGGACGCTCCAAGGCAGCGCCAGCGAGGCTTATAAAACGCGGTAGGGAGGCGGGGCGGCCAGCAGCGGCTTGCGGAACAGTTGATGCTGAGGCAGTGGCTGGGCTCGCCCCCATCAGACGCCCAGCGGGAGCCAAGGGCCCCGGAGCTCACTGCGTTGAGGGAGGAGAGGACAGCGGGCAGTGGGGCTCAGGGCGCCCCATCCTCTGTGAATCCCGTCCATATCTGCCTTTCCCCCTTTTGTCTTGGTGAACGGAAAAGCAGAAGTGGGACCATGTGCATGCCACCGGAACAAGGAGGAAGGAATACCTCTTTAAAAAAAAATCAGTCTTTTTTTTTTTCTGATTACAAAATTAATACAGGGGACATGAAAAACATGGACAGACTGAGAAATTGTCACAGACCAAAGGTGACTAAAGAGATGACAGCTAAATGCTATGTGGTACCCTGGATTGGACCCTGGAACAGAAAGAGGAGGTGGATGGAAGAACTGGTGAAATCCCAACAAAGTCTGAAGCTTTAGTTAGTAGTAAAATATTGGTTTCCTAATTTTGATAAATGTACCATGGTTATGTAACATGTTAACAGCAGGGGAAGCTAGGTGAGGGGTATTCCAGGAACTCTCTGTCCCATCTTTGCAACTTTTCTGTAAACCTAAAATTAGCCAGAATAAAAAGCTTATTAAGAAAAAATGAAACTATGTATAAAAGAATATAAGAACAGTTGGTTTTTCACAAGTACGTCCATCTATGGTCAGGAATGATCTATTGGTTAATACGTGTGATCTTGACATGAGTTAATCATATAATTTAAGTTAAATCTATATTTTGTATCTTGTCAGAATAACTTTGATTTTCTTAGTTTTCTAAGAAAAAGACAAGTAACATACATAGGTATATTGTACAGGTTTTGGAAAATGCAGAAAAGCACAGAAAAAAAATTAAAATCACCTGTAATCCCACCACCCAGAGATAACTTTAATATTTTGGTGTATATATTTCTAGTCATATAGATATATAGATAAAGATATAGCCCCCTGACCCAAGCCATACCATGATATTTTCAATTGTCTCATACATCTGCAAAAGCTAGTCAATGAAAAAGGAAGACCTAAGAAGAATTGATGCATTTGAATTGTGGTGTTGGCGAAGAGTATTGAATATATCATGGACTGCCAGAAGAATGAACAAATTTGTCTTGGTACAACCAGAATGCTCCTTAGAAGTGAGGATGGTGAGACTTTGTCTTGCTTACTTGGGACATGTCATCAGGAGGGACAAACTGCTGGAGAAAGGCATCATAAAGTAGCCAAACCCTTTGCCATCAAGTCAATTCTAACTCATAGTGACCGTATAGGACAGAGTAGAACTGCCCCATAGGGTTTCCAAGGAGTGGCTGGTAGATTCAAACTGCTGCCCTTTTGGTTAGCAGCCAGGCTCTTAACCAGTGCGCCACCAGGGATGGTAAAGTAGACGGTCAGCAAAAAAGAGGGAAGCCCTCAATGAGATGGATTGACACAGTGGCTGCAGCAATGGGCTCATAGCAATGATTGTGAGGATGGCGCAGGACTGGGCAGTGTTTCGTTTTATTATACTAAGGTCTCTATGAGTCAGAGCTGACTCAATGGCACAACAAATAAATGTACACCCACAGGTATGTACACATATACACATACACACGTACACACACGTAGTTTCATACTATAATAGTGATATAGTAATTTATAACCTGCCTATTCACTTAATATTTTATAAACATCTTCCTATATTCTTCTTCTTCAACATCAGTTTCAATGGCAGGATATACCATGCTTTATCCAGCCAGTCCCCTAGTGTTAGAGAATTAAGTTGTTCTTAATTTTTTTGGTATTGTAAACAATGCTGTCGTGGACATCCAGATACATAAATCTTTGCACGTTTCACTGAGCTCCTAGAGGCAGAAATGTTTTGATACATATAGCTAGATTTCTCCAGAAAAAGATTCTACTAAACAAAGCATGTACCCCAGGAGCTGGGTGTGAGAGTGGCCTTTCCCATGCACCCTTGCCACTCCTGGACTTTGGTTTAAAGGGTGGTCATCTCCTCACGCTCGAATGGCAGCCCACTGAGGGTGAGAGCACCTAGAAGACAGCCTAGCTCATGGCAGTTGCTCATGAATTATTTTTGAATGAATGAATGTACTCTCCATTTATTCAGTTAGAGCATTTACTGAGTACCTACCGCAAGCACAGCTCAGTGCTAAGCCCAAGTAACTGCAGAAAGACGCCCCCTCCTGCCTTTGCACAAGAGAAAGCATAAATAACCTGCCCCAATGGTGAAAGCAGAATCAAACACTTTCCTGTGTAGTTGAGGAGAGCTTGGCGGGCACTGGGGTGATCAGGGTAGGATTCATGCAGGAGGTGAACTTTGATCTAGGATGTGCGGGTCAGGTAAGGGCTAGACTTTTCCCCTGTGCCCCTGGCTTTTGGGGGAAGCATCCACACCACTGGATGATTCCAGGCCACCTCCCTTATCCCACCCCAACCCCGGTGCTTCCGTGGATAACCAGCTGGCTGGAGTCCTGAGCTTGTGCTCTGAGACCAGGGTTCAAGAGACCTGCTGCTCTGGTGTATTGGGCTGCGCAGGGATTTACCCGGGGAGCCAGCTACTTCCTCCTAAGATGTGGGTGCCCTGATGAATGCGGATGCCAGTTAGATGGGTCAGATGGTTTTTCCCAGTCAGGGAGAGGCAGGGTGTGGCAGCCACTTTGGCAGGTGGGAGGGGGCCTGTGGTTTAGGGGCAAATGTTATTCAGATTCTCCTGCTGGGGTGATCCGAGGGGGGCCCCCTGCTCTGGGTGTGGTGGCCTAGCTGGGGGAGCAAAGCGGGGATGGTCACTGCCCTCACCCTTCTTTCTGCTCATACCTGTTGACAGATCACTGTTAGCATGCCTGGTGTCTTTGGCCCTGGTCTCACAGGCAGTCTGAGGTTGTGGCAAGGGCACAAGGCAAGAAGCCAGAAATTCTTGGGGCTGGTCCCAATTCCACAAATTTGATCAGAATACACCTCTCTGGGCCTTAATTTCTCCATCTGTAAATGGTATCTCCAGGTCTGCCCTGCTTATCTCCTAGGTTTGTTGTGAGGCTCAAAGGAGACCATGCAGCAAGGTGCTTACAACCTGGACCCAGAGATTCAAAACAGCCAGAACTCAAGTCTCAGCCCTTCCACTTCCTAGCTGGGTGACCTTGGGCAAGCTGCTTAACCTGTTTGGGCCTCTGTTTCCCCCATCCATAAAACTAGTATGGCATCTTAGGATTGTTGTGAGGACTACGTGACTAACGCATGTGGCGCTTTTAACACAGAGCCTGGGAGGTAGTAAGTGCTCCACGAAGCGGTAGCTCTTATTATTTGTCACTGGAAATGAATGGGAAAATCCTTTGCAAATTAAAAAGTGTCAGAAATCTAATTGAGGGTTGCTTTTAGGAGAATGACCTTGTTCTTAGGAGATACCTGGTAAAACATTTAGAAGTAAAATGTCATGATGTCTACAAGTCTCAAATGGTTTTGAAAAAAAAATGTATGTATACACATATACACACACATATACATATGAGTTGAAGCAAAAGTAGTGAATCCAAGCCATCCTACCACTATTGAACATTTTGATCAACGATTCTATAGAAGAATCCTGATCAAAAGGGGGAATACATACAGCAGAATTTTAAATTCTCATGGACTCCAGACTTCCTGGAGCCATGGAGGGTGGATGAACCCCTGAAACTATTGCCTTGAGATAATCTTTAAACTTTAAACCAAAAATATCCCCTGAAGTCTTCTTAAAACCAAAGAATAGTTTAGCTTAACTAGTAAAGAATGTCTGCCTCCAGCACTGTGCTCTTTTAAGAACTATCTATATGGGATCAAACTGACAACAGCAACTCGAAAGATTAGATGGGAACTTTAGGGGCTGTGAGTTTATGTTAGTGAAGGAGGAACAACTCAGAAAAGGAGGTTGAGAATGGTTGCACAACTCAAAGAATGTAATCAGTGTTACTGAATTGTACACATAGAAATGGTTGAAAAGGTGTATGTTCTTCTGTGTATATTCTCAACCGTAACAACAACAAAATAAATTATTAAAAAAGTAATGAATCCAATGAAGAGTATATGCATATTCACGGTATTCTTCTTGCAACTTTTCTGTAGGTTTGAAAATTCATAAAACAAAAAGTTGGGGAAAAGCCCTGTCATATTGTCAGCTGGAGTCTCCAGTATCTACTAGGAAAAGTCTACCTAATCAAGGCCTTGGGGCAAAAGCCATAGGGTTTATAGGTTCAAGGAGAGTCCCACATACAAACCCCCTCCCCCGCCGCCCCAGTTTAAACCCCACATAACCCACCAGGCTCTCCGCATTCCCTACAGCACAGGGCCTGGCACATACCAGGAGCTCAATGCTTACTCAGCATCTACCCCATGCCAGGCACTGTACCAGGCACCAAGACATCAGTCCTCTTTCCGTGTGCACGGGTCAGTGGGGGAGTCAGCTGTGGATACATCAGTCACAAAAACTCTCAAACAAACTGCAGGGGTCACAGGGAAGGCGAAAGCAGAGCTTAGTAACAGCAGCGTCCTCCATTAATCAGGTGTTCCCAGGGGCCAGGCAGGGAGCTAAGCACTCTTTGGGCACCTTCATCTTCTCCTTATGATGGCCCACCATGCAGGATGGGTTCATTATTACTTTGTATATATATGATGAAAACTCTGGCTCAGAGAGGTCAAATCATGTGCCTAAAGTTACACAGCTAGTAGGTGACTGTCATGGATTGAATTGTGTCCTTCTAAAGTATTTTTCAACTTGGCTAGGCCATGATTCCCAGTACTGTGTGGTTGTCCTCCATTTTGTGATCTGATGTGATTTTCCTACGTGTTGTAAATCCTAACCTCTATGATGTTAATGAGGCAGGATTAGAGGCAGTTATGTTAATGGGCAGGACTCAATCTACAGGATTAGGTTGTATCTTGAGTCAATCTCTTTTGAGATATAAAAGAGAGAAGTGAGCAGAGAGGAGAGGGACCTCAGAACCACCAAGCAAGAGGAGCCAGGAGTGGAGTGTGTCCTTTGGACCTGGGGTCCCTGTGCTGAGAATCTTGTAGGCCAGGGGAAGATGGATGACAAGGACTTCCCCCAGAGCCAGCAGAGAAAGAAAGCCTTCCCCCTCGAGCTGGCACCCTGAATTCAGACTTCGAGCCTCCTAAACTGAATAAATTTTGTTTGTTAAAGCCATTCACTTACGGTATTTCTGTTATAGCAGCACTAGATAACTAAGACAGTGACAGATCTAGAAAAGGAAGTAACATAATCTCAGCTGTGAAGATGTTTAACAGCTGGCTTAGTGGAGGAGGGCAAACCAGGCTCAAGGAACAGCTTGAATGCAGATGTGGTGGGAGGAAGGTGTAAGGCAGGTTTTCTCAACTTCAACACTACTGACATTTTGGGTGGATATTTCTTTGTCGTTGGGAAAATGTTCTGGGCATCGTAGGATGTTTAGCAGCATTCTTGGCCTTTACTCACTGGATGCCAGTAGTCAGTAGTACACCCCACCCCCCGTTGTGACAACTAAAAATGTCTCCAGACATAGCTAAATGTCCCCTGGGGGACAAAATCACCCCAGTTGAGAACCTCTGGACTGGAGCATCTGCATTCTGCCCTTAGCTGAACGGCAGCTCTTGGCACAGCCCTGCTCCTGGCTGGAGGGTCTGGGCCTCTGCTTCTGTGTGTCCTGAGGGTGGGCAGGGTACAAGACCTGTCTGGAGCACTGCACTATCTCTACAGGGTTCTCCTGCAGAGCACGGGCAGGGAGGGGCTGGCTGGACCTGGTTTCTCCACCCATACCATCTGTCTTAGTTATCTAATGCTGCTATAACAGAATACCACAAGTGGATGACTTTAACAAAGAGAAATTTATTCTCTCACAGTTGAGGAGGCTAAAAGTCAGAATTCACGGTGCCAGCTCCAGGGAAAGGCTTTCTCCCTCTGTCAGCTCTGGGGGAGGGTCCTTGTCATCAATCTTCTCCTGGTTCTAGGAGCTTCTCAGAGAAAGGATGCCAGGTCCAAAGACATGCTCCCCTCCTGGTTCTTCATTCCTGGTGGTAGGAGGTCCCCCTGTCTCTCTGCTCACTTCTCTTATATCTCAAAAGAGATTGACTCAAGATACAACCTAATCTTGTAGATTGAGTTCTGCCTCCTTAACATAACCGCCTCTAATCCTGCCTTATTAACATCATAGAGGTTAGGATTTACAACACATAGGATAATCACATCAGATGACAAAGTGGTGGACAATCACATAATACTGGAAATCATGGCCTAGCCAAGTTGGCACACATTTTTGGGGGATGCAACTCAATCCACAACACTGTCCTGTTTCCATTTCCACCTAGGCTGCTCTCCTTGGCGAGTCCAGTGAGCCAGCAGCCAAGCTAGATCAGGCCCTGCTTGGCAATGTCACCCCCAGGCCTGGGGAGGTCACCCCTCCCAGTGCCTCAGTGTCCCCACTTGTAACCTGGAGACAAAAATGTCTGCTTTGAGGAGTCTGAATGGATCCCAGCTGTAGCCTCAGACCTCCTGGCCAGACCTGGAATCCCAGAATATGAGTTCCAAAGAAAGAGGTCTGGTGCAGGTGTTGGAGCCTTCACCCCTACACAGGGCAGCTGGAATGTCTCTGCAGCCCAGGTGGGGTTGCCACTTCCAGACTATTTTAAAAAGTCCTTGAGCCCTGGACAGTCAGATCTCCAGGAACTCAGCATTTGTGAATACTGTGCAGTGGTATGGCCTGTCCTGAGCCCCAGAGTGCCCCCTCCATCCCAGCTGACCCAGACACCATGGCCTTCCCCAAACCAGCCACCGCAGGGTTAATTCATACCTAACAGGGAACCTCCAGACCCCACCCTCACCCTCCTCCCTACTGGTTGTTAGATATTTTGACCATCTTCCCTTTCTTATGCCAAGAGTCAACAAACAATTATTGGAAGCCTACCACAAGCCAGATCCTGTGCTAGGAGCTGCCCTCAACACGTTCTGGAGCCAGCATGGGAGAGAGACACTCAAACACCAACAACTAATAGAGCACGACAGTTATAAAGAAAGAGGGACTGTACAGGGTCCCTTAGCGGTACTATGGAGGTAGGGAGTTGTCAATTCCTCCCGTACAGGAATCTCAGAGGAGGCATACAGACTTGGTCTTGAAGGATGAACAGAAGTTTGTACAGGAGGACTGGGGAAGGGGAATTCAAGGAAGAGGAAACAGCATGTACAAAAGCACAGATGTCATCCATAGAGTGTAAAGACAAAACAGTAGAAATTGTATTTACATTCATTTTTAGTCTCAGGCTTTTCCATTTTCTATTTTTGCATACAATTACTAATGCCAATAATAGATTAAGATAGTGATATATGTATTAACATATGTATTAACATAGTGATATATGTTTATTTTTTAATATTGTGTATGCGAGGCTTCAAACTGAGGTGCTGGCATAACTGAAATGGGTGACTTCAAGCCTAAATTAAAACTCCATTTTGGATCAAACTACATTTTTGCCTAGAGTCTCTGCTCCTGCTCTCTGACAAGACAATTTAGCTTCCTGTAAAAGTTTAACCACTCGTAACACAAAGACAGTGAGGATTAAGGCTTTAGCTTATGTGACGAATAGTTTGTTAAAAGGATGTTTGTTAAGAATATTTACACAACTAATGAGGCACAGCAGTCCAGGGACAAGGACTAGAAGGCAGGAGGGGACAGGAAAGCTGGTGACAGGGAACCCAAGGTTGAGAAGAGACAGTGTTGACATGTCGTGGCTTTGTTAACCATTGTCATAGGGCAATATGTGTACTAACTGTTTAATGAGAAACTATTTGTTCTGCAAACCTTCATCTAAGGTACAAAAAAAAAAAGAATTATCTATGTGAGATCAATTGACAACAGCAACTCAAAAGGTTTGATGGGAAGCCTAGGTGGCAGAGAGTTGAAGATAATGGTGATGGAATAATTTGGAAAAGGATAGTGAGAATAGCAGCACAACTGGAAGGATGTAATCCATGTCACTGAAATGTACATGTATAAACTTTTGAAATGGTGTAATTTTGGCTATTTATATTTTCACCACAAGAAAGGTCCTCTATGGTTGAGAAGGGAGGGTGTTGCCATGTCGTGGGGTTGTTAACCAATGTCATAAAACAATATGTGTACTGACTGTTTAATGAGAAACTATTTATTCTGTAAACCATCTAAAGTACAATAAAAAAAATTTTAAAAAAAAAAGAATATTTACACAGCTTGCCTCAGAGAAGATACTTTGGTTAACAGGAGGTTAGGAAATAGGATTGATAACGTTAAACGAAGATGGGATGGAGTCTACAATTGTCTCATAACTATGTAAACAAGATGAGGTCAACATCAATTAACCAAGTCTTACTTAACCAAACTTCATTTTCACTCACTGAGATCTTCCGCTCCATTTCTGCTGACCTTTTGTAGATTTATAATTAAGGTAATGACAAGCCTGTGACCTTAAGATGAGAGGAGAGGCAGACTGCAGCTATGACAGAGAATTGACTCAATTTATTTCTGTCAGAATGCTTTGTCAAACAAATCTCAAAATGTAGCAAACAGACTTATGGACGATGTTACGAAGAATATCTTGGTCAAACATATTCCAGGAGATGGGAGATTAAAGTTAAGTTAGAGATGAATGTTAAGTAAATTTGTAGCTTGACAACCCCTTGTAAGTTTTTTTTCCTATTCCTTCCCTTGTACCCTCCTTGGTGCCTGTGAACTTATATCTTTTGTTTGCTCTGCTTGATAAAAACTTCACTGTTCTCCCTGCAATTTGGAACACACAGCAGCATTCCTGCCTGGGTGCTTGCTTGTGTGTATCCCGTTTCACAAAATGTTTTTATTCGTCAATAAAACTTTGTTTTTATTTCTAGCAAAGTGTAAATCTGGTGCTTCATTACAACAATATACATATTTTGGAGTACATACCTTTACATTTTTTACTAATGCATAAACAAAATGATGTAAAGGTTGGTTTTGGACATATTGTGTTTGAGAGGCCTGTGGATGTCCAAAAGGCAATGTCTAGTCCTGGAGCTAGACATGGGCATGGATGGGTGGGTGGGGAGACAGCTTTGTGTGTTGCTGGCGGAGGGGAAATGGCAGATGAGGAAGGGAGAGGGGCTGAGATTATGGTCAGTACAGGGGAAGAGGGCTGAGTGGAGGAGGGAGCAAAGTGGTTCTCAGCCTTGCTGAAGTTTAGGACGTTTTAAATAGTCCTCACTCCAATATTCTGACTTAGTTGACTTGGGGTGGAGCCCAGACGTCATATTTCTTTAAATTCCCCCAAGTGATTCCAATTGCAACTAGAGTTAAGAGCCACTACCCTAGATCAGTGGTCTTTAAACTTCTGTGCTTGTGTATCCCTAAAAGAAGTTTGGAAAACTACATACTCTCTTTCACATTTTTAGGTTGACATCTCAAGTTTTATTATAATTTTACTAGCCACAAAAGATGTAATTTTCTGCACGTTGTCTATATTTTATTCAGAGCCTCAGAGGTACAGATATGGTCCATTTAATTTATGGAAAATGTCTGCCATATAAGCTAATTGGCACAGCCAGAATTCGTTGTCAAACCAATCAGCCCAATTAGACTTACTATCTGCCAAAAGAAAATTTGAATTTATTTTTCAGTTCAAATAAGTCTGTTGATGCATAGCCTCATGACAACCATCTCACTTTCAAATTCTAACTCTAAGCTAAATAGGTAGACAATGCAGAGCCTTGTCACCTAGAATCTGTCTCGTAGATGAATAAAGCGCTGACCGTCCAATATGTAGAGCCAATGCCTCAGGAGTGTGCACTGTCTACTTGCGCATTTGTTTGGGTCCCCAGTGGTTTGTGCACATTTCGGGTGATGCCTCAGAGTCGGACAGGGATTAGGTGAGACTTAAACCTTATTTGTAACAGTAAATGAGGTGGGAAAGAAAAACTGGCTTGATGCTCGTCTGCAGAGGCCAATAGACCCATCTGAGAAAAGAGGATGTTGAGAAGTTGAGGATCTGGAAATGGATAACTTTAAAAGTATTTGAGATAGATCCATACGTATATGGTCACTTGATTTACAACAAAGGAGCTTATGCAATTCTGTGGGGGAAAGGATGATCTTTTCTACATATATTCATAAAGAAAAAAATGAATTTGACCCCTTCCTCACACAATACACGTTAATTTAAGATGGATCATAGACCTAAATGTGAAAAGTAAACCAATAAAGCTTCTGGAAGAATGTATAGGAGGAGATCTTCATGCACAAGCAAAGATCTCTTAAACAGGACATAAAATCCACTTGCTACAAATTTTAAAAATTGATAAGTTAGACTTCATTAAAACAAAAACCTTTGTTTATCAAAAGAGACCATTAAGAAAGTGAGAATGAAAGGGCAAGAGAAGATTTTTACAATACACATACCTGACAAAGGACTCATATCCTGAATATATAACGAACTCCTACAAATCACTAAGAAAAAGACAACCGACCCAACAAAAATGTGGACAAGGCTTGAACAGGCACTTCATAAAAGAGGATATTAAAGGGCCAGTAAGCATATGAAAAGTCACTCAACATCATTAATCATCAGAGAAATGCAAAATAACTCCTCAATGAGATTCTATTATACCCTCATCAGAACAGCTAAAAAACAAACAAACAAGCTGATTAATACCAAGAGTTGTAGAGGACATTGAGCAATCGGAGTGCTCATACATTGCTGGTGGGAGTATAAATGGTAGACCCACTTTGGAAAACTGTTTGACAGTAGCTCCTAAAGCTAAACATATATGGAGCCCTGGTGGCGCAAATCAGTAAGTACTCAGCAGCTAACCTAGTGGTTCTGCAGGAGAGGGACCTGGTGATCTGCGTCTATAAAGATTACAGCCAAGAAAACCCTGTGGGGCAGTACTACCCTGTCACATGGGGTCTGTATGAGTCAAAATCTACTCGATGGCATCTAACGACAACAACAACCCTATGACTCAGCAATTACAATCCTGGGTGTATATCCAGGATAGGGCAGTAGCTGCAGTTCACCCAGTATGCAGGCAGTAGGGGGGTACATTATAAAGAATTTAGAATAGAAATAGATAATAATAGAATTTAGAATAGTAACAGTAATAAAAATCAATCTGCTTTTTATTATCAACATGCATCAGCTTCAGCAATTCTAAACCATGTCAGTGATAAAATATCCCTTCCCTAAAAACATCTTTTATTGGTCCCAGGTCTAAACAATTGCTGCAATTATCATTGAGTTTTAAGAATCTATCTATCTATCTATATACATAAACTTTAAAATTATAATGTTTATATTACTTAATCCCTAAATGAGCATTGTATTCTATGGTCATACAGTCAGCTCCTAAAACACGTGGACTCCACACGTATTTATTTTGAGAGTACTTTCCTAAAGGTCCAGAACATTGAAGCTCTTTCAGGTCACAGTTCCTGTCTCCAATTCCTGTGGTAGTACATGTTCCCGCATTATAACAGTGTATTTGAAATAAACAACAGTAGCACAGCGATTTTAAAGACAAATAAGCAGAACTTAAGTCACTTCAGTATAGAGATTGCCTTAGATGGGGGCAGTTATTGACTGGGTGTTATGTACTGAATTGTGTCCCCCCCACCAAAAAAAAAAAATGTATTGGAGTCCTAACTCTTATACCTATGGATGCAATCCCATTTGGGAATAGGATTTTCTTTGTTATGTTAATGAGGCCATATATCTATGTGTAGGGTGTGTCCTAAATCTAATCACTTCTGAGTTATAAAAAGAACAAAATAGAGAAGCACAGCACAAATGGGGGAAAGATAGCACTAGTCTTCTATCTCCCTTATCGATTTCTGGCCTTGGGGATTGGAGGCCTGGTAGAGCAGCACTGAGCAGTGAGGCTGGTCTGTGCCCTGGACGAATGCAGTTTGAAGATCTAGGAAGGTGAGGTAGGGTGGGGAAGTGGTGGAGAGAGGAAGGGGAAGAGAAAGTCAGAGGAAATCAAAGGTGACAAGAGTAAATGAATTTCCATAGATTCCTAGTGAGCATGGTTGCGCTTAATCAACACTATCTTAACTGGACCTAGTCATGCTGACAGGCCATTTGTCAACTGAATTGCGAGTGCCCTGAGGCGAGGGATGTTGTTGCTGTTGTTAGTTCCTGCTAAGTCAGCTCCAACTTATGGTGACTCCATGTACAATAGAACAAAAGGTTGCCCAGTCCTATGTCATCTTCGTGATTATTGGCACACTTGAGTCCACTGTTGCAGTCACCGTGTATGTCATCTTTGTGATTACCAGAATGCTTGAGTCCGTTGTTGCAGCCACCGTGTATTTTGTTTAAGTGCCTTCCAACCTAGGGAACTCATCTTCCAGCACTATATTGGACAATATTCTATTGTGATCCATAGGGTTTTAACTGGCTAATTTTCAGAAGTAGATTGCCAGATCTTTCTTCCTAGCCTGTCTTAGTCTGGAAGCTCTGCTGAAACCTGTCCACCATGGGTGACCCTGCTGGGATTTGAAATCCTGGTGGCATAGCTTCCAGCATCATAGCAACACACAAGCCATCAATGTACAACAAACTGACAGATGAGTAATGGGAGAAGGATAGTGTATTACTTATCTGCGGCTGGAAACAAATCACCCCAAAACATAGTGGCTTGTAATAGCAATTATCAATTTTTTTTTTAATCTCTCACACCTTTGTAAGTTTGGAAGTGGCTCGGTGGGCAGTTTTCACTCAAGGTCTCTCATGTAGTTTCAGTCACATGTCAGCTGGGGCTGCAGTCATCCGAAGGCTTGAGTAGGGCTGGAGGATCCACTACTAAGGTGGTTCACTCACACGGCTGGAAAGTTGGAGCTGGCTGTTGGCTGGGAGCCTCAGTTCTTTTCCATATGGGCCTCCTCATGGGCAGCTTGAGTATCTTCATGTCTTGACAGCTGGTTTGCCCTAGAATGAGTGACTTCACCTCAAAAGCCACCCGCTAACACTTCTGCCATACTCTATTGGTCACTCAGGCCAGCCTTGATTCAGCATGAGAGGCTGAATATCAGGAAGCATGATATCAGTGTATGAATATCAGGAAGAATCACTGGGGAGCACTTTGGAAGCTGGCTACCATCAACAGTGTCTTATTTAGCCCTGTATACCCAGCCTCTAGCAGAGAGCCTAGTGCACAGTAGGGCTCTGTGAACATTTGCTGGATGAGCAGAGTGGACTAGGAGGATAGGGCTGTCAGTGTGGCTGTCTCCAGGGGAGCACCATGCCAGGGTGTCTCAAGGAAGAGAAAACCCGTGTTCTCTAGGCCTACAGATTCCTGCTGGCCCTGTCTGGAGTGTGGGCTGGGGGGGATGAGGGAATTGGGGCATAGGCAGCCTTCTTCCCCTTAGTACAGAACAAATGCCCTGAGATGGGGCACAGCTTGCTCTGCACACACACCCAGCAGCCGGTTAAAGACTGGAGATGTGCCCCATAGTGCCCCACAATTACCTCCTCTCTGGGCTGAGCTGATTTTGGCATGCGGGAAGATGCCAAAACATGTCCTGAGCACAGGCAGGGGAAGCTACATGCCTGGGGTGAATCGGAGATTAGAGGCCCAAGGAAAGGGCAAAGGTCCCATGGGTGACTGTGTCACACCTTTTATTTCCAACTCCCTTTGCAGGAACTTAGATGGGTTGGGCCTTGGAACTGGAGAGCATTTGAGATGTGCTCAAAGGGCTCTGAGGTGGCCACCACTGGTAACAGAACAAAGGAAAGAGAGGTCGCCTGTGTAGCCATACCAACCGCAAAGGCCTCCACTAGAAAATCACTCCTTCAGGTGGCTGAGCTGTTCTGGCCTCTAATATCTGCGCCACAGTGCCGCCCTCCAAGAGTGGATCATGTGCTACCAACAAGCACCTTCCACCACTGCCCCAGGGAAGATGGCATCCCCCAACCTTAGACCACAATCCTTCTGCCCAGGTCCCCTCTGTCCCTACCAGCTCTGGTGGAAGGTCTGTCCAGGCAGCTCTTTTGGATTCTGCTCCATCCTGGCAAGCGACTCCCTCCCGTCTGATGAAGGCCCCTTCATCCATATTCTGGCTTTTCCAAATCCACCTTGCCGCTGTGTGCTCCTTTCTGATCACCTCCCCACTCCCAGTCCGGCCTCTCTCTCTCCTTTTCCAAATATAATTTATTAAAACTTTATTGTTTATTATACACCAATGTTTATTTATTTGTTCTTCTTTCTTTAAACAGTTTCAGTGGGTCTGTTTCCTCGCCCTTGCTCCAAACCTCTCTTTCTGCTCTCCAGCGCCCACACCTAACCTTCAAGTTCAACTCATCCGGGACCGACCTCTTCTTCCTGAAAGGTCTCTCTTCCTTTTGAAACCATTACCAGGAGACATGTGAAGAGGACGCTGGATTTAGTCACAGAATCAGTGTTCCATATGGGCTAATAACCACTTTTGTTGTGTGTTAGGTGCTGTCAGGTTGATTTCTACTCACAGTGACCAATGTGGCAGAGTAGAACTGTCCCATAGGTTTTCCTTGGCTATAATCTTTATGGTGGTGGTGCAGAGGTTAAAGCGCTCAACTGCTAACCGAAAGATAAGTGGTTTGAACCACCAGCTGTTCCATGGGAGAAAGGTGTGGGAGTTTGCTTCTGTAAAGATTTAGGGCTGCAGGATCCTTGGAAATCCTATGGGCAGTTCTACTCTGTCCTATAGGGTCACTATGAGTCAGAATCGACTCAGTGGCAGTGGGTTTTAATCTTTACAGGAACAGATTGCCAGGACTTTCTCCCGGAGCCACAGGTGGGTTCAAACCGGCAACCTTTTGGTTAGCAGCAGAGCACTTAACCATTGTGTCACCCACCCGTCGCCATCGAGTCAATTCCAACTCATAACAACCATACAAGACAAAGTAGGACTTCCTCATAGGGTTTCCAAGGCTATAATCTTTACAGAAGCAGACTGCCACATCTTTCTCCCGTGGAGCAGCTGGTGGGCTCAAACCACGGACCTTTCGGTTAGCAGTTGAGTGCTTTAACCACTTTGCCACTCCTTTAATAACCCTTGAATGGGTTTTATTTATCAAATCATGTCCACAAATAGCAAATAGATCAGGGCTCCCAGGAGGAGTCCTTGACTGAGGTGAAAGTAGCAAGGAAGGTCCAAAACGCATTCCTGCTCCATCACTCCCCTGCTTAAAGCAGGCCCCAAGAGCTTAACAAAGGCGAAGGCACAAGCCTAATCATAGCTTTCTAGAAGCTGAAGAGTTGTTCTTCCACAGAGCAAAGAAATCAGTTTTTCTTCATTTTTTAAAGCTTTGGATTAAATGCAGCAGGAAAGACCTGGGCTCAAAATAAGGAAGGATTGCCAGCCTGAAGTTGGGAGCAACATAACCCAGACACGACCTGTCAGGAGCAGTTGTGCAAGTCTCTTCTTGAGCAAGGACAGACTGATTCAGCAGCATTTTTGGGGTGAGCCTGAGCCAAGCCCTGCAGTCATGGCCATTGAGGCGTCAGTTATTGGGGCCAAGGGAGGCAGTGGCACACCGTGGTCAGGGAGCTTGCACCAGTCAGGGAGGGATTCTGGGCAAGGCTGGGTCTGTGGAGCAGGAGAGCCTGTCGGGGACCTGAAGTAGGATTGGGCTCTTGTCCACCTTCTTTCCTGGCCAACTCCTATGCATCCTTCAGGAGTCAATGCAGGCACCACCTCCTCCAGGAGGCCCTCCATCATGGCACTGAGCATTCAGCAATGAACCTGGGCCTCAGCTGCTTCCCACTCTATACACAAGCCCCTCGATGGGGGACTGGGGATGGTTCATCATTGTGTTCTTTGTGCCTGACAGGTGCTCTGGAGATGTGGAGGGAATGAGCAAAGGAGAGAAGCAGTGGGGAGAGAAAAAGGAAGGAAGGGAGACAGGAAGGAGGAAGAAAGAGAGGAGGGAAGAAAGAAGGTAGGGAGGCGGGAGAGAGGCCAGGAGGGGAAAGGGAGATCGTTTTAGTTTCCTAGTGCTACTGTAACAGAAATACCACAAATGGGTGGCATTAAAGAACAGAATTTATTTTCTCACAGTTTTGGAGGCTAAAAGTCTAAAACAGGGTCCTGGCCGCGTATATTCCTTCTCTGGGCCTCTCTCGCAGTTTCTGGTGCCTCCGGCAATCTTTGGCATTCCTTTGCTTAAAGACAGGTCCTCACAAGGCAGCTGTCTTCCTACTGTGTGTGGTCTGTGTCTGTGTTTATTCTGCTCTTTTTATACCTCAGAAATGATTTGATTTAGAACACACTCTACACTGGTATCACCTCATAACAAAAGGTAACTCCTGTTTCCCAACAGGTTCATGTTTACATGTACACTAAAAATCCCCACTGCCTGTGAGTTAATTTCAACTCATCGAGACCTTGCTGGACAGAGTAGAACCACCCATATGGAGGGTTTGCAAGGCTGTAAATCTTTAAGGAAGCAGACTGCCACATCTTTCTCCTACGGAGCAGCTGGTGGGTTCGAATCACCAACCTTTTGGTTAGCAGCCAAGTGCTTTAACCACTACAACACCAGGGCTCCTCATTTACAGATATAGGGGTTAGGATTTCAACACCTTTTTTGGTGGGACACAATTCAATCCATAACACAGACTACATAAAGAACTCTCAAAACTCAAAAATAAGAAAACAACCCAATAATAAATGGGCAAAAGATTTGAACAGACACTTCACCAAAGAAGATACATAGATGACAAACAAGCACATGACTAGATACTCAACATCATCCGTTACTAGGGAAATGGAAACTAATTCACACTGAGATACCATTACACGCTTATTACAATGGCTAATTAAAAAAACAAAATCGACAATACCAAGTGCCGGTGAAGAGGTAGAGCAAGTGAAAGCCTCATAACTGAACTGAATTTAGGACAAGCATTAGAGAAGATAGTTTGGCAGTTTCTTATAAAGTTAAGCATACACTTACCATTCAACCCAGCAATCCCATTCCTAAATATTTAATCCAAACGAAGGCTTGTGTTCACACAAGAGTCTGTATGTGCATGTTCATAGTGGCTTTATTCATAACCACCCAAAACTGGAAACATTCTAGATGTATGTTCCTCTAGTGGGGAATATATAAACAAACTGTGGTGCAGCCAATAAAAAGCAAAAAAAAAAAAACTACTGATATATAATATATATAAACAGTACTGAGATTATATATATATATTTCAGATTATTTTATATACTTATACACATATACAGAGAGAGAGCTCTGGTGGCACAGTGGTTAAAGTGCTCAGCTGCTAACCAAAAGGTTAGTGGTTCAAACCCACCAGCCACTCCTTGGGAGAAAGATGTTGCAGTTTGCTTCAGTAAAGATTTACAGCCTTGGAAACCCTATGGAGCAGTTCTAGTCTGTCCTATAGGGTTGATATGAGTCAGAATTGACTCGATAGCAACAGATATTTATATATATATA
>NW_004443945.1:2729143-2754868 GCF_000243295.1 Trichechus manatus latirostris
TATATATATATATATATATATACCCTTTGCTATTGAGTCAATACATATAAACCCAAAAAATCAAACCCACTGCCATCAAGTGGCTGGCGGATTCAAACTGCCAACTTTTTGGTTAGTAGCTGAACTCTTAACCATTGAGCCACCAGGGCTCATACACATATATACATATGATTATATATATATATGAGATTTGATATATATGTTTATTACATATGTATATACATTGTTATGGATTGAATTGTGCCCCCCAAAAATACATATCAACTTAGTTAGGCCATGATTCCCAGTATTGTGTGGGTGTCCACCATTTTGTGATCTGTTGTGATTATCCTATGTGTTGTAAATCTTAACCTCTATAATGTTAATGAGGCAGGATTAGAGGCAGTTATGTTAATGAGACAGGACTCGATCTACAGGATTAGGCTATATCTGGAGTCAATCTCTTTTGAGATATAAAACAGAGAATAGAGCAGAGAGGAGGGGACCTCCTACCACCAAGAAAGAAGAGCTGGGAGTGAGCTCATCCTTTGGAGCCGGGTTTTCTGTGCTGAGAAGCTTCTAGCCCAGGGGAAGATCAATGACAAGGACCTTTCTCCGGAGCCTACAGTGACAGAAAGCCTTCCCCTGGAGCTAGCACCCTGAATTCAGACTTCTAGCCTCCTAAACTGTGAGAGAATAAATCTCTGTTTGTTAAAACCATCCACTTGTGGTATTTCTGTTATAGCAGCACTAGGTAACTAAGATATAAGTATATATATGTATGTGCATACGTGTGTAGATGTGTGTGTGTGTAAAATATAATACCACAGGTGTGAATCTTAAATGCATTGCAATAAGTGAAGGAAACCAGATTCAAAAGCCTACATATTATATGACACTCTGGAAAGGCAAAACTACAAACTTAAAAAAAAATTAGTGGTTGCAGGGACTGGGAATGGGGGAGGGGTTGACTACAAGGAGCATGGGGAATTTTGGGAGGTGATAGAACTGTTCCACATCTTGACTGTGGTGGTGGTTAGAAAACCCTATGTGTTTGTCAAAACCCTCAGAATTGTGCACTGAAAAGATGACTTTCTTGTATATAAATTATACCATTTTAAAAAAAAAGAACATTATTTCTTAAAGCAAAATATAGTAACAGATAAATCTATAAAATGTGCATATCCAGCCCTAGGCCTTAAGCACAAGACTGCCAATCATGAGATCTGCCCTCTGTAAGGGAAACTGCTCCACCCCTAAGCCCTTAGTAAAGCCCTCGTTTATAAATCAAAAAAACCCAAACCAGTTGCTGTGGAGTCAATTCTGACGCATGGCAACCCCATGTGTGTCAGAGTAGAACTGTGCTCCATAGTTTTCAATGGCTGATTTTTCAGAAGTAGATTGTCAGGCCTTTCTTCAGAGACACCTCTGGGTAGACTTGAACTTCCAGCCTTTCAGTTAGCAGCCAAGCGCTTTAACTGTTTGTATCACCCAGGGACTTCCCTTGTGGCTTTATTATCTAGTGCTGCTATAACAGAAATACCACCAGTAGATGCCTTAACAAACAGAAGTTTATTCTCTCACAGTCTAGTAGGCTACAAGTCCAAATTCAGGGTACCTGCTCAAGGGGAAGTCTTTCTCTCTGGCTTTGGAGGAAGGTCCCCATTATCAATCTTCTGCTGCTACAACCAATAATAGGAGCTTGTTACGGATTGAATTGTGCCCCCCCCCAAAAAAAAAGTGTCAACTTGGCTAGGTCAAGATTCCCAGTATTGTATGATCGTCCACCATTTTGTCATCTAATGTGAGTTTCCTGTGTGTTGTAAATCTTATCTCTATGATGTTAATGAGGCAGAACCCAATCTACAAGATTAAGTTGTGTCTTAAATTAATCTCTTTTGAGATATGAAAGAGAGAAATCGAGCAGAAAGACAGGGGGACCTCATACTACCAGGAAAGTAGTGCCAGGAGCAGAGCGTGTCCTTTGGACCTGGGGTCCTTGTGCTGAGAAACTCCTAGATCAGGGGAAGATTGATGACAAGACGTTTCTCCAGAGTCTACAGAGAGAGAAAGCCTTCCCCTGGAGCTGGCACCCTGAATTCAGACTTCTAGCCTCCTAGACTGTGAGAGAATAAACTTCTGTTTGTTAAAGCCATCCATGTGTGGTATTTCTGTTATAGCAGCACTAGATAACTAAGATACCCTGGTTTTATACAAAAGTCAAAAATCAGCTGTCCTCAGAGCAAATCCAGCCTACTGATGTGTCCTGTTTGGCTTGCACAGTGCCAATATTTAAAAACAGGAGACGTCTCATAAATTTTTTTTAGATTTCCGGCTTCTCTTGAAAAATTAGAAGTAACCATATTGGCCCCTTATTCCTGCATGGCAACACATTTACCCAAGTGCCCACTCAATCCTCTTCACCCAGTACATTACCTGCCTGGCTACTCACCGCAGACATCTGAATTTGCCATTCCTGTGTTGCTTCATCCCCAGTGGGCTTGCGATCTGTAGTAGACATTTGTCATTCTTTTTGGCTGTCTAGTATCTGAATCCTTGTCCAATGTCTGGGGAAAACCCTTTCTTATGAGATGGGGTTTACTTCCTATAATAGAAGTGGAAAATGCCAGACACATTCCCATCTTCCCTTGCAGCTTGGGAGCATCAACCTCAGACTTGGAATTGGAAACAAAGTAGCAGGGATCGTGTACAATTCACTCTGGTGATGGGTGGCAGTAGCAGCAGTGACTATATGTGGTGTCCAGATTAGTTGTGGCTGCCAGTCTCGTGGCATGTCCAGTAGTGACGAGGTAATGGTGGTGTCTAGGGCTTGTGATGACCTTCCCTGAATCAGTACCATTATGTGATTTTTTTGATTATTGTTCTTGTGAAGTCTCCAGTGCTAATTCTGTGATCCCATATGAATTTAGGGGAAGGTTCCTTCCTTCCTTTCTTGCTCCCTCCCTCCCTCCCTTCCTTCCTTCTTTTCTTCTCTTCCTTCCTTCCAATTCTGCAATCTACCCCAAATCACCTAAATAAATTCCTTTTCTGTCTGTCATGGATTGAATTGTGTTCCCCAAAAATATCCGTCAACTTGGCTGGATCATGACTCCCATTATTGTATGATTGTGTACCATTCTGTAATCTGATGTGATTTCCTTATGTGTTGTAAACTTAATTACTATGATGTAGTAAGGTGGATTAGCGGCAGTTATACTGATGAGGTATACAAGATTGGATAGTGTCTTACGCCAATCTCTTTTGAGATATAAAAGAGAGAAGCAAGCAGAGACACACGGGAACCTCACACCGCCAAGCAAGCAGGGCCAGAAACAGAGTACGTCCTTTGGACCTGAGGTTCCTGGGCTGAGATGCTCCCAGACCAAGGGAAGACTGGTGCATCACAAGGACCTTCCTCTGGAGCCGACAGAGAGAGAAGGCCTTTCCCTGGAGGTGATGCCCTAAATTTGGACTTGTAGCCTTCTAGACTGTGAGAGAATAAACTTCTCTTTGTTAAAGCTATCCACTTTGGGGTATTTCTGTTACAGCAGCACTAAATGACTGAGACGCTGCCTCACTTAGCCAGAGCAGTAACCGAGTCCTATTAAAAAAAGAAGCCCTTCATTGGGAAAGGTTAATGGTGATGATTGAACAACATGATAAACATATTTAACATCACTGAACTGTACATGTGAAGACCATTGAAATGGCAAATGTTCTATTACCTATATATTTACCACAATAATAATAACAAAAAGCTCTTGAGAGAAGACCCTGTGGCCTGGCTCTATCAAATGACGTCTCCCCCCGCCGCCTCCCACCACCACCACATCGCCATGCCTGATTGTTTAGCTTTTCTTGGATCCCCTCACACACAAAGCTGTATGCTAAATGCTACTTCCCCGAGTTCCTTGACATAATTTGAATGAATCTCGCTTTCCTGAAAGGAAAAGCATCCTAGGAGAACAGAATCCTCCTAAGGCAACAGTTTAAAGGAAGAAAAAGCCAAACAAGGGTATCCCCTGTAGTGTTGTTTCTCATCGTGGAAAATTGGAAGGCACCTAATTGTCCAACGATAGGCGACTAGTTAAGTAAATCCAGATGTGGATGAAATATTACAAAGACAATTATAACGGCATGTGGCTGTTTATAAAACAATGTGAAAAATGGATGTATTCATATAGTATTGCTTACAACAATGTAAAACTATATATTCATACGATAAAGGCTGAAAATTAAGGAAAAATAAAAACAGTTTGGACACAGTGGTGGAATTTTTTCTCCTTAAAATTTCCTTTAAAAAAGAAAGGAAGTTCTTTCTGACACTGAGTCAACTATATGCCCTACAACCATGCAGAACAAGTCAAATTCCTCTTCTAAGTTACAGTCCTTTAATATTTTAAAACTCTCTTCTGTTCCTTCTAAGCTCTGTTCCTTCTTCTCAGCTCTGGTTGCTTGCTGCAAAGGGGGTGTCTGAATCCTTGGGCTCACTAGGTGGAAATCTGTGGCTTTGGGATATCCAGCATCCACTTCCCCCCAACCCTGCCTTCTTAGAGGGATCTCCCACTGCGGTGCGAAATCTCTCTAAGAAGGCATCCACATCTCCCACTACGAAAGCAAAAAGTACTGACGGGTTCACTCCCTGGCTCTGCTGGCCCAATCAGGAGGCAAAAATGTGACTCAGGCTCAACCAATCAACTTGCTCTTCTCGGGCTTTCTCTTCAGCAAGAGCCGCAAGGACGGTGGGTGCGTGGAGGTACCGTTTATACTAGCAGTGGTGGGCAAGACTATTTGGACTGGGTAGTCCTGACGTTTCCTCTCTTGTGGGTATACTTGTTGCCCGGGCCTTCAGAGATCCTTGGTTCCAGCCCATTTTCCGTTCTTGGCCTTACAGCCTCCATCAGTTCTGTGAACCTTGAAGGGGAAGTCAGTCACCGTGTAAGAAATCGTAATACCTTGAGACTGCCAAGCTGGGAGGCAAGTACGTGTAGGCGGTCTGCTTGACAGTCTCAGATGGGGCTCCCAGGCGACAGCATCAACTCGAGCCATGCGAGTGAGTCATCATGGACATCCAGCTCAGCTGAGCCTTCAGCTGTCTGCAGCCCCATCCAACATCTGACTACAATGCATGAGAGACCCTCAGCAAGAACTGCCTGGCTGAGCCCCTCAAGAATTTATGACCCACAAAATCATGAGCAAAAAAAAAAAAAGAACATTGTTTTAAGCTGCTATATTTGGGGATCATTTGTCATGCAGCAATAGTAACTAGAACAAGGGAGCAAGGGAGGAGGGTTCTTGCTTTCTTGCTTGCTTTCTTATTTTGCCCCACAGAAAACTGTATATTCTCAATAATAAGAAAGGGAACAGGATAAAAGGCAAGGAAGCCTGTATTTGGTGGTGCAGTGATTAAGCGCTCAGCTGCTAACCGAAAGGTCAGAGGTTCGAACCCACCAGCCGCTCCACTGGAGAAAGATGTGGCAGTCTGCTTCCATAAAGATTTACAGCCTGTAAAACCCTATGGGGTCGTTCTACCTTGTCCTGTAGGGTCTCTATGAATAGGAATCAACTAGACAACATTGAGTTTTTTGGGGGGACTGTGGACCAAATCTTTTTCACATACCACCTCAGGAAACCCTCACTATTCTGTGAGTTGTGGATAATTATTCCCTTGTCAAAAGAGGAAATGGGGGTTCAGAGATGGCAAAGCTTCAGCGAGTTAAATGTCTGGCTGCAGAGGTGGTGCCCTTTCTGGCAGTGCAAAGCACCCAAAAACAAGACTAAAGGAGCAAAGGTCAGGGAAGAAAGTTCAATTTAATAACATGGTGGAATCTAGAATAAAGATTACTAAAGCTATCAGATAGTTTTTCAAGGGGTTAAGGTGTCACTATTGCTCCGCCCCACGCATTAGCCAGATGACAGGCTGAACATGTACTCAGGCGGAGCTGAGGGATGAGAGTTTTCACAGAACCTTTCATTTACAGAGCTTCACAGAGATTAACCTTCTCAGTAAATCACCTCCTTTAGTTCTCAAACAACTCTGAAGACACAGGCCCCACCCCCCAGGGGTTTAACTTTAATAGATATATGAGACATTAACATTAAATGGAGCATATATAAAGCAGAGTGATACTTAGGGAATTCCTACTATGAGCTGGGCACTTTATGTCCATTATCCCTAATCCTGCAAGATTTATATCATTAACCCCTGTAACAGATGGAGAAATAGTCACAGGTCATTAATGAATTTGCCCCAAACATCACACAATGAGGAAGTGCAGGTAAAGAGGAGTTCTGCTGAGGCCTAGAAAAGGAGGGAAAAGGTGGTCTGACAGGCCATGCATCCCCACAGGCATGGAGCTCTGAGGCAGAGACTCAGAGACACCAGTCTCAGGCCCCTGCAAGCTGTGGGCACAGAAAGGACGACCTGGGGAAGCAAAACTAGTGGAATGTGGGGTCCCAGAAGACTTGGAGGCAAAGACACTAGAGAAGGGGCAAACCCATTGACACATTGCCATCGAGTTGATTCCGACTCATAGCAACCCTATAGGACAGAGTAGAACTGCCCCACACGGTTTCCAAGGCTATAATCTTTATGGAAACAGATTGCCGTATCTTTCTCCCGTGGAGCAGCTGGTGGGTTAGAACCGCTGACCCTTCTGATAGCAGCTGAGAGCTTAACCACTGTGCCACCAGAGCTTCTTAGAGAAGGGGCAAAGTCCTCATCAATCTATGGATGGGAAAGGACCTCCAGGGAGTGAAGATCTCCTACTCATACCCCAGCTGGAAGGGGCCGTCTGACCCAACCCTCAATTCAGAGATAAAGCAGCAGCAGCGGGAGAGGAAAAGAGACTTGCCCAAGGTCCCCAGTGTTATGGATTAAGTTGTGTCCCTCAGGAGATACGTTGAAGTCTTAACCCTCAGTGTCTGTGATCTCATTTGGAATAGGGTCTTTGAAGATGTTATCAGTTAACATGAGACCATACCGGGATCTGGTGAGTCCTAATCCAATTTGTCAGTTTATCATATTGCGGTGGCTTGTGTGTTGCTTTGAGGCTGGAAGCTATGCTACTGGTATTTCAAATATCAGCAGAATCACCCATGGTGGACAGGTTGCAGCAGAGCTTCCATATTAAGATGAATTAGGAAGAAAGGCCTGGTGATCTATTCTGAAAATTATCCTAAAAACCTTATGGATCACGACAGAATATTGTCCAAAATAGTACTGGAAGATGAGTCCCCTAGATTGGAAGGCACTCAAAATACACAGTGGCTGCAACAATGGATTTTAGCATACCAACAATCATGAAGATGGCACAGGACCTGACAATGTTTCATTCTGTTTTACATGGGGTTACCAGGAGTCGAAGCCAACTCAAAGGCAACCAACAACAACAATTATCCAATATGGCTGGTGTCCTTATAAAAGAAGAGACACAGAAAGACACACGGAGGGAAGATGGCCATATGAAGACAGAGGCAGAGATTGGAGGGATGTAGAAGCCAAGGATTGCCAGCTGTCACCAGAAGCTAGGAAAGAGCATAGAACAGATTCTCCCTCAGATCCCTCAGAAGGAACTAGTATGGGCAATACCCTGATTTCAGATTCATAATCTCCAGAACTGTGAGACAATAAATTTCCATTCTTATAAACCACCCACTTGGTGGTATTTTGTTATGGCAGGCCTAGGGAACTAATACACCCAGCTTGTCAGTGGCAGGGCAAGCCAAGAGTACATATTCCTGAGTCCTGGGCCAGTGATCTTTCAGAGTCATCTTCCCACAGTTGTGGGGAAAATTTGGGCTATGATGCAGGTGACCCTTTAATTTATCATCCAAACCAGGACAGTTTTGAGAGACGAGGCTGAGATGGCGGAGTAGTCAGATGCTTCCAGTGGTCCCTCTTACAACAAAGACCCAAAAAAAACAAGTGAATCAATTATATATGACAGTCTAGAAGCCCTGAACATCAAAGGCAAAGTTGAGGAATCAGACTGAGTGGCAGGGGGAGGGAGAGACGGTTCAGAAGCATCAAGGAGTTGCCAGACCTGGCACAGCAGGAGGCCGGCTGGGCTAGCGTGTGTGGTGAGGCAGGCAGTGGCATTTGGGACACATTTTCCACCTCAGGAGAGACCCAGCAGCAGACAGTCTGCTCAGGCCTTCAGAGCCAGTGAAAAGTGGCAAAAGATAAGTACATGCGTTTAACCTACCTAGCAGATCAAAAAACACTCACTTTGGGAAGAACCTCTCTTACATTTACCTGCTCCCTCCTCGCTCTGTAATGTCTGGCAATGTTTGCCTCCATTGCCTCTTCCCCTGGGCCCGAAGTAGGACCCATCAGGCACCCTGAGCCCTTCTCCTGGCCTTGGAGAGGGAACAAATTAACAAACAGGAAAAAATAATCTGCCAGCTCCCCTAAGCCAGGAACTCAGGGCAGGCACAGCTCCTTTGTGTAGGCACAGGCATAAAGGGTCCATGGACATTGAATGCCTTTCACCCCTGCATAGACCTGTGTGGGCCCATTTCAACAGCGTAGGCCCTCATTAGCACAGTACAACAAGATGTATACCTGAAACCTGACTTCACTGTATCAGCTATATGGTACAGTGGCAGGTTCATGACATTTGATACCTCTCTGTCCATTAAGCAGGGTCCTCACCTATCCACATCAGGGGCCTGAGGACTGGTGGCTCCACCCACGTAACCTAGCCACCTGTGACAGGGGTCCAAGAATAAGCGGTGTCTCCCAGTTCTTACAGCCAACAGCATTGGGTGCCTCTAGTCTGGCTGCAAAACCCACCCACTTATGCACTCTAGGGAACAGGGACACGCTTTCCTCTCAGACACTCAGGGGCAGCTGTCAGCCCCCTGTCTTGCTCAGCACGTGACACCCTACTGCAGCCAGATACCTGTGCCTACTCTAATCACCCCTGTCTGTCTAAGACTGTAGGTGAGAGCCTGCACCACACACTTGGTGACTATCTGGACACCTGAGCTGAATCCATACAAGAAAAATTAATTGAATCCTGTGCTCACATACTTAGTAACAGATCTAACCACCTGGTTACAGGACATTAGAGCTTCAAAGGTGCCAACAATCAAACTAGTTCACATGAGCAGCCTATCTGGGCATATCAAAACAAAACAAAACAAGAAGCTAGGACACAGTAAGCAAACCGGGACAGTTTTGAGAGTGAGCATAGGCATTATTAATAATTACACCAGGACAGAAGGTATAAACAGGACTTCCTTGGGCAAATGGGACATGTGGTCGCCCAGGCACGACAGCTGAATGTCACCCACTTGCCCACCAGGAAAGCTTCTTTGTAGCCTTGTGGCTGAAGGGACCTGAGAACTCTTTATCACCTTCCATAGCTGGTGAGGGGCTGGACAACCAAACAGCCCTAAGGATCTGGCCTTCCCAGGGGTCTTCAGGGCCTCCCTAGAACTGGGTGTTCCATAACTGGCCTCTGTCACCATCCAAAGCTGTGTGTGCATAAACAGAGGCCTCATTGTACTGTCCCCACATATTAGAGGGTAAGTGCCGGCCACGCCTGGCCAAGCTCCGGTTTCAGGTGCTTCCCTCTGGGCGATACCCACTGAACCAACGCTATCCTTACTTGGAGCTGTAAATATGAGGCCCTCCTGTGAAGGTGCAGAGTAGTGGGACAAAGGTCTCTCCTGGCCTGGTCACAGCAGAAACTTCTAGGATGTGAGGTGCACACTCAATTGGCATGACTAGCTGTGCTCTTTCCTTCCCTGTGCCTCACACCTCTGCCCTCTTCCTGGTAGGCATGAGCTTCTCAAACTTTAATGTGCACATGAATCACTAGGGATCTTGTTACAATGCAGATTCTAATTCAGCGGGTCTGGAATGGAGTCTGAGATGCTGCATTTCTAACAATGGTGATGCCAATGCTGCTGGTCCAGGGACCACATCAGAATAGTGAGGCCATAAATGTCCTCCTTCCAGTCCCTTCCCTGCCTTCATGTGGCTGCTCCTTTAGACCTCAATGTAAAAGGCCCCTTCTCAGAGACACCTCCCTGACTACCATCTAAATGAGGTCTCTCCTGTGATCTTTCACAGCATCCTGCTCACTTCCTGCAGAGCAGTAATCATAACTTGTAATTGCTTTTTACGTGGTTGTTACTTATAATAGTAGAATGTCACAGTATATCCCCAACAGATCATGCCTTCCCACATCCACACCTTTGTGAAGTCTTTTTCCACCCTGACTTTGGCCTTGCCCATGTGATTTTCTTGGGCCAATGGCACATTAGCAATGTGACACTATCACAGGCTTTAAGAGCATTTGTGCATTCGGGTCGCCCTCTTGGAATACTGCTGCTACGAGAAGAAGCCTGAACTAGCCTACTGGAGGCCTCTGGTCCAGCCAACAGCCAATACCAATTGCCAGACCTCGGAGTGAAGCCACCTTAGCTCATCTAGGCCAAGTCGAGCCATCAGATGACTACAGCCACATGCGTGAGTCCAGAAGAATCACCTAGCTGAGCCCAGCCCAAACTACTGACCCACACAATGGTGAGCAAATAAAACGGTTGCTGTTTTAAGTCACTGAATTTTGGGGCAGTTTGTTATACAGCGATAGATAACTGATACATTTGTCTAATGTCTCTAGTAGGGTTGGGACTAGGTCTCTGTTTTGTTTGCTGTCTCTTACCCAGTGTCTAACAAGACCTGGCATTGTAGGTGCTTGATGTATATTTGAATTCATGAATGAATGAACTAACAACCTGGATCTGTCTGATTCTAAAGTCCATGAGTTTTTCTCCATCACCCTGTTCCCAGACAAGCTGCCTATCCTGGGTCTAGTAAGGGCAAGAATAGAGCATGTGATCTAGCCTAGGCCAATCAGTACTTTCTAGTCCCTGCCACAGTGATTGGTTAAGGGATAAGTGTGTGACCTAAGATAATCCAATTAGTCTGAAACTCAGGACTTTTACTAAGAATGCTGGGAAATACACTTTCTGTTACACTGGCCAATATAAAGGAGACAACAGAATTAGGGGTGATTTTCAAAATATTTATTAATGGTATGTCAGGGCATTAACTAATTGGAAGCAAGGACTTAAAGGCCTCCACTTGTGCTGGGCATTAACTCTTTAGTTGCATTTTCGGGAGGTCTAGGGTGGTTTGGATAGGTGGGAGCCCTGGTGGCTTAGTGGTTAAGAGCTCAGCTGCTAACCAAGAGGTCAGCAATTCGAATCTACCAGCTATTGCTTGGAAACCCTATGGGGCAGTTCTACTCTGTCCTATAGGGTTGCTATGAGTTGAAATCAACTCAACAGCAACGGGTTTTTTTTTTTTTTCCTGTTTTTTTTTTTTTTTGGTGTAAGGTGGCTGGGAGAGGGGCAGTGGTGGTTCAGTGGTAGAATTCTCACCTTCCACGTGGGAGACCCTAGATCAATTTCCAGCCAATGTACCTCAGGGCAGCCACCAGCCGTCTATCCGTGGAGGCTTACATGTTACTATGATGCTGAACAGGTTTTGGCGGAGCTTCCAAAATAAAATGGACTAGGAAGAAAGGTCTGGTAATCTACTTCGAAAAAATCAGCGAGTAAAAACCCCATGAATCACAATGGTTTGATCCCATTGTACATGGGGTCGCCATAAGTCGGGGCCTGACCCAACAGCAGCTAACAATAACAGGGTGGTTGGGGGGTATTCACAGGGCTTGGGATGGTGGCTGTTTACTAATGAGTATAGAAGTAGTTCAGTATTGTAACTGTTAGTATCAACCTAACAGTGTGTACTGCTCTCAGCTCTGCCTGTAGTCCTGGGAGCTGCTGGGCCTGTCTAAGCATGGAGCCAACACCGAGGAAGTTCGTCCTGAAAAATGTAGAGAAAGAAACCAGAACCCAGTCAGAGCATTTGAGCCCTGGGTAAAGCCTTGTCTGATGCTATATTTACCACTGAACTTTTCAGTCACATGAGCCCATAAATATCATTTTTGTTTTAGCTAGTGGCATTGGATTTTCTGTTGCTTGCAATCATCAGGATCCTAACCAACTGGACCTCTTACTTCTGGGAATACCACTGTCCTTTTAAGAGCAACCAGATGATCCAGATACTCTAAAATTAATTCCAAATTTAAGCCAGACCAGCAGAGGGCTGAATACCTGGGCTCACTCACACCACTCCCTGCAGAATCACTTACTCTGCTGTGCTTTGCCAAAAGAAAAGATTTACAAAACTCATCATTAAGTCTATTGTAAAGATGGTATTGAGGACGTGGCTCCCCAGTTTACACAGGATCTTTCTGTTGTGCTTCTCCTAAGCAGTGAATTTGTTTTTACCCCATGGATGCTTGAACTGTATAATTAACTATGTTTCCCTTTTTGCCTTGGCTACCAGGAAACCTCACAACAGATATGTAGCCCACTCTCAGCAAGAATGTAGAACTCCATGGTGTGTCCTTTTATAGTAGCCTCATTTCTGGTTCAATTTTATGTCCTTATCCTTGTTTTTCCCTATCACATTCTCACTTACTTTTGACTTATAGAATTTTGCTTCATCCTGGTGGTGCAGTGGTTAAGCGATCAGCTGCTAACCAAAAGGTCAGTTGTTCAAACTCACCAGTCACTCTGAGGGAGAAAGATGTGGCAGTCTGCTCCAGGAAAGCCTACAGCTTTGGAAACCCTATGGGGGCAGTTCTACTATGTCCTATAGGATTGCTATGAGTTGCAATCCACGGCAATGGGTTTATTTTTAAGTTAAAAGAAACTATGGGTGGGGCTCTGATGGTTCAGTGGTTAAGAGCTACGGCTGCTAACCAAAAGGTCAGCATTTCGAATCCACCAGCTGCTCCTTGGAAACACTATGGGGCAGTTCTACTCTGTCCTATAGGGTCACTAAGAGTCGAAATCGACTCAACGGCAACGGGTTTGGGTCTTTTTGGGTTTATGGGGTGGAAAGAACTGCTATATCAAGTACTCTGAATTTCAGAAAAGAAAAGAAGAGTTGTGGAAGAATATTTAAATTCAGGGATCTCAAGAGCATAAAGAATCAAGGTGCCAAACAGGTGGAAGAAAGATCTTATTTAAAATTTAAGCCCCTGTCTCATTTAAGTTCTACCAAGAGGCAAGAAGTCTTCTGAGCAAATCATAGAGTTCCTCCTGAGACGGCTTTTAGTGTTGAGGACAGAGTCCCTGTAACTGAGAAGCACTTAAAACAACGTATTATTCACTTAGAGTCCCTGGGTGGTGCAAACGGTTACTGCTCTCACTTACTGACCGAAAGTTTGGCTTAGCAGTTTAAACCCACCCAGAGGCTCCTCGGAAAAAAGGCCTGGCGATCTGCTTCTGTCTTAGTCATCTAGTACTGCTATAACAGAAATACCACAAATGGATGGCTTTAGCAAAGACAAGTTTATTTATTTCCTCACAGTATAGGCTAAAATCCAAATTCAGGGCGTCAGCTCCAGGGGAAGGCTTTCCCTCTCTCTGTTGGCCTTTTCATCAATCTTCCCCTGAAGTAGGAGCTTCTCCGCACAGGGACCCTGGGTCCAAAGACACACTCTGCTCCTGGCACTGCTTTCTTGTGGGTACGAGGTCCCCCTGCCTCTCTGCTTACTTCTCTCTTTTATATCTCAAGAGATTGCCTCAAGACACAATCCAATCTTGTAGATTGAGTCCTGCTTCACTAACACAACTGCCGCCCATCTCCCTCATTAACATTATAGAGGCAGGATTTACACATATAGGAAAATCACACAGTACCAGGAATCATGGCCCAGCCGAATCGATACACACATTTTTGGGGGGACATAATTCAATCCATGATAGCTTCAAAAAAAATCAGCCATTGAAAACCCTGTGGAGCATAGTTCTACTCTGACGCTCACCATGGGTTGGAATCAACTCGATAACAACTGATTTTTATTATTCATTTAATATATGTAATGTCTGTTGAAAGAATCAGAATTTGCTCACTTAGGTTATAAATAAGCTATAAATGTTTATGTTAGAAAAATCTCAGACTCCTGGGTGTAGTTCTTCTCTTTTTGACTGTGCAAGTAAAAGAAAAGAAAAAAAAGTGGTTCTAGTAAATAAAAACTCAAATACAACACAAAGCCTGGGTTCTTTGAGAATCTTGAACTGCTTTAAGTTCTTTCTAAAACCAGACCTGGTATAAATAAATAGAAAAAAAAACAACCAAACAAAAAATAATGAAATGAGCACTATTCTCATTTGGCATAGAAAGTGCTGAACAATTGAGGGAAATGGTCTGTGAAAACATGGAAGGGGAATCTATGAGATGCTCTTGAAGAAAGTGTTTTTTGGGGAATTAAACAGGACCTGACAAGAAGGGAAGTGAAAAGAAGGGTGCCTTCGTTAACTAGTGCTGCTATAACAGAAATACCACAAGAGGATGGCTTTAACAAACAGATACTTATTCTCTCACAGTTTAAGAGACTGGAAGTCCAAAGGGTGCCAGCTCCAGGGGAAGACTTTCTCTCTGTGTTGGCTCTGGGGGAAGGTCCTTGTCATCAATCTTCCCCTGGTCTAGGGGCTTCTCAGCTCAGGGACCATGGGTCCAAAGGACACACTCCACTCCTGTCTCCTCTTGCTTGACAGTACTCAGGTCCCTCTCCTCTCTGCTCGATTCTCTCTTTTATATCTCAAAAGAGATTGACTCAGGATACAACCTAATCCTGTAGATTGTGTCCTGACTCATTGACATAACTGCCTCTAATCCTGCTGCATTAACATAGAGGTTAGGATTCACAACACATAGGACAAGCACATCAGGTGACAAAATGGTGGACAACTTCATAATACTGGGAATCACGGCCTAGCCAAGTTGACACACATTTTGGGGGGACACAATTCAAACCATGACATTGGGGTTAGAGAAGAAGAAGTTAGAGTGTTGTAGAATAGGGAGATGGAAAGAAAACATTCCAGGTGGTGGGTACCAAAAAAAGTATATGTCTGCAAGGAGATGAACCTGTCCAGCACTAACAGGTACAGAGTGATGCCCTTGAAATACTATCTAATCATGGCCTCTGTCTTCATGTGGCTTCCCAGGCCTTTGAAGACAAGGGTTTCATGATCCTCCATCCTGCCTGGGACTTAAAGGGGCTGAGCCTGCTTGCTCCCACCTCAAGGGGCGCCTCACCATGTGTCATGTCCAAAACAAAAACTGATCGTACCTTGAATGCCTTGACAAGGTGTTTGTCTTTCCTGGGAGCGTTCCTGGGCCGGTGCGAGGGGCAGCAAAGGAGAAAGCATATTACCCAAGATTACCCAAAATCCTCCTACCCATTCCTCCTCCCAGAGATCTACTTTTCAGAGCAGCTTCAACTCATTTGAATCTCATCCTCCATAAACTCTAGCAGTCGTTCTCAAAGTGGGATCCCCGACCAGTAGCACCGGCATTACTTCAGAGCTTGTTGTTGTTAGGTGCTGTCGAGTGAGTTCTGACTCATAGTGACCTTATGTACAACAGAACAAAACACTGCGCCATCCTTACAATCATTACTGTGTTTGAGCCCATTTGTCTTAGTTAACTAGTGATGCTATAACAGAAATACCACAAGAGGATGGCTTTAACAAACAGAAATTTATTCTCTCACAGTCTAGGAGGCTAGAAATCCGAATTCAGTGTGCCAGCTCCAGGGGAAGATTTTTTTCTCTCTGTTAGCTCTGGGCGAAGGTCCTTGTCATCAATCTTCCCCTGGTCTAGGAGCTTCTCAGTGCAGGGACCCTGAGTCCAAAGGATGCACTGTGTTCCTGGCACTATCTTCTTGGTGGCAGAAGGTCCCTCTCCTTTCTGCTCAATTCTCTCTTTTGTATCTCAAAAGAGATTGATTCAAGATACAACCTAATCCTGTAGATTGAGTCCTACCTCATCAACATAACTGCCTCTAATCTTGCCTCATTAACATCAAACCCGTTGCTGTCAAGTTGATTCTGACTTATAGCGACCCTATAGGACACAGTAGAACTGCCCCATAGGGTTTCTAAGGAGGGGATGGTGGATTCAAACTGCCAGCCTTTTGGTTAGCAGCCATAGCTCTTAACCATTGAGCCACCAGGCCCCTCCATTAACATCATAGAGGTTAGAATTTACAGCACATAAGATAATCACATCAGATCACAAAATGGATGGTGGACAACCACACAATACTGGAAATCATGGCCTAGCCAAGTTGATACACATTTTGAGGTGACACAATTCAATCCATAACACAATTGTTGCAGCCACTATGTCAATCCATCTCATTGAGGGTCTTCCTCTTTTTTTGCTGACCCTCTACTTTACCAAGCATGATGTCTTCTCCAGAGACTGGCTCTTCCTGATAATATGTCCAAAGTACGTGAGATGAAGTCTTGCCATCCTCCCTTCTAAGGAGCATTCTGGCTGTCTTAGTCATCTAGTGCTGCTATAACAGAAATACCACAAGTGGATGGCTTTAACAAACAGAAGTTTATTCTCTCACAGTCTAGTAGGCTACAAGTCTGAATTCGGGGCACCAGCTCCAGGGGAAGGATTTCTCTCTCTGCCGGGCTCTGGAGGAAGGTCCTTGTCATCAGTCTTCCCCTGGTCTAGGAGCTTCTCTGGCACAGGGACCCTGGGTTCAAAGGACGCACTCTGCTCCTGGTGCTGCTTTCTTGCTGATATGAGGTCCCCATGTCTCTGTGCTCAATTCTCTCTTTTATATCTCAAAAGAGATTGGCTTAAGACACTATCTAATCTTGTAGATCTCATCAATATAGCTGCCACTAATCCATCTCATTAACATCACAGTGATAGGATTTACAACACATAGTGAAATCACATCCGATGACAAAATGGTAGACAATCATACAATACTGGGAATCATGGCCTAGCCAAGTTGACAGATATTTTTGGGGGACACAGTTCAACCCATGACACCGGCTGTACTTCTTCCAAGACAGATTTGTTTGTTCTTCTGGCAGTCCATGGTATATTCAGTATTCTTCACCAACACCATAATTCCAAGGCATCAATTCTTCGGTCTTCCTTATTCATCATCCAGCTTTCGCATGCATGTGAGGCAATTGAAAATACCATGGCTTGGGTCAGGCACACCTTAGTCCTCAAAGTGACATCTTTGCTGTTTAACACTATAAGAGGTCTTTTGCAGCAGATTTGCCCAATGGAATACGTCGTTTGAGTTCTTGACTGCTGTTTCCGTGGGCGTTGATTGTGGATCCAAGTAAAATGAAATCCTTGACAACTTCAATCTTTTCTCTGTTTATCATGATGTTGCTTATTGGTCCTGTTGTGAGAATTTTTGTTTTCTTTATGTTGAGGTATTATACACACTGAAGGCTCTAGTCTTTGATCTTCTTCAGTAAGTGCTGCAAGGCCTCTTCACTTTCAGCAAACTATGTTGTGTCATCTGCATATCTCAGGTTGTTAATGAGTCTTCCTCTAACCCTAATGCCCTGTTCTTCTTCATATAGTCCAGCTTCTTGGATTATTTGCTAAGCACACAGATTGAATAAATATGGTGAAAGGATACAACGCTGATGCACATCTTTCCTGATTTTAAACCACGCAGTATCCCCTTGTTCTGTTTGAATGACTGCCTCTTGGTCTATGTACAGGTTCCACATGAGCACAACTAAGTGTTCTGGAATTTCCTCTGTTCACAATGTTATCCACAATTTGTTATGATCCACACAGTTGAATGCCTTTGCATAGTTAATAAAACACAGGTAAACATCTTTCTGGTATTCTCTGCTTTCAGCCAGGATCCATCTGACATCAACTATGATATCGCTGGTTCTGAGTCCTCTTCTGAACCTGGCTTGAATTTCTGGCAGTTTCCTGTCAATATACTGCTGCAGCCACTTTTGAATGATCTTCAGCAAAATTTGACCTGCATTAATATTAATGATGTAGTTCGATAACTTCTGCATTCAGTTAGATCAATTTTCTTGGGAATAGGCATAAATAATGATCTCTTCCAGTCAGTTGGCCAGGTAACTGTTTTCCAAATTTCTTGGCATAGACATGTGAGTGCTTCCAGCATTGAGCTTCTCCATTGTCTCTTTCCACAGGTGTAGTCAATTTGATTCCTGTTTGTTGAAACATCTCAATTGGTATTTCATCAATTCGTGGAGTCTTGTTTTTTGCCAATGCCTTCAGTGCAGCTTGGACTTCTGTCTTCAATACCATCAGTTCCCGATCATATGCTACCTCCTGAAATGGTTCAGCACTGACCAGTTGTTTTTGGTACAGTGACTCTGTGTATTCCTTCCATCTTCTTTTGATGCTTCCTGTGTCGTTCAATATTTTGCCCATTGAATCTTTCAGTATTGCAACTCGAGGCTTCCATTTTTTCTTCAGTTCTTTCAACTTGAGAAACGATGAGTGCGTTCTTCCCTTTTCATTTTCTAATTCCAGGTCTTTGCAGATTTCATTATAATACTTTACTTTGTCTTCTCGAGTCACCCTTTGAAAGCTTCTGTTCTGCTCTTTTACTTCATTTCTTCCTTTAGCTTTAGCTATTCTACATTCAAAAGCAAGTTTCAGCGTCTCTTCTGACATCCATTTTGGTCTTTTCTTTCTTTCCTATCTTTTGAACAAACTTTTTGCTCTCTTCATGTATGATGTCCTTGATGTTATCCCACAGCTCGTCTGGTCTTTGGTCATTAGTGTTCAATGCATCAAATCTATTCTTAAGATGGTTTCTAAATTCGTGTGGGATATACTCAAGGTCGTACTTTGGCTTTCATGGAATTGTTTTAATTTTCTTCAGCTCCAATTTGAACTTGCATATGAGCAATTGATGGTCTGTTCCAAAGTAGTCCCCTGGCCTTGTTCTGACTGATGATACTGAGCTTTTCCATTGTCTCTTTCCACAGAGGTAGTCAATTTGATTCCTGTATATTTCATCTGGTGAGGTCCGCGTGTATAGTCGTCATTTATATTGGTGAAAAAAGGTATTTGCAATGAAGAAGTTCTTGGTCTTGCAAAATTCTATCATGTGATCTCCAGCATCATTTCTATCACCAAGGCCATATTTTCCAACTACCAATCCTTCTTCTTTGTTTCCAACTTTCTCATTCCAATCACCAATAATTATCAATGCAACTTGATTGCATATTTGATCAATTTCAGACTGCAGCAGTTGGTAAAAATCTTCAATTTCTTCATTTTTGGTATTAGTGGTTGGTGCATAAATTTGAATAATAGTTGCATTAACTGGTCTTCCTTGTAGGAATACAGAAATTATCCTATCAATGACAGTGTTGTACTTCAGGATAGATCTTGAAATGTTCTTTTTGACAATGAATGTGACACCGCATCTCTTCATCTTGTCATTCCCAGCATAGTAGACCATATGATCGTCTGATTCAAAATACCAGTCCATTTCAGCTCACTAATGCCTAGGATATCAATCTTTAAGTGTTCCATTTCATTTCTGAAAACTTCCAGTTTTCCTAGATTCATACTTCGTACATTCCATGTCCCGATTATTAATGGATGTTTGCAGCTGTTTCTTCTTATTTTGAATCATGCCACATCAGCAAATGAAGGTCCCCAAAGCTTCACTCCATCTCTTCCCTAGTCGTATTTTGAGTGCCTTCCAACCTGAGGGGTTCATCTTCTGGCACAATATCAGTGTTCTGCTGCTATTCATAAGGTTTTCACTGGCCAGTTTTTTTAGAAGGAGATCTCCATGTCCTTCTTCCTAGTCTGTCTTAGTCTGGAACATCCACTGAAACGTGTCCATAATGGATGACCCTGCTGGTATTTGAAATATTGGTGGCAAAGCTTCCAGTATCACAACAACACACAAACCATCACAGTAGGACAAACTGACAGAGAGTGGAGGCAGAGCTTATTAGAAATGCAAATTCTTGGGCCCCATCCGAAACCTACTGAGTCAGAAACTCTGGGCTGGGGCCCAGCAGTCCGTGTTTCACAAGAGATTCAGATGCTCACTAAAGTTTGAGGACCATTGCTCTGAGACAGAGCTGCTTTTTTTATTTTTAATTTTATTTTTGGTAAAAAAATATGCATAATAAAACATACACTCATTCAACATTTTCTACATGTACAGTTCAACATCATTGGCTACATTTGTCACATTGTGTCCTCATTCTCGATGTCTCTACCCATATTGTTTCACTACCATTAACTTAGACTCTCTGTCCCCTACACTTCTCCTCTGTGTTTTAGAGTTGCTATTGGAAACTTGATCTCATATAGAAAATTCTTTAAAAAAGCACACTGCTCAAGGGGAACATTCTTCACTTGTTGAGCTAAACTGTTGTTTAATTTAAAGATGACTTCATGGGATAGTTTCAGTTCAAGGCTTAAAGATTATTTCAGGGCAATAGATTTGGGGGTTCCCCTAGTCACAATGGATCCAGTAAGTCTGGTTTCTATAAGAATTTGAAATTCTTAAAACAGAGCTTCATAACCTTCATTGTGCATCAGACTCATCTGGAGAGTTTTTAAACAACACGAATACCTGGTTCTACCCCCAGAAAGTCTGATTTAATTGGTCTGGAGTAGGGTTCAGGCATCCCATTGTCAAAAGTTCCATTGATGATTCTAGTGTGCTGCCAAAATTGAGAACCACACAACCCCCTGCCTCTCTTCCTGCTCCCCCCTCTGCTCCCCACCTCCTATTATCTGGGTATGGGCTTAGTCTTGGTTTTCTCTTCCCTCTCCTGGCTGAACAGTCAGTAGGCCTTCTTCCTGAGATGGCAGAAGGCAGAGTTTGCCAATATTTCCAATTTAATTTATACATGTTGTGGTTAGTTGCCTTTGAGGCGATTCCAACTCATGGAGACCCCATATGTGCAGAGTAATACTGCTCCATAGGGTTTTCAAGGCTGTGACCTTTGGAAGCAGATTTCCAGCTGGGCCAATCTTCCCACATATGGCTGGGTGGGTTCGAACTGCCAACCTTTCAGTTACGAGAGGCTATATATATATATATATATATATGCACATACAATGCACATATATATACACATACATACATATATACAAACATATATATACATACATATATACCTCCCCACCCCACTTCACTCTTGCTCTGATGGAAGTGGACTCCAAGCAAAGACCTGGATCTTTAAAAAAAAAAAAGAAAAAACTTCCCTTATTCCAGGCCAAGGCACAAGAGGGCTTGTGCAATGAGCAAGTTCTGGAAGTCTCCATAGGTGACCTTGAGCTGGGGCCTCACGGAGTGGGAGATTTCGATGGCCAAGATAAGGGGAGAACTGCAGGGGAGGAGAGGCAGCCAACTGAGACTATTGGCAGCAGGAAAGCAGCCAGCCTGGTTCCCAGCCACCTGCCAAGGTCCTGAGTTGTGGGGGGTGGGAAGGGATGAGGGACAGGAGGGTAGCGGAGAGGGGCAGGGGAGTGCCTGGCCACTGGGTATGAACCTGCAAACAGCCCCCTCCCTGACAGCAAGGACCCTGGGTGAACACAGGCACGGAGCCACAGTGAGGTCAGGTTGTCTGAACTCCTGTGTCCCTCATCACCCTCTCCCCACACCTGCAGGACCTGCAAGTTCTCACAGCCCAAACAGGAGGGAGGGGAGAAGTGGGCCTCAGCCTGGCTGCAAAGCCGAGAGTCTGGGAGTGGGCAGCAGTGCTGAGTCCTGAAAAGTACAGGCAGCGTTTGGAATTACACAGATGGACATTCAAATCCCGACTTTGTCACTTTCAACCATGTGTTCTACAGCAAGTCATGGAGACTCTCTGAGCCAGCTTCCCCTTCTGTAAAATGGGGGTAACAATACCTGGTTCTTGTGAGGAATCTGAGAAAATCCATGTAAGGCACACACATGTACTTGGTGCATATAAGCGGGGAGCTCGGAAAACAGAAGGCAGCATAAAGAAGCCTTCAGACAGCCTAGGGCTGTTGTGAGGAGTAAGTGAATTGTTAACTGCTTTGGAGTCAGGCTCCGGCCATGGTGATCTTAGGTACAACAGAAAGAAATGTTGCCTGGTCCTGGACCATCTTATCTTCTAACGCAATATCAAGCATGATATTGGTATGCTTGAGTCTATTATTGCGGCTCTTGTGTCAATCCATCTCATTAAGGGCTTCCCTTATGTTTGCTCACCTTTTTACTTTTCCATACATGATGTCCTTTTCTAGCAATTGGTCTTTCCTGACAATAGATGTGAAATGCTTAGGATAGGAGATCTGGTTCAGAGTGAGTGTTCCAAATTATCAACTTTATTATGGCTGTTGGTATCATTGCTGCTCTTGTTCTATCCACCCGGAAGTCTGGGTACTCTAATCACGGAGCTAGGGCCTAGGACGTTTTCATACCAACAGAAACACTTACCCAAACCCCAAGCCCCCTGCCATGGAGTAGATTCCAACTCACAGTGACCCTATAGGACAGAGTAGAACTGCCCCATAGGGTTTCCAAGGCTGTGAATCTTTACGGAAGCAGGCTGCCACGTTTCTCCTGCAGAACGGCTGGTGGGTTCAAACTTCTGACCTTTTGGTTGGCAGCAGAGTGCTTTAACCACTGCGCAACCAGGGCTCCTAGAAACACAGCCTGAAAAAAAAAAGTACTGGCCTCAAAACATGAAAGAAAAACTGCAAAATCAAAATTAGTCAATGTTTTGTTAAATGTCTGCAAAACGTTCTCTTATTTCAACTTTATTTACTGTATTTGTAACCGAATTTCTCGGGTTCTTGTCCTGTCCTATTAGCCAATCGAAATAAGATGGACGCCAATTAGCAAGAGAAACAGAAAGTGGCAATTTATTGTCTGCGCAGATAACGAGCAACCCCGTAGAGACAAGTGGGGCCTACTGTCGGAAAGACCAGCGGCTCCCTGCCTGAGGGGATCAGGGACCTTTTAGGGTCCTCGAGTTGCCAGGGGGCAGGGATTGGCGTCTGAAACCCTACCCCCCCGAGCCCACCCATGCCCAGATTTGGAGATCTGGGTGCTGAGTCATGCTGAGTCACTCTTCATAGGAAGTATGCATTGTGGGACTTCTCGCTTTGCAAAGGGGCTAGGTAGTGCTGTCTACGGAGAATATCTTCCCCTCCTGCAATGCCCAGGTCCGGGGTCAGGTAAGGACACCATTCTCCAGATCTGCGCCTGCACGAAGATCCTGACCTGCGCATGCGCAAAGATCTGGCGCCAAATACAAACCAAGGTTAGAGGCTGCCGTTTGCAGGGGCAGTGAGCTCCCAGCAAACCTCGGTTAGAGAACTTGGCTTCCAAGCACCGTGACCGAAGGAGGGGCGGGAGGTAGGGGCGGGGAGCCGCGGCGGAGCGGGGTTTCATATTCACAAACAATAACATTGAAATCAATTTAAGGTTAGACTTTCTCCTTCTATGAGCATTTAAGTGAGTGATGATGATTAAGAAATTAGAATCTATCATAAATTAAATGACTAGTAGCCAAATAACTTCAAACGGAAAATTATAAAAATTATTTTAGTATATCATTGTGACAGCGTAGAAAAATGCAAGATTTTAAACATGTAGGGAATGTATATAAAGTTTAGGAAATGAGTGGGAACAATATACTCTAAATCCAGGATGGTAGTTACCTCTGCAGGGAGGGGAGTGGGGTTGGAGAGGAGTAGACAGGACTTTTCAACTGTCTTGGTAATGTTTTCTTCAGCTGGGTGGTGAGTGCATAGGTTTTTATTATATACAGTAAAACCTGCAAAAGCAGGAATCTGTGTAAGGCCAAAACCTGTCAGAGAAGGAAAACGCAAATATTTTCCAGTAATAGAGAGCAATAGAAAACTGGTAAGCTGGACCTTATCAAAGGTGGAAGACTTTCGAGACCCAGAAAAACAAGGCAGTCCCATGGAGTTCTGGCTCTCACAGGTTTCACTGTAATTCTGTATCTCTTTTTTTACATATGAAATATTTTTTAGTAAACTTTAAAAATATGTTTTGCAGCAAAAAAAAAAAAAAAAAGAGAAAGAAATGTCTCCAAATCATTTCAAATTTATTTTATGGCAAATTTGTATTTAATGTGAGATGTGGGGGGTATTTTAATAGATTGTACATAAGGTCAGGAGTCCCTGGGTGTCGCAAACAGTTAAGTGCTCGACTACTAACCGAAAGGTTGGCAGTTTGAACCCACCCAGAGGCACCTCGAGGGAAAGGTCTAGCAATCTGCTTTCAAAAGGTCACAGCCTTGGAAACCCGATGAAACAGTTCTGCTCTAACACACGTGAGGTCGCCATGAGTTGGAATCGACTTGATGGCAACTGGTTATATAATGTCAGGTGGGGCCTCCAAAAGTCCATGTCCCCAAGGCCATCAGGGCCTGACTATAGCAATGGCTTTCCAGGCCCCAGCCCTCTTGCCTGGCTTCTACAGTAGGAGCCTGGGCAAGATGAATAATCAGCTGCCCACTGTAGGCTCTGTGGGGGTTCGGTTTCTTTATTAAACATATGTCTGTCTATAAAGTATAAAATCAGACCAAACTTGTTGCCATTAAGTCAATTCCGACTCAGCGACCCTATAGGACAGAGTAGAACTGCCCCATAGGGTTTCCAAGGAGTAGCTGGTAGATTCAATGCTGCTGATCTTTGGGTTAGCAGCCTAGGTAAAATTTCCAGATTGCTGTGTGAGCAGAAAGAGAGAAGCGGAAAGCCCCAGTAAGGACTGAAATGGAATTTCCCTAGCAGTCGTGCTCTTAACCATTGTGCCCCCAGGGCTTCCTATAAATTATAGATATATGTATTTTTCCCTATTGTTAAGTAGGCAGTGGTAGATAAATGGGATTGTGAGAAAAAGTAGGAATCGTGTAGAACAGGAGGGTCTGAGCAGGCCTGGTGGTCGTTCCCACAACCAGGTCTAAAGTAGGTCCAGCTGTGTTGTGGCAAGGTGCTGACTCAGCCAAATGGCCTGAGAGACAAGGAGACTGTGCAGCTGCCTTCCACACCTGTTAGAAGAAGAAGCTTCTGCTTGACACCTACCAATTATGAGGAGATGCTAATAAGACAGAGAGTAAAGAGTAAACTGTGAGACATCAAGGCCAGGACTTGATGGACAGGGAGTCAGAGCTGGGAGGAGTGGGGAAAGGAAAGCATCTTGGAAGCGAAAGTGGGGGGGGGGTCTGTTTATCTGCAGTGGGTAAGCCAGACATCCAGTGTCACTGTGTCCCACCCAAGGCCTCAGCTTATTGGAACTCCTGGAGAGGAAGGGGTCTTGAGTGAGAACCTGAGAAAAGACTTCCCACCACAAAGGAAGATGCCAACCCTAGACGGATGGCTGGGCCAGTCCTCTGGGCTGGATTTGACTTGTGGCCTTGCACGTGGCCCTGCTTGGTTTGAGATTAGGATCCAGAGTCCAAGGAAGAGGTCAACAAACACCTAATCCCTGGGTTTGTGTGGTGACTCCCGTGGTTCATCCACTCCTGGGTGTGAATGGCAAGATAAAGCATTCACACAAAACTCTTGAAATCAACCAGAAACAGGGCACATGGTAGGAGGTGAGGGCTAGGAGGATGGGGGGCAGACCATGATGACTTCAGCAAGCTCCCAAAATAAAGAATCAAGAAATTTTCCGGAGGTAGATAATTTCTTGGAATTACCAGAGGCAGAATACAAAACATTAATATACAGAACTCTTCAAGAGATGAGGAAGGAAATGAGTCAAAATGCAGTCCAAACAATAGAGGAAATTAAAAAGATTAGAGAAAGGCATAATGACAAATTTAACAGGCTGCAAGAATCCATAGAGAGACAGCAATCAGAAATCCAGAAGATTAACAATAAAATTTCAGAAT
>NW_004443945.1:2756047-2757695 GCF_000243295.1 Trichechus manatus latirostris
GCACTGATAAAGAGACAGAGAGTGGCAGATTGGATAAAAAAACACGATCCGTCTATATGCTGCCTACAAGAGACACACCTTAGACTTAAAGACACAAACAAACTAAAACTCAAAGGATGGAAAAAATATATCAAGCAAACAACACTCAAAAAAGATCAGAAGTGGCAATATTAATCTCTGACAAAATAGTCTTTAAAGTAAAATCCACCACAAAGGTTAAGGAAAGACACTATATAATGATTAAAGGGTTAATACACCAAGAGGACATAACTATAATAAATATTTACGCACTCAATGACAGGGCTCCAAAATACATAAAACAAACTCTAACAGCACTGAGAAGAGAGATAGACAGCTCCACAATAGTAGCAGGAGACTACAACACACCACTTTCGGTGAAGGACAGAACATCCAAAAAGAAGCTCAACAAAGACACAGAGAAGCTAAATGCTACAATCAGCCAACTTGATCTCATAGACATATACCAAACACTCCACCCAACAGCAGCCAAATATACTTTCCTTTCCAGTGCACATGGACCATTCTCCAGAATAGACCATGTATTAGGCCATAAAGCAAGCCTTAACAAAATCCAAAGCATCGAAGTATTACAAAGCATCTTTTCTGTCCATAAAACCATAAAAGTAGAAATCAACAACAGAAAAAGCAAAAAATAAATAAATAAATAAAATAAAACACATGGAAACTGAACAACACCTTGCTCAAAAACTACTGGGTTATAGATGAAATTAAGGATGGAATAAAAAAATTCATAGAATCAACGAGAATGAAAACACATCCTACCAGAACCTTTGGGACACAGCAAAAGCTGTGCTCAGAGGTCAGTTTATAGAAATAAATGCACACATCCAAAAAGAAGAAAGGGCCATAATCAATACATTAACCCTACAACTGGAACAAGTAGAGAGCAGCAAAAGAAGCCCTCAGGCACTAGAAGGAAGGAAATAATAAGAATTAGGGCAGAATTAAATGAAATTGAGAATAGAAAAACAATTGAAAGAGTTAACAAGACCAAAAGCTGGTTCTTTGAAAAGATCAACAAAATCGGTAAACCACTGGCCAAACTGACAAAAGAAAAACAGGAGAAGAGGCAAATAACCTGCATAACGAATGTGATGGGTGATATCACAACAGACCCAAGTGAAATTAAAAGAATCAGAACAGAATACTATGAAAAATTTTACTCTAACAAATTTGAAAACCTAGAGGAAATGGACAAATTTCTAGAAACTCACTACCTATGTAAACTAACACAAACATAGGTAGAACAACTAAATAAATCCATAACAAAAGAAGAGATTGAAAAGGTAATTAAAAAACTTCCATCCAAAAAAAGCCCTGGCATGGATGGCTTCACTGGGGAATTCTACCAAGTTTTCAGAGAAGAGGTAACACCACTACTACTAAAGGTATTTCAGAGCATAGAAAAGGATGGAATACTCCCAAACTCATTCTATGAGCCAGCATAACCCTGATACCAAAAACCAGGTAAAGATACCACCAAAAAACAAAATTACAGACCAAAACCCCTCATGAACATTGATGCAAAAATTCTCAACAAAATTCTAGCCAATAGAATTCAGCAACATATCAAAAAAATAATTCACCATGATCAAGTAGGATTTAT
>NW_004443945.1:2760944-2765978 GCF_000243295.1 Trichechus manatus latirostris
AAAAAATTAAAAAAAAAAAAAGAAATGGAATGTAGGGTCCTGGCAACCTGAGACCTCACCTCCCCAGTCTTAGGGCGCTCCTGAGAGTTCAAATGATCCCAGTTTGAAAACCACTCATCCAAGCAGTCTGCATCCTTTGGGCTCTCAAGTGAAATGGATTTTCACTCACACTCCTCCCCACTATCCTAAACTTTCTTCCTTATTTTCCCCTCGCCACAGGCACAGCTTGCAAACATTTCATGAATTATGTAACAGGGACTCACGGAGCAGGGACCAGGTCATTAAAGGAGATCTGATAAATTTCCAGAAAAGGAGAAAGTTTTGTGAGCAGCACCTGGAGTCTTAAAGGCTAGTGAATGGTCATCTCAGATACAAGGATTGGTCTATACTCATCAGTAGCAAAAGAGAAAGAAAGAAACCAATGACTCAGAGACGAGACTAGTCTACAGGACTAATAGTCTACAAGAACCACGGACTTATCTACCCCAAGACCAGAAGAAGTCGATGATGCCTGGCTACCTCTACCGACTGTTCTGACCAAGCCAATAATAGATGGATCTTGACAGAATGGGAGAAAAATGTGAAACAGACTCAGATTCTTAAAAAAATCCAGACTAAATGAACCAGTTAAGAGTACAGGACTCCCCGAGACTATTGCCCTGAAATACTCTTTAAACCTTGAACCAAAACTACTCCCTGAGGTTACCTTTTACCGAAATAACAGATTGGCTCACAAAATAAAGAATATCACCTGTGACTACTGAGCTCCTTTAAAAAATCACCTAAAACAAAGATTAGACAGGCTCATAAAACCAAACGAGACTAAAGGGGCACACAAGGACTAGAAGGCAGGGGGAGTCAGGAAAGCTGGTAATAGGGAAGCCAAGGTCGAGAAGGGAGAGTGTTGACGTGTTGTGGGTTGTTAACCAAAGTCATAAAACAATATGTGTACTAACTGTTTAATGAGAAGCAAGATTGTTCTGTAAACCTTCATCTAAAGTACAATTAAAAAAATAAATCATCTGTACGAGACTAAACCATGAATAATTACTTATAAAAAAGATGACAAATTAAGAGGGCAGGGAAACTTGACTAATGGAAATGGAACAAGAACAAAAATAATGAGAATGTTTACTCATTGTAATGAATGTAACCAATGTCACTGAACAATTTGTGTAGACATTATTGAATGGGAACCTAAACTGCTGTATTAACCTGCACCGAAAACACAATAAAGTATTATCAAAAAAAGAAAATAAAGAAATGTAATGTTTCTTGCACACCCAGGTTGTAACTACAGATTTCCTACACACCACACATCCTTTATCTTATCTAATCTTCGCAATAACCATGTCTCCATTTTACTGATAAGGAGAGGGAAGCTTCTAGACATTGAGACTTTTCAATGTCACAGAGGTAGAAAGTGGTAGAACCAGTGTTTGATGCCAAGCTCATCCTCCTAATTCCACAAGTCTCTTTAGACTATCTGAAGGCGCTAGAAGGGGAGGCAGAGAGGTGCACAGGCATCCATAAGGCAGTGAGGTCAGTCCAAATACTGGGCAAATACAGAGGGAAAAGGGAGGAGCTAAGAAGGGCGAGAGACTGCTTCCTGGAGGAGACTGAGTTTTCAAGGATGAGTAAGAATGGGCCAGAGGTAAAGGGCAGGGAAGAAAGAATAAGGTGCAAAGGCCCAGAGGTGAGAGAGAAAAGGGCAGATCTGCCAACAAGTAATAGTTCAAACAAGGCAGGAGAGATAAACTGACTGACAGATAAACTTCTATAACCACCACTGACCACTGACCCAACCCACTGATCAGACCAGCTTTGCCCGTTTATGTAGATAGACACACAGACAGACAGACAAGCTGCCATTGAGTCGACTCTGACTGATGGTGACCTTCTGGACAACAGAAGGAAACATTGCCTGGTCCTGCATCATCTTCATAATCGCCAGCATGTTCGAGTCCACTGTTGTGGCTATTGTGCCAATCCATCTCCCCAAGGGTGTCCCTCGCCCTCATTGGCCCTCTGCTTTACCAAACACGATGTCCTCCTCCAGCGACTGAGCCCTCCTGATGACGTGTCCAAAGCAAGTGAGTAGGACAGTGTTTGGTTGTGCTCCGTAAGGTTTTCATTGGCTAATTTTTGGAAGTAGATTGCCAGGCCTTTCTTCCTAGTCTGTCTTAGTCTGGAAGCTTCACCATGGGTGACCTTGCTGGTATTTGAAATATCAGTGGCATAGCTTCCAGCATCACAGTGACACACAAGCCACCGCAGTACAACCAACTGACAGATGGGTGGTTGCCCCTTTAGCCAGTGCACTTGAATGACGGTGAGCTTTGCCTGTGGTCAGCTCTCGGTAGTCCCAGTTCCTCAGGCTTTGATTTGCTTTCCTTCCTCCATTCCAGCATTCCTCAAGGCTGAGGTGGGCCATGTGAGATCACAGTGTTACGTTCTCTCCCCCAGGTCCTCTGGTCTATGCCACTGCATTGTCAACATGCCTCCTGGCCAACCGGGGCAAAGTCATACCGTTTACATCAGTGCTTCTTAAACTTCCCTGTGCATACAAATCACTGGGGATGATGTGTAGCTGCAGATTCTGGTTTGGCAGGTGTGGAATGGGGCCTGATATTCAGCATTTCTAGCATGATCTCAGGTGATGCTGATGCTACTGTTCCCTGGGCCACACTTGAGTAACATTATCTAGGCAACTATTTGTTGAGCCTTTACAGTGTGCCAGATATTGTGTTAGCGCCTTTCTATACAGTTTCTAACTTAACAATTACAGCAACCCTGTGAAGTGGATGAGAGTCCCTGGATGGTCCAAATGGTTAAGCGCTCAGTTACTAACCGAAAGGTTGAAAGTTTGAGTCCATTCAGAGGCACCTAGAAGAAAGTCCCGGCAATCTACTTCCAAAAAATCAGCCACTGATAACCGTATGGAGCACAGTTCAACTCTGATACACATGTGGTTGCCGTGAGTCGAAATCAGCTCGATGACAATTGGTTTGGTTTGAAATGGGTCTTATTGTTTTCACCTTTCAGAATAGAGAGCTGAGGGTCAGAAAGATAAAATATTTTACAGAGTTAGTAAGTGGCAGAGCTGAACTTTGTACGTGCGTCTCTCTAACTCCAGAGCTCATACTGGGCCTCCTGGTCAGAGGGGGCCCAGCTGCTTACTGGTCAGCCAGAGACGCTGATTAAAAGGAATGCCCCCTCCCAATCTGTGCAATGCAGCTGTGCCCAAACTGAGCAAGACTGAGGGAGAACCTGACCCAAAAAAACTTATACCCAAGCCAAAGCCACCCATCTCACTCACAAAATGAAAACACAATAAAACAAGCTTAGAACAATAGAGCCACCCAAATCCTCACAGCCTAAATCCAAATACGTTTCATGAGAAGACAGGAAATGGCACAGCAATCAGGTATTATCCACTAGATAACTAAGTCTGCATCCTTGGGGAGGGAACATGATAGCCAGTGCAGCCAGCAGCTGCTCAGCCACTATCAAGCAAGACTTGTTCCTCCTGTCCATTATCATCAAGACCCTGAGCACTGCCTGTAACTCAGCTTCTGCTTTAAATCAGCCCAAACCAGCCAAAATCAGTTTTGTTATTGTTAGGTGCCGTCGAGTCGGTTCTGACCCAGAGCGACCCTATGTACAACAGAGCAAAACACTGCTTGGTCCTGCGCCATCCTCACAATCGTTGTTATGCTTGAGCTCGTTGTTGCAGCCACTGTGTCAATCCATCTTTTTTGAGGATCTTCCTCTTTTTTCCTGACCCTGTACATTACCAAGCATGATGTCCTTCTCCAGGGACTGATCCCTCCTGATGACATATCCAAAGTATGTGAAAAGTAGTCTCGCCATCCTTGCTTCCAAGGAGCATTCTGGTTGTACTTCCTCCAGGACAGATTTGTTCATTCTTTTGGCAGTCCATGGTATATTCAATATTCTTCACCAACACCACAATTCAAAAGCCGCAATTCTTCTTCCGTCTTCCTTATTCATCATCCAGCTTTCACATGCATATGAGGCGATTGAAAACACCATGGCTTGGGTCAGGAGCACCTTAGTCTTCAAGGTGACATCTTTGCTTTTTAACACTTTAAAGAGGTTTTCTGCAGCTGATTTGCCCAAAGTCTTTTGATTTCTTGACTGCTACTTCCATGGGTGTTGATTGTGGATCCAAGTAAAGTGAAATCCTTGACAACGTCTATCTTTTCTCCATTTATCATAATGTTGCTTATTGGTTCACTTGTGAGGATTTTTGTTTTCTTTATGTTGAAGTGTAATCCATACTGAAGGCTGTGGTCTTTGTTCTTCATCAGTAAGTGCTTCAAGTCCTCTTCACTTTCAGCCAGCAAGGTTGGGTCATCTGCATACCATGGGTTGTTAATGAGTCTTCCTCCAATCCTGATGCCATGTTCCTCTTCATATAGTCCAGCTTCTCAGATTATTCGCTCAGCATACAGATTGAATAGGTATGATGAAAGGATACAACCCTGACGCACACAGCTTTCCTGACTTTAAACCATGCAGTATCCCCTTGTTCTGTTTGAACAACTGCTTCTTGGTCTATCTACAGGTTTTTCACGAGCACAATTAAGTGTTCTGTAATTCCCATTCTTCGCAACGTTATCCATAATTTGTTATGATCCACACAGTCGAATGCCTTTGCGTAGTCAATAAAACACAGGTAAATATCTTTCTGGTATCCTCTGCTTTCAGCCAGGATCCATCTGACATCAGCAATGATATCCCTGGTTCCTTGTCCTCTTCTGAATCTGGCTTGAGTTTCTGGCAGTTCCCTATCAGTGTACTGCTGCATCCGCTTTTGAATGATCTTCAGCAAAATTTTACTTGTGTAGGAAAAGATTAGTCCGAAGGACTAATTGTCCACAGCTACCAAGGCCTCCACCGGACTGAGTCTAGTACAGCTAGATGGTGCCTGACTACCACCACTGACTGCTCTGACCAGAATCACAACAGAGGGTTCTGGACAGAGCTGGAGAAGGATGTAAAGCATAA
>NW_004443945.1:2766689-2813980 GCF_000243295.1 Trichechus manatus latirostris
GAGTGAGCACTTCCAGTGCTGCATCTGTTCGTTGAAACATCTCAGTTGGTATTCCATCAATTCCTGGAGCCTTGTTTTTCACCAATGCCTTCAGTGCAGCTTGGACTTCTTCCTTCAGTACCATCAGTTCCTGATCGTATGCTACCTGCTGAAATCATTGAACGTCGACCAATTCTTTTTGGTATAGTGACCCTGTGTGTTCCTTCCATCTTCTTTTGATGCTTCCCGTGTCATTTAATATTTTCCCTGTAGAATTCTTCAATATTGCAACTTGAGGTTTGAATTTTTTCTTTGGTTCTTTCAGCTTGAAAAATGCTGAGTATGTTCTTCCCTTCTGGTTTTCTATCTCCAGGTCTCTGCACATGTCATTATAATACTTAATCTTCTCGAGCTGCCTTTTGAAATCTTCTGTTCAGCTCTTTTACTTCATTTCTTCCTTTCGTTTTAGCTACTCTACATTCAAGAGAAAGTTTCAGAGTCTCTTCTGACATCCATTTTGGTCTTTTCTTTCTTTCCTGTCTTTTTAATGACCTCTTGGTTTCTTCATGTCCTTGGTGTCATTCCACAACTTGTCTGGTCTTCAGTCATTAGTGTTTAACGCATCAAATCTGTTCTTGAGATGGTCTCTAAATTCAGGTGGGACATACTCAAGGTAGTACTTTGGCTGTCATGCACTTGTTATAATTTTCTTCAGTTTCAACTTGAACTTGCATATGAGCAATTGATGATGTGTTCTGCAGTTGGCCCTTGGCCTTGTTCTGACTGATGATATTGAGCTTTTCCATCATCTCTTTCCACAGATGTAGACAATTTGATTCCTGTGTATTCCATCCAGTGAGGTCCATGTGTATAGTTGCCATTTATGATGGTGAAAAAAGGTATTTGCAATGAAGAAGTCCTTGGTCTTGCAAAATTCTATCATGCAATCTGTAGCATTGTTTCTATCACCAAGGTCATATTTTCCAACTACCGATCCTTCTTCTTTGTTTCCAGCTTTTGCATTCCAATCGCCAGTAATTATCAATGCATCCTGATTGCATGTTCGATTAATTTCAGACTGCAGAAGTGGTAAAAATCTTCAATTGCTTCATCTTTGGCCTTAGTGGTTGGTGAGTAAATTTAAATAATAGTCACATTAACTGGTCTTCCTTGTAGGCTTATGGATATTATCCTATCACTGACAGCATTGTACTTCAGGATAGATCTTGAAATGTTCTTTTTGACTATGAATGCAATGCCATTCCTCTTCAAGTTGTCATTCCTGGCATAGTAGAGCATGTGACTGTCCGATTCAAAATGGCCAATACCAGTCCATTTCAGCTCACTAATGTCTAGGATATCGATATTTACAAGTTCCATTTCATTTTTTGATGATTTCAATTTTCCTAGATTCATACTTTGTACATTCTGTGTACCAGTTATTAATAGATGTTTGCAGCTGTTTCTTCTCATTTTGAGTCATGCCACATAAGCAAATGAAGGTCCCAAAAGCTTGACTCCATCCACGTCATTAAGTTTGACTCTACTCTGAGGAGTCGGAATCAACTCTACAGCAACAGGTTTAAAAAATCAGTTTACTAGCCTCAAAAGTGTCCTAAAGTAACCTAAGCCTCATTAAGACCTAACTGAATATTAAAATCTCCACGAAGGACAGGACTTATCTGCCATTTTCTGTACATACCAAGTGAAAAAATTTGACTTACTGCGCCTGCACGCCATGGTAACTTACATACTCCTTGATGTTTGTATGTACTTCCTTGTGAAGGACAGTATAAAAAGTTCTGCCTCCCTTTGTTCAGAGAGCTTGATTTGAGGTATACACTTCCTTACTCTTTGCCTGCTCCCTTGCAATAAACGTTCTTCCTCTCTCCTCACCTCAGTGTGTCTTTATTGACAAGAAGCCACACAGGGCAGGACCTGCTTCAGGTAACAAATTCTGGCGACCCAGATGAGACCAACATTGCCTGGTTCCTAAGATCACCTCGGGCCAACAGGAACCGACCGCCTCTCCCCAGTACACACTGGTAACCTTTCTCTGGGGGAGACTCATTTTCAGTCCTTGAGGTCAGAGCTGACCTTGGACCCCTTGGCGGCAGACTACATAAGGCGGAGAGAGAACGGTGTCAGGTGCCCAGGAAGAAGGAAAAGATTCCCCCAGTGAGTACAGAAATAAGTCCTATTGTTCAGAAAGTGGATAGACTGTAGATCTGGTAGTACTTAGCTAGTGAAGGTCAGGTCAAACACTTTCGTTTTGAATAGGCGTTTGTGTCTCCAGGTTTGGTACAGAAATAAGTCCTATTTGTAGAAAGAAGACAGGCTATAGATTCTGGTAATGCTTAGCCAGTGAAGGTCGGGTCAAATACTTTCATTTTAAATAGGCATCTGTATTTAAACATGGTACCAGGTTTTGGTACCATGGGAAATAATTCACACATTCCAGAATGTAGTCCATTAGGGTGTGTTTTGAAGAACTGGTCTTGTTTTGGGCATGATCCAATGAAAAAGTCTAAAAAATAATTTTTTTTTTGTTAACACTGCCTGGTCCCATACAAACTCGGGGACAGTGAACACTGGCTTGAGAATGGATCCTTAAATTATAACACCATACTGCAGTTAGATTTGTTCTGTACTAGAGAAGGAAAGTGTGATGAGAAAGTGTATGTTGAAGCTTTTATGTCACTGTGGAAAAATAAGAGTTTGCAGAAACAATGCAAAATTATGGTTCAAACTGAGGTTAAAACCCCTGTTTTATCTAGTCCTCTGGAAGGGTACCTGGTTTTAACTGGAGGTCATAGACCTCCCCCTTATTCTGTAAACCTCTGACCTCCCCCTTATCCGTTAAACCCTCCATCAACCCCTGAGGCCTCCAGTGCTGAGATGCTTTCCCTGGCGCACACTCGCAGTGGTGCCCAATTTGGTCCAGGGGCCCCAGAACCCTCAACAGGGCTATACCCATTGAGACAACTCCCTGTGCCAGGTGGAGGTCAGGACAGGGCAGCAGGAGCCTTGACCATAGTCTGGGTACATAGCCCATTCATGACTTCTGACTTATTAAATTGGTGTCTTAGTTATCTAGTGCTGCTGTAACAGAAATACCCAAAAGTGGATGGCTTTAACAAACAGGCATTTATTCTCTCACAGTCTAGTAGGCTAGAAGTCCAAATTCAGGGTGCCAGCTCCAGGGGAAGGCTTTCTGTCTCTGTCATCTCTGGAGGAAGGTCCTTGTCATTGATCTTCCTTTGGTCTAGGAGCTTCTCTGTGCAGGAACCCTGGGTCCAAAGGATGTGCTCTTCTCCCAGCGCTGCTTTCTTGGTGGTATGAAGTCCCCCTGTCTTTCTGCTCCTTCTCTCTTTTATATCTCAAAAAAGATTGCCTCAAGACACAGTCCAATCTTGTAGATTGAGTCCTGCCTCACTAACACAACTGCTGCCTATCCCCCCCTCATTAACACCATAGAGGCAGAATTTATAGCACATAGGAAAATCACATCAGATGACAAAATGGTAGACAATCACACAATACTGGGAGTCATGGCCTAGCCAAATTGATACACATATTTTTGGGGGACACAATTCAATTCATGACAATTGGAAAAACAATCTACCAGCATACTGAGAGGATCCTAAGTGAATGCATGATCTTTTTGCTTCTGTTTTTAAAACTCACTACCAAAATTGGGCAGACTGTCAAGCCTTATCTGACATTTTACTCTCTCTGGAGGAGAGGAGCATGGTTTTTGAAAACACCAGGGAAGAAGGAGATAGACTCCACCAGCAAAATGCCAACGGCCACACCCCTGTAGATTTGGCTATGATGGCCACTGAACCAGGTTGGGACCCAAACACCCAGGTTGGCTGAGCCAGATTAAGTCAGTACCATGACTGCTTGCTCACTGGGCTCAAAAATGAGGCACCCAAACAAAAGAATTTAAACAAAGTGTATAAAGTCAAACAAAAACCAGAGGAAGACCCCTCCATCTTCCTTGAATGAGTTTTCACAGTTTTTAGACAATTTACTGATCTAGATCCTAAGCTGCCTGAAAACACTTGTGTGGTGAATATCATATTCACAGGGCAAAGTGCCCCCAACATAAGAAAGAAATTATAGAAAGTAGAAGGCAGTGTGGGAATGGGAATTTCACAGTTGGTAGAAATAGCCTTCAAGGTCTATTCTAACGGAGAACAAGTGCAGGAGAGAAAGGAGAATTAGTGTGCTAAGCAGCAAGTAGCTATGCTTGCAGCAGCCTTCCAGCCAAAGGGAGGCTTCTGCTCCCAGACACAGGGGAAATTTTCCCCCGGGTCTGGGACTGGCCTAAGCTAGGGAAAACCGATGCACATGGTGTAAACAAGAAGGACATTGGAAGAGAGAATGCCAAAGAGACAGAGGGCCCCAAAGGAACCTGAAAATGTTATGATACAACATGGGGAAGAATCGGACTGAGGGGGACTGGGGGTCAATCTTATTCCAGTTTCCCCTGATGAGCCCCTGGTTAAAGTAAAGGTCAGGGGAGAAATGATTGACTGTTTATTGGACACAGGAGCCACCTATTCAGTTATTAACAATCTGAAGGGACTTTTATCAAAGAAATTAATACCAGTGGTGGGAGTTACGGGAAGAAAGCTTACTAGAAATTTGACCCAACCCATGGGGTGTTCGGTTGGTGACTCTACTTTGACTTACTCTTTTCTCTACATGTCAGAGTGCCCACTTCCTTTACTAGGACCAGACGTGCTTTGTAAATTACAAGCTCAAATCCATTCCCAAGATGGTAAACTAATTTAATAGTACCAAAAGAGCAAGGGTGGAGAATGCAAGCCCACCTGTTGACGCTCATGATGTCCATTGTAGCCCTCACTATGACTGTGCCTAAACAGATAGAGGATGCAGTAATCTCTTGGGTATGGGTGCAAGGGCAACCAGGGCAAGCTAAAAATGTTGTTTCAGTCAAGGCTGAAGTGTTACCAGGAATCAACACACCATGAATGAAGCAATATTCTCCAAGGCTAGAGGCGAAGCTAGGCCTCTACCCACTTATCTACCAATATCTAAAATCTGGACTCATAAGACTGTGCCAATCTGCTTATAATATACCAGTTTTGCCTGGTTCACTGTTCTGGACTTAAAAAATGCCTTCTTTTGTATACCATTAGAGTTTGAAAGCCAAGAACTGTTTGTCTTTGAGCAAGAGGGCCCTGAAAGGTGCAAAGAACAACAGTTCTGCTGGACTGTTCTCCACAGGGGTTCAAAAGTAGCCCCACATTGTTTGGTACAGCTCTGGCTAAAGACAAGATGGTTAACCCTCCAAAATGGAGTTCTGCTTCAGTATGTGGATGACTTGCTCATAGCAAGCAGGACTAAAGAAGAATCGGATTTAAACACTAACCCCACTCTTAACTTTCTGGGCCAGGCTAGTTACAAAGTATCCAGACCTAAGGCCCAGATTCCCCAAGCTACAGTTACCTTCCTGAGTTTCCAGGTCTCTCAGGGAAAAAGAGAATTGCTCCCAGAGAGAAAAGAAGCTATTTGTGCAATCTCGCCTCCCTCGTCCCAGAGGCAACTCTGAGGATTTACTAGGAATGGCAGATTTTTGCAGAATGTGGATTCCCAACTTTGGACTAATAGCCAAACCTTTACATAAAGCAACTGAAGGAAAAGATTCAGATTCTTTTATTTGGACTGATGAACAACAAGCCTTCCAAACAATTAAAGAAAAACTCATATCGGCCCCAGCTCCCCAATCCAGAAAACACTTTGAACTGTTCATGCATGAGAGTCAGGGAATAGCCACGGGAGTCCTAACCCAAAAATTGGGGGACTGGCAACTACATGCGGTCTGGAGACCACAGACAAGTGGAAAGTTTGAAAGAATGAACCAGACACTTAAAAGACCCATAACAAAGATATGTCAAGAAGCAAAATTAACATGGATACAGGCTCTCCCTCTAGCCTTGCTCAGGGTTAGGGTGGCTCCCAGAAGCAGTCTCAAATTGAGCCCCTTTGAGCTAGTTTATGGGAAGCTCCTCCTAAAAATCATGGGCTGACGAATGGTGACCAATTGAATGTAAAAGGTGACAATGTCATACAAGAGTATGTGCATTCTTTGTCTGCTGTCCTTTACTATCTCCACAGATACACACTTGCCAGATAAGAATACCCTCCTGAGGTGATGGTCCACCCATTTCAACCTGCAGATTTGGTCCTGCTGTGCTCCTGGAAAGACGAGCCACTCCAGCCCAAGTGGAAAGGACCCTTCGAGGTGCTTTTCATCACCCATACAGCAGTCAAACTAAAAGGAGTCAAGCCTTGGATTCACCACACCCAGCTAAAGACTGCACCTGCTCCAGACCTCGACTTACCAACAACATCCTCAAAGGACAATTTGACAGGCTAACATCATGGCTTCCTAACTTTGGATGGCTCAGAAACCTTATTGATCTCATTTTCTCTCTTTCTTTTTTTTTTTTTTGCAGTAGGACTAACTGTGTTTTTGTTTTCAGTGCCCAACCTTTTGCCTATCTTGGTGTCAGCTTCTCAAGCCTAAAGTTAAAGCTCATGTTCAATACAATCCCCTACATCAAGAAACTGTTGCCCAATTTAGAAGATGCTCTCCACAACTAAGGGAATATGGCTTATCACCAAGCAAAGTCCTAGCCCCTAACTTTTAGCCAAACCCCTGTAGCTGGAAGTCAATGGAAAACGTGAGTGTGGTGGATTCCATATCTGAATGATTATCCTAACTAAAAAACTAAATGCTGAATAAAATTTGAAACAAATTTCTTTTTCAATGTATCACTGAACTGACACAAAAGTGAGAAATCCATATGTTATGGATTCAATTGTGTCCCCTAAAAATATGTGTTGTAAACCCTAACCTCTATGCCTGTGGTTATAATCCTATTTGGGAATGAATTGTCTTTGTTATGTTAATGAGACAGGATTAGAGTGGGGTAAGTCTTGAGTCAGTCTCTTTTGAGATATAATAGAGATTAAACAAGCAAGCAGAGAAGCCGACATGGGAGAAGACGGATGCCATGCCACATGAAGATCACCAAGGAGCCAAGGAGCAATGGCCATCCCTCCAGAACTGACAGATACAGAAAGCCTTCCTCTAGAGCCAGCACCCTGAATTTGGACTTCTAGCCTCCTAAACTGTGAGGAAATAAATTTCTGTTTGTCAAAGCCATCCACTTGTGGTATTTCTGTTATAGTAGCACTAGGTAACTAAGACACCATAGATCCCAAAACTGGAGATAAGGGAACCCCAAAGCCAGCTGGTACTAGGAGGGTTTCTGCTGAACACTGGAGACCTTGCGTTTGTACTTTGATGGTGCCCCTGGGTGAGAGGTCAGGAGATAAACCTTAGGATTCAGCCAGTAGAATGCTGGCAAGCGTCTAACAAATGGCTTTCTGGGGTGAAAAGTGTGCATATTTATGTACATAAGTTTTACTGATATAAAGGATGAGTAACATACAATTTATAAGTAATAATAAAATATACAATATTCTTTATTGTATATTCCATATAGACAATTGGCTCTCAAAGAATACTTTTGCTGAGTTTTGCCAAATCATTGTATCCATAACCAACCTGTAGTTGGGATTCACCATAGTTCTAACATGAATGTTGGTTGCTACTTTTGTTTATGTTAAGAAAGAAGGTGAAATGAAATAACAAAGACACACATTGGAACTTCATTCATCAGTCAACAATGTGAGCAAATTCTTTGCTGAATCAGAAAATAATTTTTGAATACTGGAAAAATATTTCCTTGATGTATTTTTTTATGCTATTCACAATGTAATGACTATAGACACACTACACTTTTAAATTTAATCTGAATTATTAACATTTTCTCCACCATTTTCTTAAGTTTAGACAATCAAAACAATAAATTAAGCCTTGATTTGTAGCATTTGCTAGTTTTCATGATGTAAATACTCCCACCATGGCTGATTTCAAGCTTTCAATGTGGCATCCTTGGACGTGGTATGCAGTACCCATTATATAGTATTACTATTGTGATTAAAGAGCCCTGGTGGTGCCGTGGTTAAAGCACTCAGCTGCTAACCAATCTTCTGCTAACCTAAAGGTCATAAGTTTGAACCCACCAGGGCTGTGCCAAAGAAAGATGTGGCAGTCTGCTTCCATAAAAATTAAACCCCAAACCCACTGCCATCAAGTGGGATTCATAGTGACCCTATAGGACAGAGTAGAACTGCCCCGTAGGGTTTCCAAGGCTATAAATCTTTACGGAAGCAGAGTGCCACAGCTTTCTCCCATGGAATGCCTGGTGGCTTTGAACTGTTGGACCCTTCAGTTAGCAGCCAAGCGCTAAACCACTGTGCCACCAAAACCACCAAACTCGTTGCTGTCGAGTCGATTTCAACTCATAGCAACCCTAGAGGACAGAGTAGAAGGCCACATAGAGTTTCCAAGGAGCGCCTAGTGGATTCAAACCGCCAACCTTTTGGTTAGCAGCCGTAGCTCTTAACCACTACACCACCAGGGTTTCCATCTGGGCTCCTTTAATAAAGGTTACAGACTTGGAAATCCTGTGAAGTAATTCTCTTCTGTCCTTATAGGGTCACTATGAGTCAGACTCTACCCAGTGGGTTTTGGTTTTACATCACAAAGTTACAAAAATTAAATGTTAATGTATGGTAGTACTTAGACTTGTGCTTGGCACATAGTAAGCACTATTATTTTTTTATTATTAATTAATGGTTCATCTATTTATTTATTATTTTGAAGTTATTATTATATGCAATCTAAGTCAAAAAGGGATTCTAACACCAACCCCCACCCTAGTGATCCCTACTGGGTTGTCTTCACATGTGTGGGAGGTGCGGAAGTGGGGGAAGGTAGACAGACCTAGGTGTTTAAGGAGGAGGTCAGCCTAGGTGAGCTGAAAGTGCAATGGAATCACTGGGCAGTGGGAAAAATTCCCCCTCCCACTCACTGTGTGCTGTGAGTGGCCCCTGGGCTGATGGCTGGGGCCCAGGAGGCAGGTGTGTTTCATCCCAGCAGTGGGTATCAGTAATGCTAAGTCAGAGAGCATTAGCTGCCATATATCATTTGGCTAATTGATTTGTATAACTTTGTGTACTCTTTCTCAACATTCTGAATTCATGGATGTGGTTTTCTTTTCTTTGCCTTCTCTGTTTTTCTCCCCATGTCCACTGCATTTGGTCTCTGGGAATTAAAGGATCCTGGGTCCTGAGACCAAGATGATACTATACACTGAGCTCTGGGTGCATCCTGAAGGAAGTACTCATCCATCATAGGAGATTCTTAAGCTTCATACGGGCCCAAGGGACAACGTGCTAGGTTGGCTTGGAAGAAGTTCAGCTCTCATTTGCCTAATCTCATTAGTGAGACTAACTCTTCCTTGCCAAGAAACATGAAGTTAGTTGCCACAGTAGACAAGATAATGCTCTTTTTGAAAATGTCACATAAGGGACAGTGACTTATTCACTCTGTACCTCCCTTGCCGACAATTCCCCAGCATGCTGGGGCTCCACACCTCAGTGGAGGCCAACTCCCAAAATGATCTGGGGTTTGGAGAGGTGGAGAACTTGGGGAAGAAGGACTCTGGCTACATTCCAGGCAATGTTATGTCTGTCACTCTTCACAGTAGCAGGCCTAGAGAGATTACTTAGCACATTACTCTGAGTTCTTAGTTGCAAAGAACAGAGCCCACTCTGGCTAGTTTAAATTTAAACTCTGGCTAGTTTAAGCAGGAACCTTGAGGTGCCCTGAGGAATCTCTGTGAAGGCAAAGACCAGGCTTGGCAGCTGGAGCAAGGCGAGGCTGCTCCAGGAGATATCACTGCTGCCTCGACTAAGCATGAGCCCAGGTAGCCCTCTCCACACCCCTCCCACATGGCTAGTGCTGGGCTCTAGATGCTACCATACAATTCTGCCACCGCTGCCTCTGGAAGCTGCATGCTTTTTCCACCACCCTTGCCAAAATAGCGCCCACTTTCAAAATCATTGGCTCTGAGATTGCCTCTGTTTGGTGGAGGACAGGTCATATGTCTATGGCCTAGCTGCAAAGGAAGTTGGGAAAGTAAATTTCTGGTTTCTACCTCAGGAGGCACAGACTGAAAAGGTGAAACGCATCCCAAACAAAAGAAGAGTGTTCAGAGGTAGCCAACAAGAATGACAAACGTTCACCCACAATCAACTACCTAAAATTACAAGATTGAGAAGACTCCATTGGGGGACAGCGGTGGTTCAATGGTAGAATTCTCACCTTCCGTGTGGGAGACCTGGGTTTGATTCCTGGCCAGTGCACCTCCTGTGTATCCACCACCTGTCTGTCCATGGAGGCTTGTGTGTTGCAATGATGCTGAACAGGTTTCAGTGGAGCTTCCAGGCTAAGACAAAAGGCCTGGTGAGCTACTTCAGAAAATCAGCCAGTGAAAATCCTATGGATTACAACGGTCCAATCCACAACTGATCATGGGGATGATGAAGGACTGGCAGCATTTTTTCCATTGTGTATGGGATCACTATGAGTTAGAGTCACCATGAGTAGGGGTTGACTGGAGGGCAGCTAACAACAACAACAAAACAGGCTCCAGAGCAGACACAAGACTTTGACAAAGGCCTTTGGGTCACTGACCTGGGACAGAACTTGCCCTTCCTAGGGGTCTTTTCGAATTTCTCAGATAGTTCGGAAAAGTGCTGATAGCCTGGCAAACACAAAGCAAGGAAGCTACAGAGAAGTCTCATGACCTTTGTCCCTTGTAGCCCCAGGCCACTCACAGAACCTTGGAATCCTGAGAGCAGGAGGAACACAGTTATTGAGGTTGGTCCTCTCTCTGACAAGGGAACCCCCCTACACACACTATATCAGCAAAGGGGGTGTGCAGGTGGCCTTCTCCACCACCATGGAGAGGAGAGCCACTACCATGGAGAGGACAGACACCACCATGAAGGCCTCCCCCACCCCACCGTGGGGTTCCTACTCTGGCTGGGGAGTCTATAGAATGAAGGTTGTCCCTTTCACCAGGGCCTTCACTCCCTATGTGTCCCAGAGCAGTGGCTTAATTGCTCCCTTTTTGTTCCTTTTAAGTTTTTGTTGATTGGGCCTTTTTAGGCAAACTCAAATGCCTTCAGGGGCTGGGCAGGTAAATAGGTGAACTGAGCAGAGGGTAGGGCATTTGTACTTGGGCATGCTGGGGACTGGAGGAGACTGAAAGAATGGCCCAGTGGCTAGATATGCTGGTTTTTCCAGAGAAGCCAGAAATCTGGATTTCTTTACATGAAATCTCCAGATTTTAAAATTTGGAACAAATAGTCTTGATATTCTTTTTTTTTTTTTTTAAACTTTTTATTATGAGAAATTTCAAACATAAAAATAGAATGAATAAAATAATGAAGACACATTGACTAAATATACTCATCACCCAGATTTAGTAATTTTAACACTTTTCCATATGTGTTTCATTTATTTTGTTCTGCTTAAGTATTTTATAAAGTAACAAAATCGAAGAAGCTATTAAAATATTTTCATCCCTAAATACCTCAGTCTACAAAATACACGTCTATAAAATACAGATATTTTCCTAAATAGCCATTTTTTAACAAAATTAACAATTCCTTCATATCATCTTGAACTAGTCCTTACTCAGATTTCCTCCATTATCCCAAAAATGTCTCCTTTAGATGGTTTGTTCAAACCAGAATCCAACTGAGAACAAATAATCGGATTTTGTAGTTATGTGTCTTTTTTTTTTTCCAGTTGCCTTCAAGTTGAATTCTACTCATGGCAACCCCCTGTGTGTCAAAGTAGAATTGTGCTCCACAGGATTTTCAATGGCTGATTTGTCAGAAGTAGATTGCCAGGCCTTTCTTTCAAGGTGTCTCTGGGTGGACTTGAACCTCCAACATTTTGGTTAGGAGCAGAGCTTGTTAAACCATTTGTATCACTCAAGGGACTCTTACATGTCTTAAGTATTTTTAATCTTAAACTTTGGACACGTTGTCAGGAGCAACCAGTCCCAGGAGAAGGACATCATGCTTGGTAAACTAGAGGGTCAGCAAAGAAGAGGAAGACCCTGAACAAGATGGATTGACACAGTGGCTGTAACAATGGGCTCAAGCATAACAACAATTGTGAGGATGGCACAGGACCAGGCAGTGTTTCATTCCATTGTACATGGGGTCACTATGAATCGGAACAACATTTTTAATCTAGAAGAGATCCCCACTGTTGTTATTTTGTTTTTTTCTTTTCTTTTTTTTAAATGACATTGATTCAAAAAACCTGGGCCGGTGTCTTGTTGAATGTACCATCTGTGTAGATTTGTCTCACTGTTTCTTCATGGTGTCATTTGACTTGTTCCTTTATCCCCTGCATTTCCTGAAAACTGGAAGTTAGATCTAAAGGCAGGATTAGATTCAGGTTAGCATTTTGGCAAGAATATATCACAGGTGATGCTGACTCTTCCTGATCCATCACTTCAGGAGGCACAGGATGCTAAAATGGAGGATGAGGTTAAGATAGTCTCAGCCTCCATTGTAACTTTGTATTTTCCTCCTTAGACCAGTCAGTTCCCCAGAAACCTTTTACCTAGTAGTTTTAACATCCATTGATGCTCTTTGCCTGAATCAATGATTTCATTAGAGGTTGCAAAACAGTGTTCTTCTAATGCTATAATTTCTTCTACATTTATTAGCTGGTATTCTTCTGTAAAGAAGAGCTTTCCTTCATCAACTGGGGCTGTTTGGTTATCCTGAAAAGGGGACTACTGGTTCCTACCGGAAAGTAGAAAAAATGCTTAATTCTTTGCCTTTAATTACCAATTCTCAGAATAAGGAGTTGGTGTAAGAATTTTGTCCAGTGGTTCCAAAGTTTTTTTCTTTCTCTTTTTTTAAGTATAATTATGGACACATGGATTTTTGTGTATTAAATGCTGTATAATGAATTATAGCCATTATTCATTTTTGATGCTCAAGCTGTTCCAACTTGGGTCAGCAGAAGCCCCTTCAAGATGGCTGCAGTATTCTTTTGCATGTCCCTATTATCTTTGATCACTTTCCCTCTTTCAGGCACAACTCGATGTCCCACAGTTCCACCTTCCCTGTCTCGCCATGTCCGTAAGAGCCCTGGTTCCTTTGTCAAATACTTCAAAGACACTGTGAAAACCAAATAAGCCATGTTCCTGGGCTGGACAGGGTTGCTAGTGTGCCACTCTGCCCTTGAGCTTTTGTAGTTTTATGCTACAAGACACAGGTGGTTGGGTGTCTCTGTGTTTTTAGTTGTTGCTCTTATTTGTTGATCACTTGTTTTTAACCATAATAAACTGTGCAGGAACAAGCTGTCCATTAACTACTATCCCCAGTATAACCTGTCAATGTCCTCATTTCCTGCCTGTAGGTAAGGACAGTGCCCTAAGGAATAATTTTATAATGATCTATGTTTGCCTTGTCAGCTCTCAAACCTGGTCCCTCTTCCTAGGATAATGCCATCTCCTTCTCACACATTCCCAACCCACAGCATTTCAGAGTAGTCAGTTACCTCAGGCTTCTTATCTGAGGAGCTGATCCTTGAAAGTCAGTATTCTCATCCAATGTCGTTGGGAGTATAAAATTGTATAGCTTTTTAGGAGAACAGCATGGTATATTATTCAGGACTCCTTCACTTACAAGTGACAGCAACCCAAATAAACTGGCTTAAACAAACAAGGAAACAAAAAAGGGTATTTATTGACTCACAAAACTGTGAAGACTGAGGGAATAATGACTTCAGGCATAGCTGGATCCAGGGGCTTGGACAAGGTCATCAGAGCTCTGACTTTATCTCTTGACTCGTTCCCTGGGTGTGTTGGCTTTATTCTCATCAAACTTTGCCTGCATGGCAGGGAAGATAGCTTCTGACAGCCTCAAGTCTATAACTCCATGGCTTCTAATCCAAAAGGAAAAGAAAAACCTCTCTCTCACAGCGTCTTTATAACAAGTCTCAGGGAAAACTCTGAATGGCCCTTCCTACCCATCTCTGAATTGATCACTGTGGTCGGGGAATAGAGGAATCTGATTAGCCAGCGCTAACCACATGTCCAGCCCTATACAGAAGGGGTGTATTGTACTTGACAGCCTACTAGGATTACAGAGAGTGGGGTTTTGTAGAGAAGCAAAATCAGTGCAGCATATAAATGTATGATTTACATAAAGGAAATGATTTACATAAAGGAAATGGCTCACACAGCTGTAGAGTCTGAAAAGTCCCAAGTTCATGGGTCAGGCCGGAGGCTTCTCCTGACTCCTGTAGCTGCAGGTGCTGGTGAATCCAAGATCAGAAGGTCAGACAGGAGGCCTCTGGCTCACAGGCTGTGGAGGTCAATGAATCCCAAGACTGGCAGGTAAGATGGCAGGTAAGTGCTAGCTCAAGTCCTAAGAACCAGAGGTCAGATGAACAGGAGCCAGCTGCAGGATCCAGAGTGAGCAAAACCCAGTGAACCTTGCCAGAAAGTCCACCTATATTGGATGCAGCCCATACCCCCAAAGAAACTCCCTTTCAACTAATTGGCTGCTCACAACAGATCTCATCATGGAGGTGATCATATTATATCAGATCTCACCATGGAGGTGATTACATCATTAAAAAGCTGCCAAACTACATCATAACTGCCAAAACACTGAGGATCCTGGCCCAGCCAAGTTGACATACGACTTTAACCATCCAACTCCCTAAAGAGGGTGGGGGGAGTGTGGCTATTAGAAGAAGGGGAAAAGAATGCTGAGTAGGCAAGTGCATCAGATGTCCATCGTATTTAGCAAAAAAGTCTGAAAAGATTTTAAAATTGCCTATCTCATCTGAAAAAACAATTCCACTCCTAGGAATTTATACCAAAAAAAAATCATGGACAAGGGCAGATTTGACCTAAAGGATGTTTATACTCATAGTACTGTTTCTAGTAGCAAAAACTTTGAGAACCTAAATATCAGTCAAGAGAGGATTAAACAGCTTAGTGCACATCTATCAATAGGATACTAAGCAGCTGGTGAAAATGAGCATGTAGATTTATTATTTATGACATGGGAAGACTATTAAGTGGAAGGGCAGGTTAAAAAAACATTATACATTATAATCTGATTTTTTTAAATTTGGTACACACTCACTGGGGAATAAACACCATCAGGAACTACATCACAGGCTTAATAGAAGTTATCTCTGGGAGATCATATCAATTTCTTCAGTTTGCTTAACTGTATTTTCTACGATAAACAAGCTTTACTTTTTCAAACCTCTCTTTTATTTGTTTTCTCTTTTAAGGACACTGTTGCTGTTGTTGGGCGCTGTTGAGTTGGTTTGCAACCCATGTGACAGAGTAGAACTGCCCAGTAGGGTTATCTAGGCTGTAATCTTTACAGAAGCAGATAGCCAGGTCTTTTTCCCATGGAGATGCCAGGTGGGTTCAAACCACCAACCTTTCAGTTAGCAGCCCAGCACTTAACCATTGCACCACCAGGACTCCCCTCAAGTGTTTTTAATAACATAAATTATGTGTGTGTGTGTTTATTTTAAAGAAATCAAGATAAACACACAAGGACACTCAATGAATAGATATAACAGGTAAGGAAAACAAGAACTGGGGTGATCCAGGACCACATCCACAAGGTTAGAGATGCTAAGATGAGAGGACACCAAGCCCGTAGGTGCCTGTGGAAACAGTGTGAGTCTACTCATCAGTTATGATGCTTGCATTATTCCCTGTCTTCTTTAAACGGAGCCACTCTGTGCCAAGAGAGCCAATGATGCTGACCACACTTATTATCCCTACTCAAAGTTAACACACTAATCACAGGGTGGGGATGAACAAGGATGGACAGGACAGGCCAGTATGGGCTGACAAGTTTCCACTAGTCCTTATGTGAAAGAACCAAGTCATCTTGGTCTTTTTTTTGAGAGCCTTTTGCTCATCTGGTCCCTGGCCTTTTCCCAGCCAATGTTGTCCCCACTCCAACTCCCATCATTTCTGGAAAGAGCAGCTTGGGCTGGTCCCGGCTGCTTGCAAATTAAGTGAACAGTTACCCAACTTGGTAGTAAAACCCAATGGGCCAGCAGGCAGGGTGGTGCCCACAATTACCTAGGAGGTGCCTCTTGGTCTGATGCCAAGAAGTACAGCTCCTAGCCCTGGCTCAATAGACCCCATCCTGGCCCTTTCCTCTGCTTTCCTTGGGGCTGGGATAAAAGGGTCCCCCTCCATTCCCCTCCAGTTCCAAACCAAAGGCAGCCTCTGCCAGGGGCCTTTGTTGGGGAGACTGTTGGGGTTTCTGGGCTTGGGTTCCCTTCTGCTGCCATCACATGGATAGTGAGGGATTTGTCCTTAAGCTGCACCTTTGGGGTCCATGGCTTTTCCCTTTTTTTCTCCCCCCCACAACTTTTCCTTTCCAACGGACACTGCACTGCAATACAGTCAATCATTCCTTTCAGGTCACTCCTCTGCCCAAAATCTTCTCTGGCTCCCTCCCCAGCCTGTGAAGAATAAGGCCCAGACTCCTCAGCTTGGAGTAAAAGGTCCACAACATACCCACCACATGTCTTTCCACCCTTGTCTCCCACTCTGCTCCCCATATGAATAAATCAAAACAAACCAGTTGTCGTTGTGTCAGTTCTGACTCATGGCCACCCCATGTATGCTCCATAGGATTTTTAATGGCTATGATCTCACAGAAGCAGATTGCTATGCCTTTCTTTCAAGACACCTCTGGGTGGGTTTGACCTGACAACCTTTCAGTTAGTAGCCTACTGCTTAATCATTTGTACCACCCAGGGGCCTCAGCCCAACTTGGCTTCTTATCTCCTGGCCTCTGTTCATGTTGTTCCTTCTGCTTGGAACACCTTCCTCCAAACTTCCACTCGTAAAAATTCTGAGTCTTGCCTGTTCTTGAAGGTTCTGCTCAAACCCTACCTGTTCCTTGAGGCATCCATTGCTCATCTTTACCCCTTCGTTAAAGCTCTCACCATGTCTGCTTTGTACTAGGATCAGTATATCTATGTTGGTTTCCCCTGCTAGATGATGAACTCCTAGAGCCATGGTTTTCAACCGAAGTATCTTCCACACTGATGAGTCTGGGGCAGTTTTAGGGTATAGCGTGTATAACTTGTTACACAAAAGTTGATTTCAAACATCTCATAACCTGGATGAATCTGGAGGACATTATGCTGAGTGAAATAAGTCAATCACAAAAGGACAAATACTGTATGAGACCACTATTATAAAAACTCTTGAAAAGGTTTACACACAGAAAGAAACAATCTTTGATAGTTATGAGGGAGGGGAGGGGTGGAGAGGGAAAAACACTAATTAGACAATAGATAAGTGATAACTTTGGTGAAGGGTAAGACAGTACACAATAGTGGTGAAGCCAGACACATCCAAACTCCCTGAGGGACCGAGTTACTGGGCTGAGGGCTGTGGGGACCATGGTTTCAGGGAACATCTAGCTCAATTGGCATAACATAGTTTATAAAGAAAATGTTCTACATTCTACTTTGGTGAATAGCGTCTGGGGTCTTAAAAGCTTGTGAGCCACCATCTAAGATACTCCACTGGTCTCACCCCATCTGGAGCAAGGGAAAATGAAGAAAACCAAAGACACAAAGGAAAGATTAGTCCAAAGGACCAATAGACCACAACTACCACAGCCTCCACCAGCATAAATAGATGGTGCCCCGCTACCACCACTGACTGCTCTGACAGGGATCACAATAGAGGGTTCTAGACAGAGCTGGAAAAAAATGTAGAACAAAATTCTAACTCACAAAAAAAAAAAAAAAGAAAAAGACCAGACTTACTGGTCTGACAAAGACTGGAGTATGGCCCCCAGACATCCTTATAGCTCTGTAATGAAGTCACTCTTGAGGTTTACCCTTTAGCCAAACAAGACTAAATGGGCATGCCAGCCCAGGGGCAACAACAAGAAGGCAGAGGAGAAAGGAAAGCTGGTAATGGGGAACCCAAGGTTAAGAAGGGGAGAGTATTGACATGTCGTGAGGTTGGCAACCAATGTCACAAAACAATATGTGTATTAATTGTTTAATGAGAAACTAGTTTGTTAACCTTCATCTAAAGTACAATAAAAATCAAAAAACAAGAAAATAAAAAATCAGCCATTGAAAACCCTGTGGAACACAGTTCTACTCTGACACACATGGGGTCATCATGAGTTGGAATCCACTCGACAGCAACTGGCAAAAAATAAAATAAAAATAATGAACTAGATAGAGTACAGTATTTGTTTACAGTTTTTTGAGGTAAAGCCTATATACAGTGACATGCAGAATCTGAAGTGAACATTTGCCAAATTTTGGCAAATTCTGACCTCTTGGCTTAGTCCTTGTGTTCATCTTCAACTGTTACTGGAGAGGAGAGACACAACCCCATTTGTGGGCCTATGGGCAGCTGGGAAGAGTGAGGAGAAAGTCACATCTATCCAGGCTCTTTAGAATCTGTTTCTAAACCCCGTGAGCTGGTTGTTTTGAGCCTTGAGGAAGACGTAAGATGAGACATCTGTCAGAAGCTGGTGTTTTTCAGCCTATAGATGGTCTTGGGGCATTGTAAAACCTTTCTTCAGCCAGATGAGACTGACCTGATAAGCTTTCCAAGCTTACCACAGTTTCATTTGATAAAATATTTTTCATTTGTCACTAAGCTTTTGAAGAATGAATTAAAAGTGGATTCCCAGCTCTCCACTCCCAAACCACATGGCAGCTATTCACAGTCTGATAGAAATCTTTCCTCGTGGCTCCTATTAGCTGGTCCAGGCTTCACTGGCTTAGCCCAGCTTAGGTTATGAAACTGCAAGCCCACACTCCTGAAAGAGACAGGGCGATTCCTAGGGGTGCGGGGGTCTCACCTCCAGTGCCTGGTCCTCCAAATTAACTCTAGCCCTCCCCTCTGCCCTGGACATGGCTCCATTAGGGAGGTTGCAATCCTGCCCCACCCCATCCCCATCTGGTATCTCCATTCCTTTCTACCCCTCCACCTAGGACCTCACCACTTCTCTGAGCCTCTTCCAAGAGTAGTGAGGGGAGTTTTAGCCCCTTCCTCAAAAGTGAGGTGATCCTAGGGAGTCCCTGGGTGGCTCAAATGATTAAGCGGTCAGCTACCAAAAGGCTGGCAGTTCAAATCCACCCAGAAGCACGTTGGAAGAAAGGCCTAGTGATCTTCTTCCAAAAGATCACAGCCATTTGTGGAGGGAGCGGTGAGGCTATCCCCCACTGGGCGGGGCCTGAGGCTGATGGTCCTCAGGGTGAGAACTGCCCTAGTCCTGCCTGGCAGACCAGGTTCTTTGCAGCATAACTGGCTTCAGAAAAGCTTGCTTTTATAAGGAGGTTCACGCCTGATCAGCAGCCCCATGGCTCCCCAACTGTTTTAGCCTCATCTCCTGATGGGCTTCCATGAGGAGCCTGGACTGTGTCCCCAGGGGACCTTCCCTTCATCCTTGGGTTCCCACATCCGTGAATGGACCCAATGTTCCAGACCACTTCCGGGACTGGAGGTGAGGGGTTTCTGGGCACTGGGTAGTCCTGATAAGGCAGGCCTGGTCCACGCTTCAGTGGCTCCACCCACAGCTTGACTCTCCCAGCTAAAAAAGGGAGGGCCAGTCCCATGGCATTGTACTGGGCCTTAGACATGGGAAGGGGAGCTTAAGGAAGAAAGTAGGGTCCCAGGCCTCAGACTAGCAGGGGTCAGAGAGATGACTTGGGCAGGGGTGGGTCAAACACCCCCAGCCTTATTCTTAGCACTTCTGTACCTACCGCACCCTCCACCACATCTCTGCACCACTGCCCTGCCTCTCCCGTAAGTAGAGGGCCCACTCAACCAGCTATGTGATGTCTAGCAACTCACTTAACGTTTCTGAGTTATAAAAATGGGGATTAAAAAATACCACCCAGAAAAGTTTTTAGAGGGTTAAATATGAATGTTCCCAGCACAATGCTAGGCACTCAGAAGGTGTACAATAAACATTATTTTTTGTTCTGCTTTCTTCTCTGTAATGGCTTTGCCACATTGTTCTGGCTCTGTCAAAGAAGCTAGGCAAGCTGGCAGTTCCCAGAAGGGACAGGGAAGCCACTGCTGTCTCTTCATGCCCAGAAATATTGCCACAAATAGATGGCTTCCCACAGGTACCACCAGGTAACCTGAGTACTGAGACCCTGAACTGAACAGACACTTGGGCAAATAAATGGCTGCTGTAGATGAGAAACCATGTCCCCAGAGAACCAACCCCTTACCTAGACCCACCAAGGACAACATGTATTCTTTTTGTTCACATATTCTTTGTGCCCATAAAACTTCTCAGACCTGAGACCTCAAGACTCCCTGTCCAACTGGACCTGGAGTTTCAGGATATCTTGGCTGCTTTTTCAAAGGAGAAAACCCAAACCCATTGGTGTTAAGCAGATTCCGACTCATAGCAACCCAATAAGACAGCGTAGAACTGCCTCATGGGATTTCCAAGGCTGTAAATGTTTACAGAAGCAGACTGCCACATCATTCTCCCATGGAGTGGTTGGTAAGTTTGAACAGCTGAACTTTCAATTAGCAGCCGAGCTCTTAACCACTGTGCTACTAGGGCTTCTTTTCAAATGTCAGGGGAAGGACATTTTCGCCACTGCCACCCTCAAATAGAAACCAGGGTCATAGAACTAGAAGGAAGTTTACTCACAAGGCCAGACCCTACTCCAACCCAGTTCAATTAGAATCTTTGGGGTGGCCCCAGCTTTGGGTATTTTCAAAAGTCCTCAGGTAATTCTAATGTGTAACCAAGGTTAAGAACTACTGGTCTAGTCCAACTTCCTCATTGTATGAATAAAAACACACAAGGCAGAATAAAACCGCCTTAGAAAATTTAAGAGAAATAAAATATTTAACAAGCTAGAGTATGGTGCCAAGCAGGTACCCCAAAGATAGAAGCTATTGTTAGTTCATTATTGCTATTATTATCCCAGGTCCCTGGGTGGCATAAATTATTTGCACTAGATGGTAACCAAAAGGTTGGCAGTTCAAACCCACCCAGCCACACTGCAGAAGAAAAGGCCTGGTGATCTGCTTCTGTAAAGATTACAGCCAAGAAAACCCTGTGGAGCAGTTCTACTCTGTAACACACGGGGTCATTATGACTTGGAGTTGACTCAATGGCACAAGACAACAACATTTTTACTCCAGACAGGATCAGCTTCACAGGCACATGACCTGCGCAGTCACAATGGGTTTGGTTTGGGTAAGAACTTCAGTACTCCCTCTTATTAGCTATGAGAGACCCTCTGAGCCTCCGTTTCCTCATCTGTAAAAGGAATGAACTAATACCTGCCTTGCAGAATTACAGAATAGCTTGAATCTAGGAGTGCCCAGCACCATGGCTGTCCCATTGAAAAACCAAAAAAAAAAAAAAAAAACAGTTGCCATAGAGTCGATTCCAACTCTTGGTGACCCCATGTGTATCAGAGTAGAACTGTGCTCCATAAAGTTTTCAGAAGTTGATCGCCAGGCTTTTCTTCTGAGGTACCTCTGGTTGGATTCGAGCTGCTAACCTTCAGCTGAGTGTGTTAACTGTTTGAACTACTCAGGGATTCTGACTACCCCACTAGCATTAAAAAATATATGACTTCTCTTCCCTTTAGTGGAACCCAAGTGTTCCAGGTGCAGACTGCCAGCCACACCAAGGGCCTTTTTCTCCCTGAGTGGCCCAGCTGCAGTAAATCCGTCCCCAGGCTCCTGCTTTTCACTCACAAACTAAGGACAAGCACTTCTAGAGAGAAGGTTTAATCCTGGAATGGGCTGGGTCAGCTTCTGAGTTCTTGCCAAAGGACTGACGCTGCTGCCCTCTGGTGGTAAATTTTCTGTTATCTACGTGCATTCCTGGCTCCAGTGGAGAATTCTACCAAACGTTCAGAGAAGAGTTGACACTAATTTTACTGCAAATATTCCAGAGCATAGAAAAGGAAGGAATAATCCCTAATTCATTCTATGAAGTCAGCATAACCCTGATACCAAAGCCAGGCAAAGATACCACAAAAAAAGAAAATTACCGACCTATATCCTTCATGAATATAGATGCAAAAATTCTCAACAAATTCCAGCCAACAGAATTCAACGGCATATCAAAAAAAAAAAAAAAAAAAAAAAAAAACACACACATCAAGATCAGGTGAAATTTATACCAGGGATGCAGGGGTAGTTCAACATTAGAGAATCCATCGATGTAATTCACCACATAAATAAAACAAGAGAAAAGAATCAATGCAGAAAAGGCATTTGATAAAATCCAACAACTTTTCCTGATAAAAACTCTCAACAAAATAGGAATAGAAGGGAAATTCCTCACCATAATTAAGGGCATATATGCAAAACCAACTGCCAAAATTATTCTCAACAGAGAGAGACTGAAAGCATACATCTTGAGAACACGGGAACAAAACAAGGATGCCTGTTATCGCCACTCTTACTCAATATTGTACTGGAATCAAGAACTAGATGGTGCCTGGCTACCACCAATGATCGCACTGATAGGGAACACAACAGAGAGTCCCTGACAGAGCAGGAGAAAAATGTAGACCAGAACTCAAATTCACGTAAAAAGACCAGACTTAACAGTCTCACAGAGACTGGAAGAACCCCCAAAATTATGGCCCCTGGATGCACTTGTTAACCCAGAACTGAAACCATTCCCAAAGCCCAGTCTTCAGTCAAAGATTAGACAGGACTATAAAACAACAAATAATACATGTGAGGAAAGTGCTTCTTAGTTCAGTCAGATATATGATACCCAATGGGCAGCTCCTGTCCAAAAAAAGGATGAGAAGGCACAAAGGGACAGGAACTGGTTGAATGGACACAGGGAACCCAGGGTGGAAAGAGGGAGTGTGCTGTCACATTGTGGGGATCGCAACTAATGTCACAAAACAATATGTGTATAAATTTTTGAATGAGAAACTAATTTGAGCTGTAAACTTTCACCAATAAAATAAAAATACATTGTACTGGAAGTCCTAGTGAGAGCAATAAGGCAAGAAAGGGAAGTAAAGGGTATCCAAACTGTAAAGGAAGAAGTAGAACTATCTCTATTCACAGATGACATGATCTTATACCTAGAAAAATCCCAGAGATTCCACAAGAAAGTTACTGGAATTAACAGAATTGTTCAGCAAAGTGGCAGAGTAGAAGATCAACACACAAAATTCAGTTGGGTTCCTTTATACTAACAAGGAGAACTCTAAAAAGGAAATCAAGAAAAAAATACCATTTACAATAGTTCCCAAAAGGATAAAATACTTAGGAATAAATCTAACCAGGGACATAAAGGACTTACACAAGGAAAACTACAAAACACTACTGCAAGAAACCAAGAGATCTACATAAATGGAAAAACATTCCATGTTCATGGATTGGAAGACTTAACATTGTGAAAATGCCAATACCACCCAAAGCGATCTATAGATATAATGCAATCCTGATCCAAATCCCAACAACATTCTTTAATGAAATGGAAAAACTAATCTCCAGCTTTATATGGAAAGGAAAGAGGCCCCAAATAGCTAATATAATATTGAAGAAGAACAAAGTACGAAGCCTCATACTTCCCGATCTCAAAATTTACTATACAGCCACAGTAATCGAAACAGCCTGGCACTTGTTCAAGGACAGACACGTAGACCAATGGAATAGAATTGAGAACCCAAAAGGAAATTTATCCATCTATGGGCAGCTGATCTTCAACAAAGGGTCAAAGTCCATTCAGTGGGGGGAAGAAACAGTCTTTTTAACAAATGGTGTTGGCAAAACTGGATATCCATTCACAGAAAAATGAAACAGGATCCATACTTTTTGCCTTAAATACAGATGGGGTGTATGGCGTGTCAGCAGCCTTCTTGTGATTATGAGCATATGGAAAGGGCAGCATACAGACTGAATAAATATGATGAAAAGATACAACCCTGATGCACACCTTTTCTGATTTTAAACCACTCAGTATCCCCTTGTTCTGTTTGAACGACTGCCTCTTGGTCTATGTACAGGTTCCACATGAGCATGATTAAGTGTTCTGGAATTCTCATTCTTTGCAATATTATCCATACTTTGTTACGATCCACACAGTCAGATGCCTTTGCATAGTCAATAAAACACAGGTAAACATCTTTCTGGTATTTTCTGCTTTCTGCCAAGATCCAGCTGACATCAGCAACGATATCTCTCATCCCATGTCCTCTCCTGAATTTGGCTTGAATTTCTGTCAGTTCCCTGTCGATGTACTGCTGCAACTACTTTTTAATTACCTTCAGCAAAATTTTACTTGCGTGTGATATCAATGACATTTTTCAATAATTTCCGCATTCTGTTGGATCACCTTTCTTTGGAATGGGCACAAATATGGATCTCTTCCAGTCAGTTGGCCATGTAGTTATTTTCCAAGTTTCTTGGCATAAACAAATAAGCGCTTCCAGCATTTCATCCATTTGTTGAAACATCTTAATTGGTATTCTATAATTCCTGGAGCCTTGTTTTTTGCCAATGCCTTCAAAGTGCATCTTGGACTTCTTCCTTCAGTACCATTGTTTCTTGATCATAAGCCACCTCCTGAAATGGCTGAATGTCAACCAATTCTTTTTGGTACAGTGACTCTGTGTATTCCTTCCATCTTCTTTTGATGCTTCCGGTGCCATTTAATATTTTGCCCATTCTTCAGTATTGCAACTTGAGGCTTGAATTTTTTTCTTCGGTTCTTTCAGCTTCAGACATGCCAGCGTGTTCTTCCCTTTTGGTTTTCTAACTCAAGGTGTCTATAACAGTTATCAATACCTACATCTCTGACTTTATTTTGTCTATTGTTTGCTGCCCCAAAATAGAACATAATCTCCCTGAGGGTTGAGATTTTTGTCTGTTTTATTCCCAGTAATGAGTATTTGTTGAATAAATGAATGAATGATAAACAAGACAATAGGTATAGAAGTTTCTAGCAAGTGCCTGACATATTAAGACTAACAAGCATTTGTTGTTCTAAAATGACAGTGGGTGTATCAGGAAATGTTCATTTCTTTTATTTGTAGAAAATTTACAAAAGATCAGTTAATGGTTTTTATTGAACCAAGTAGATGAGGTAATCACAGTTTCTGAAGGAAACTTAAATGTGTACCAGTCCTAGCCAGAGAGAGCTTAAATTCCTCTCTGCTGCTACAACCAGTAATAGGAGCTGTTCCCACCTGTAGTAACAACCTTCTCTACAGCTGTGGATTTTTCTGTTTGCAGCAAGAGGATTCCTTTTACTCATTAATGATTTTTTTCCTCTGAATGTAAAAGTAATATAAAAATATAAAGTTGTAGAAGATTCAGGAAAAGTGTAAAAATTTTTTCTTAAATCACCATAATCTCACCATCCGGAGAAAATCGTAAACAACTTCAGTCCACAGTATTATCTTGACAGTTTAAAAATATGCAAATAGAAAATCGGGGGATCTTACTACATGTACTGTTCTGCAGTCTACTTTTTTTTTTTTTTTTTTTTTTTTGCTGTTGTTGGGACTATACACGGCAGAACATAAACCAATTCAACAATTTCTACATGTACAACTCAGTGACTGCAGCCTTTTTTTTAATCTAACATTACATACAAAAACATTATCTTAAAAAGCTGCGCGATGTTTCTCTTGGGGCTGTACCATATCTTATTTAACTATTTTCATTCATTTCCCATTTGTCTCAAGTTAAATAAACTCTGTAATGTACATATGTCTTTTATCCGTATCTTCGATTACTTTTTTTGGGTAAACTCCTAAAAGTTACTGGGGCAAAGCGAGTGAACTTCTAATTTTTTATTATTTTTTTTAATTACAGAAAATTAAAGGCTTCACGTTCGGATTCTACGCTATAGAAAGTCTACGGCGACTTCAGACGAATTCGAACAACCCTCCCAACTCCCTTCAGGTAGTAAATGTTCAAGCTTTTCGTATGCAACCATCTGCTCCGCAATCTGCACCCACGCCTGCGCATAATCGCCCAAACGCGTGCCCGGTCCCCAAAGGGAAACTTCGCGACACGCCCCCGAAGCACCACCCTCTTTAAATTTTAAAACGAAGGCTCAGGCCAATGAATGTTAAGTTTCTCCCGGAACACAGCGCACCGCCCATGGTCACGCCTTTCACCAATCAAGCTAAGTTTTTCCCACCGCCTTCCCAATCAACGCCCAGAATGGAAGTTGTCCGCGTACTATACGTAATGCAAGTGACCAATAGGAGCTGCCTTACGTAGCTAACTCCGCCAATGGCAGCGGCTCTCGGAGAGCGCGGGAGTCTTTCGACCTAGGGCCCTTGTGAGAAGCAGTGAATGGCGCTGGTTCCCTGAAACAAGGGTCCAGGGCAGAGCGGCGCGGGCCGCGGCCCGAGCCCGGGCTCAGCACCGTGGCCGGCATGGCCTGCTGTCACAAGGTGATGCTGCTGCTGGACACCGCAGGCGGTGGCGCTCGCCAGAGCCCGGTTCGGCGGGCCGCCCTGCGCCTCCTCACCTATCTCAGTTGCCGATTCGGCCTGGCGAGGGTCCACTGGGCCTTCAAATTCTTTGACTCGCAGGGAGCGCGGAGCCGGCCCTCCCGCGTGTCTGACTTCCGCGAGCTAGGGGCCCGCTCCTGGGAGGACTTCGAGGAGGAGCTGGAGGCCAGGCTCGGGGATCCCGCCCATGGCGCCCACCTGCCCGGCCCGGCGCCCAGGGCCACCCACACACATGGCGCCCTGATGGAGACGCTGCTGGACTACCAGTGGGACCGGCCCGAGATCACGTCGCCTACGAAGCCGTTCCTGCGGAGCCGCGGGAGAAGATTGCTGGACGTGGAGAGCGAGGCCAAGGAGGCCGAGACTGCGCTCGGCGGCTTTGTGAACGCCGTCTTCCTCCTGGCCCCGTGTCCGCGTTCGCAGAGGGAACTGCTGCAGTTCGTGTCTGGGTGCGAGGCCCAGGCCCAGCGCCTGCCACCCACCCCCAAGCAGGTGATTGAGAAGTTGTTGCCCAAGAGAGTCCAGGAAGTCATGATCGCCCGAAAAATCACCTTGTACTGGGTGGATACCACGGAATGGGCTAAGGTAAGATTATACTAATCTCAGATTGAATGCACGAGGGTGCTCCCCCTGGTTAACCAGAACTCGGTAGCGTCTGCAGCTAACAGAACCAGGATGAGACCAATATGACCAATGTGTCCCTTCCCAAGTGAAGTCCTGTGATCACAAACAAATAAGGACAGTTTCACAATAAAGTAGGTAGGCCCTCGGAACCTACTAAGTAAAAGCTTTTAAATCCTTCACAGTTGGGTGCTCGCTCCCTTCCCAGACTTTACTGCCTGTATTCAAGCTTATCGAAGCCTAGTCTAGCTTGTCAGCCAATCTTGACTACTTGTTTTTTCCTTGCTTGTGCTGTGCAGTGCTTCTGCTGTGTCTTTGCTGGTGTTGTACTGTCGGCCTGGAATATCAGTCCTCACTCTCCTATGCCAGGCTAAACCTCACCCGTCCTGCCCAAATGACAGCGAATCGGTCTCAGCCTCAGAGTTTCCATACATCTTTTGTGGCACTTAGACCATTGTGCACATCTCACACCTTCCATTTAATCTAAAAATACCTCAAAGGCAAGCACCAGGTCTTACACATCTTTGTACCCCGCACAGATGTATTTTGAACATTGAAGGTGTCCAGTAAATCCTTATTGAAAAATAAATTCATATGTACTTAAAGTCTTTTTTTTTAGTATATGTTTATTGCATAACTCTTAACATTTTATTTAACTTTTTATCCACTTCTAGAAGGCTGTTTATTATAAAGTAGTTATTTAAAAAGTGAGATCTTTTTTTCTTTTTCTTTTTTTTAATTGTACTTTAGATGAAGGTTTACAAAACAAAACAGACTAGCTTCTCTTTAAACAGTACAGATACTGTTTTATGACGTTTGGTTAACAAACCCATGACATGTCAGTACTCTCCCTTCTTGACCTTGGGTTCTCTATTACCAGCTTTCCTGTCCCCTCCTGCCTTCTAGTCCTTGCCCCTGGGCTGGTGTGCCACTTTAGTCTCATTTTGTCCTATGCGCCTATCTAATCTTTGGCTAAAAGGTGAATCTCCGGACTGACTTCATTACTGAGCTAAAAGGGTGTCTCGGGGCCATACTCTCAGGGTTTCTCCAGTCTCTGTCAGGCCAGAAAATTTCGTCTGTTTTTGAGTTAAAATTTTGTTCTACATTTTTCTCCAGCTCTGTCCAGGACCCTCTGTTGTGATCCCTGTCAGAGCAGTCAGTGGTGGTAGCGGGGCACCATCTAGTTGTACTGGACTCAGTCTGGTGGAGGCTGTGGTAGTTGTGGTCTATTAGTCCTTTGGACTTATCTTTCCCTTGTGTCTTTAGTTATTTTCACTTTCCCTTACTCCTGAAGGGATGAGACCAGTAGAGCATCTTAGATGGTCGCTCACAAGCTTTTAAGACCCCAGATGCTACTCATCAAAGTAGAATGTAGAACATTTTCTTAATAAACTATGTTATGCCAGTTGAGCTAGATATTCCCTGAGACCATGGTCCCCACAGCCCTCAGCCCAGTAATTCAGTCCCTCAGGGAGTTTGGATTCGTCCATGGAGCTGCCATGACCTTATCCTGAACAAGTTGTGCTTGCTTCCCCAGTATTGTGTACTGTCTTACCCTTCACCAAAGCTACCACTTATCTATTGTCTATTTAGTGTCTTTCCACCCCCACCCCTCCCCTCCCTCGTAGCCATCAAAGATTGTTTCTTTTTGTATTTAAACCTATTCGTGAGTTTTTATAGGAGTGGTCTCATACAATATTTGCCCTTTTGTGATTGACTTATTTCACTCACATAATGCCCTCCAGATTCATCCATGCTATGAGATGCTTAGCAGATTCATCATTGTTCTTTACCATTGCATAGTACCCCATTGTGTGTATGTACCATAGTTTGTTTAGCCATTCATCTGTTGATTGGCATCTAGGTTGTTTCCATCTTTTTGCTATCGTGAACAATGCTGCAGTGAACATGGGTGTGCATATGTCTATTCGTGTGACGGCTCTTATTTCTGTAGGATATATTCCTAAGAGTGCGATTGCTAGATCATATGGTATTTCTATTTCTAGCTTTCTAAGGAAGCGCCATATTGTTTTCCAAAATGATTGTACCATTTTGCATTCCCACCAGCATGTACTTAAAGTCTTGAATTGCCAGTTTGGATTTTTGTTGAGTCAGTGGGGCCCCCAATCCTGTTAAGTGCTTTAAGGACATATTTTTACCTTCACCATTTTCCTGATTTCACTTCATTAAAAGTCAACAAATATTCATTGAGAAGCTGCTTTATTGAGTACCTACTACACTGATTTAGCTGCTGGGGTTATAGTGGTGAATGAAGTCCCAACTCTTGTAGAGTTTACCTTCTAGTGGGGAAGATATATTAAACAGACAAGCATATAACTAATAAGATTTCAAATAATGCTTTGGGAAAAATAAGGGGATGGAGAGTGGGCAGGGAAAATAGAAGTAGGTGGCTGTTGTATATAGGGTGTTAGTCAGGGAAAGCCTTTTTGATCAGAGAATTGAATGATGAAGGAGGAATGTGAAGGTTGGGGAGGAATGTGAAGATTGGGGAAGAATATTCCAGGCAAAGGGAAGAGCAGGTATAAAGGGTTTAGCTGGAAATGAGCTTAGTTTGTTCCAGGAAAAAAAGGCAAAGAATGCTGAGACCTAGAAGGTCAAGCAAAAGCAGTGTGAGAGGAAGTCAGTAGGAAGGGCCAATCTGTAGGGCCAAGGTAGTGCATGTGGATTTTGCTCTAATTGTGATGGGAAGACTTCGGAGGGTTTAATCAGATAAAAGATGTGATTCAACTTTCTGGAAATATAGATCACTAAACCAGAAGTGAGGAGCCCTGGTGTTACAATGGTTAAAGAACTAGGCTGCTAACCAAAAAGTTCAGAGGTTCGAACCCACCAGCTGCTCCACAGGAGAAAGATGTGACAGTGTGCTTCCATAAAGATTACAGCCTTAGAAACCCTATGGGGTAGTTCTTCTCTGCCCTATAGGGTCGCTATAAGTTGGAATAGACTCCATGGCAACCGGTTTGGTTTTTTAAACTAGAAGTGGGCTAAATTGCAGGGCTACAGGTTGTAAAAATGGTATGGCAGAGGCACCTGATCTCTCTAACTTCACAAGGCGGGAAGAGAATCATTATGAGCATCAACAGCCCAAGGCTGATTCCTTTGAGGTGGAGGTTGGACATACCTCCTTTATGCAGTCTTTTTACCAATTCCTACATCAGCCATCCCTCCCATGTGGCATTGTCTACTCTGCTGCGTTTGATAATTTGTTGCAGTGACCACACAGAACTCACAGACAATACTCACGATTATGGAGTTTATTAGGAAAGTAACAGGTTACAACTCAGGATCAGGGACGACTCAAGATATAGTTCTTCAATCAGGACAGCCTCTTCTCAGCCGTACCCGCAGGCAGGCCTCTCTCTGGCCCTCAGCCCCTTGGCCCAGCCTCTACTCTGCTTGGACAAGTGTTACAAAGCTGTTTAGCTCTGCCAGTAAGTATCCGAAGGCACCCCACTCTTCCAGTAAGCCTCGACTTGAAGGCTGTCTCGCTGTGTGGGTTGGCAAGCCCAGGTCCACTAACAAGTGCTTGGAGGCACGCCACTCCGCCAGCAAGCCTCCTGCCTGAAGGTGCTCATCTCTCACTCCGTGGGCCGGGAAGCCACTGCACCGTCTCCTGGTTCTGCTGCCTCTACTGTCACCATTTCTCTATCGCTGCTTCTCACCATCTTGCTGTTTACCATCTTGTTGTCTCCGGTGTTAGAGTTCTGTCTCCTGGATCTAGGAGGGTCTCAGCGTAGGGATCCCGGGTCCAAAGGATGCATTCCACTCCTGTCCCTTCATGGTGGTAGTCAGGTCTCCCTCCGCTCTGGGATGGGCTCTCTTTTAAGCATAGCAGCAGGGCAAAATTGACAAATCCCCTCATTAGTGTTGCATACACCTTATTTGCATGGCCCCATCCCCACAAGGGTGCCATGCACCTATTTGTATTATTAGCAAGCTGGCCAATCCCCTTGGTGGGCCACAAGCACCTTATTTGCATAGTCCCACCCAATCATTTGGTGGGAGTTATAAGACCATGGTGAGAACAGCCATATAAAAGCGATCCATCGCACTGCACGGGTGGAAAATGAGTAGGTACTTAAAGCAAATAATTGTACAGTGTGTTATTTCCAAAGTGCTTTCACATACAAAGCCCAAAAAAGATGTGGCAAATGTAAAATAAGGGGGCAGTGGTTTGTCAAAGGAAAAAAAGTATTTAAGGGGACAGTAAACATTTGATGAGGAACATGGAATTCTAGAAATTAAAGTTGGTTACAGCAGCAAATCACATGTTGGACACCACAACACTTAAGTGCTCAGTTTGGGATAATTGATATCAAGTCACATCAAAGTCTCCATTCTGGAATTCTATTACTAAATTCTGGCTAGAAATAAGTATTATCAGATGGAGCTTGGATATTCTTTTCCTCTCTTTTAAAATAGCATTAAAATAAGTGAGTTGACAGAATCTTTTTTGAGACCCCTTCCAGTTCTGACATTCCACCATCTGACGGGATGGGTCTTCTCTGAGGCTTCTCTTCTCACCTGCTATGCTGTCTCCCCTAAGAAAATGCCAGTCAGACAATCTTAAGCTTTTCTGGAATGTTTCTTTTCTGGTGAAGATCTGTCTTTTTTTTCTATTCAAAAGCCTCAGCCGAGACACAGAAGGCAACAGGGAGACTTACACTGTGTCCATGGAGAGTCTCAGTACAGGGATGGGGAGAAGAAGAGAAGATCAGGCCCTGCCTTGCAGAATTCACAGTCTAGAAACAGAAGAAGAGGGGCTTACAGCTGCGGGTAAAGGGATCCAAGCACACGAAACATTTGCAAAGATATAGAATAGAGTGGAGGGCAGGAGACTTCTGACACATGGGGAGTCTTTATGCTTTTGATTTATTTAACACATATTTATTACACTACCTGCTATGGAGCCCTGGTGGCACAGTGGTTAAGCATTTGTCTGTTAACCAAAAGGTCTGTAGTTGGAATCCACCGGCTGGTCCTTGGAAACCCCATGGGGCAGTTGTACTCTGTCCTATGGGGTTGCTACCAGTCGGAATCAACTCAATGGCAATCGGTTTGGTTGTTTTGGGTTATGGGTGCGTGTGTACCATTAGTGAACCAAACAGATGTGGTCCCTCCTCTTGGAACTTATGTCTACTGGACATTTACAAATCTCCCAATTTGAAAATACCACCATGGTATGTCATTTGCCCTATAATGTGCATAAAAATGAAAAAATGTAGCCATATTCTATATACTCTTTTGGATTTTTTTAAACCATGTGCATATATCACTTTTTAATTAAAAGTTAATTCCCTTTTCAATGCTTAAGGTTTTACTTCTCATTTGATGAGCAATTTTTTTTCCTAGCTCATCCTCTTGCTGAAACCATTTCAACAATCAATTTTTTTTTTTTTTTTTTTTGCCTTTGGCATAAAATCTTAATCAGGATCTCAGGATCTGTGGCATCTAAACTAGCTTGCCTTTCTCCCCCATACCCATCAACAGACACATGGATACCTGCGTAGTGACAACAAATACTAACTGATGCTTAATATTGCAGCATTTTCAAATGGTATGCGTAAATAAATGAAACAAAAGTTTCACAGTACACTGTTTATCATCACTGCATGTAATTTTTTATTGTATTCTGATAGTTTCAGTTCTGGTTTTTTTTTTTGTTTTTTTTTTAATGCTGATCATTGGTTTCACAACCCATCAAAGGGTCATGACCCACAGTTTAAAAGCATTATCCAAGACTGTCCTGGGTTCTTGGACTGCTCTGCCATTGCCTTGCTATGACCTTGGGCAATTCCTTGCCTCTCTTTGGACTTGAATGTGATGGAAGGTTTAGGGATGACCTAGATGACCTCGAAGACCCTCCTAGTTTTAATCTCTCACATTTACACATCAGTTTATCCTTTATAAATGTTAACTCACCTGTAGATTAGGCAAAACAGCATAATAATACTATAGGGTAGGTGCTCTTCCTTTATATTCCCATAGTACTGGAATATTGTCATGTTACATTGTGATGCTATGATAAATATTTCATTTTATTGCTCTGTTTTACAGACTCCATGCTCTCCCTTCCCTAGACTTTAAGATCCTGGAAGACAGGGACTATGTCTTACTAGTTCGTGGCACATAGAGGTTGCTCAATAAAAATTTGTCCAAGTAAGCTTCAGTAAAGAGTCAGCTATGTATGGAGGCATGAGGAATGGCTTTTACAAAGAAAGCTAGATACCAAAGCATAGGGTGTTTGGTTGGTGAAGAAGAAAGCGGAAGGCGCAAGAAACAGGATCAGTAAAAAATGGAAGCCTTACAAAAGGTAGCTTGTTTGGAAAATAGCACATGGTTCCATATGCCTAGAAGGTAGGGTCAGTGAGGGAAACAGAAGATAATGAATGTGCTTGGAAAGATTGCTGAAGGTCCAGGTTATTTAGTTAAGAGTCAGACTGTGAAGGGCTTTAAGGTTATGCTGAAGAATCACTTTGTCCTTTGCCATTGAAAGGTTTTTAATAGAGAAGTAGCATGATCAGGTAAGTGATCTGGAAGAATTTAGAGCAATAAAAAAAAAATAATCAAACCCATTGCCCTTGAGCTCATTCCGACTCATAGCTACCCTATAGGACAGAGTAGAACTGCCCCACAGGGTTCCCAAGAAGCACCTGGTGGATTCGACCTGCCTGACTTTTAGTTAGCTGCTGAACTCTCAACCGCTACACCACCCTGGTTTCCATTTAGAGCAAAATGGAGGAAGGATTAGAGGCAGGGCACAGAATTTAGACTACTGCAAGAGTTCAGGCAAAAGGTGAGGAGGGCTTTAATTAAACCATGAAGATAGAAGGGAGAAGACTACTTTGGTCCCCACAACAGACATGTGGGCTGGGAAAGTCAGAGTGAGATCACCGTCTAGGGGAGGTGCTTTTGCCTCACTCCCATGATACTTGGCCGTTGTTGTGTTAAGTTGTGTAAGGCAGTTATTTTTATTAACATATAATGGTTTTGTATGATAGCATTCCTTCTGACTCTAACGTTTTATGATTTATACTCAGTGATTTGCATCACTTCTATTCCTTGACAGAAAATATAAATGAAGTGCTATTTTCACTTAAGAGATGCTTTTTTGGAAGCATATCATGTAGTAATTATATTCTTGAGACGTACAGTCACAGGATGCTGGCCATTATTTTCATGTGGCTCAACAAATACCTTAATTGTATAAATTGATCTTTTATTATAGGCATCAACTTTACTTTCTCCCAATTTTCCTTTATTTATGAATTACCTAATTTGCAATAACCTAAGGTTCTTGGTGATTTTTATTTTAGTTGTGGGAATCCCCAGACCACCTTGGATTCCAGACAGTCAGTGAACTTCTCCACCATGTCGGAGGTACTATCTTGCCATCTGAAACTTTCAGCCAGGATTTTACTAAAGCTGGGCAAACACTGCTCAGTGGTGAAAGAAACCTATCAAGTGAACCTCACCTCTCTCCGTGGATTTCAACTTTACCAACTGATTCCACTTTAAACTGTTTGCTCTACAATTCTCGTGAATATGAAGCATCATTTCCACGGACAGAAGGAATGTTATTTCTCCCTCTTAAAGGTAAGCAAATAATATCTTTGGGGTTGTTTAGTTTCAGTTCTTCAGTTTCTTCTTCAAAACAGGCCCATGCTTTTAACTTCTTTAGAATTTCCAGCAGCCTACCTCAACTGACATTGATTTTTTTTTCTTCTTGCTATTAAATCTATTCTTAGTAACTATTTCTTATATTATGAGGCATTGGTGGTTCAGTGGTAGAATTCTCACCTTCCATGTGGGAGACTTGGGTTCCATTTCTGGCCAATGCACCTCACGCGCAGCTACCACCCGTCTGTCTGTGGAAGCTTGCATGCTACTATGATGATGAATAGATTTCAGCAAATCTCTTACTAGAATTTTAATAATTTTATTTCTAACAGGCAAAGAGATTAAAGAAACATGTACAGTCACCTTAGAGCCCTTGACCATGCGTCAGAGCCATTTTCAGAAACCAGTCAGAATTGTTCTAACAGGCACAGCTGCCCAATGGACTCTCCCAATGAGTGGCACTTTGGGCACTGATAGCTGGATGCTACAGAGTCCAGAGGATGACAGATCAAGTCAAAGGTTGTTATTTCAGCAATTGGCAAGCTGGCTGACTGCTGAAGAGTTACATCTGGTAGGTATACTCCACATGGTAAGTTATTTTTGTCTAGTAACACACTGGTAAAGTGAAATAAGTGGGTTTGCAAAATGCCAAGGAACCCCTTGTCTTACTTTCCCAGTGCTGCTATAACAGAAATCCCACAAATGGTTGGCTTTAAAGAACAGAAATTTATTTTCTCACAGTTCTGGAAGCTAAAAGTCCATATCAAGGTCTCAGCTATGTTGATTCCTTCTCTGAACCTCTCTGTTAGTTTCTGGTGTCTGCCTGCGATTCTTGGCATTCCTTTGCCTGACTCTCACATGTCATCTGTCTTCCCCTGTGTGTGTCTCTGTATCTATTCTGGTCTTTTTATAACTCAGAAGTGTTTAGGTTTAGGATCCACCCTACGCTGGTATGACCTCATTAACATAACCAAAGTAAAAGCCCTATTTCCAAACAAGATCACATCCACAGGTACAAGAGAAAAACCAAACCCGTTGCCATAGAGTCAATTCCAACTCATAGCGATCCTATAGGACAGAGTAGAACTGCCCCACAGAGTTTCCAAGGAGCAACTGGTGGATTCAAACTGCCAACCTTTTGGTTAGCAGCCGTAGCACTTGACCACTCTGCCACCAGGGTTTCCACAGGTACAGGGGTTAGGAATTCAGCACATATTTTTGGGGATACAATTCAATCCATAACAGCCCTTCATAATATAGTCTCAGTGAAACTGATGATGTTTTTGCAAATAATGTTATCTACATTGTAGCATCGTGACAAAAAATGCTTATTAGTGAAGAAAATTCATAAATTGCATGACTCTGAATACAATTACATTAAATTACATTCACATAGGAGAAAAGGCAGTGGGCCATATAGAATGGTTGTATTAGGGTAGTGAAATAATGGGTGATTTCTTGTTAGTTTTTAAATGTTCTGTTATATGTATACTACTTTTCTAATAAATACGTTTCATTTAAGAAAAAGCTACCCAAAACCAAACCTGTTGCCATCTATTCCAACTCATAGCAACCCTATAGGACACAGAAAAACTGCCCCACAGAGTTTGCAAGGCTGTAAATCTTTACGGAAGCAGACTGCCACATCTTTTCTCCTGCGGAGTAGCTGGTGGGTTCAAACCACCAACCTTTCGATTAGCAGCTGAGTGCTTTAACCACTGCACCACCAGGACTCCTAGGAAAAGCTATGGCATTGTAAAATTACATCTAATAGAATAATAATGTCTAATAGTTGCATAAACTTAGAAATGTCTTCTGGAAAGAAACACATACATACACAGATTTGATTTAAAGATGATGGTTCTTTTTAAACTACCAGCAAATTCCTTAACCTTGATTTGTCTGTTGCCTCTGTAACCTCAGGTGGAGTCTATACTCTGGATCCCACTGTGACACACTAGAGAAAAACTGGGTAGTCATCTGAACAGATGTTCTAAAGAGTTGTGTACTGTGATGGAAAGAGTACTGGGTTGAGGAGTCAGGAGATCTGGATGAGGGTCTCAGCTCTGCTGCCCATTGTGTTGTCTTGGGTAAATCACTTAGTGGTGGTACTGCTTCCTGGTTAAGAGAGAGCATGGACTTTGAAGTTGGACACACTTGGCCCCTGCCCCTTACTATCTGGGTCATCTTAAACAGGGTACTGTACTTATCAATGTCAATTCCTCCTTTGTAAAATGGGGATGGATTTGTGAGGATTCAGTGAGTTATAACAAGCACATAGTAAGTACTTAGTAAATATTCCTGGTAACCTTAGGTTCTTCTTACTTGTAAATTGAGGAATTATTTAATATCATTAAATAATATTTAATATTAATATGTAATATTAATATCATTAAATACTAATCATTGGGAAAGTGTTCATTGTGTCTTTTACTAAGCTACATTCTGCGTTAGGCAAGTTGATGAAAATATACTTAACTAATTAAAATTTCTTATAGGTTGCCAATGTGGATCCTGGTGAAGGCTGGCCCCCTATCACTGGAGTTATATCACCCCTCTCCACCAGTGCTACAATTCTCACTGTGTTCCGCACTGAGGATGCTGAATTTCATAGACATTTTCTCCAAAGGGTTGTGGCAGCAAGCCCTCAGGACACAGCTTCCCTTTTCTCCAATATCACCAATGATGTATTGAAGCAGATTCATAATTCACTTGAAGATCCTGCTACTCCTGGTAAGCTCCTGAAGCAATAGCCAACATAGTCGAGGGCAGTGGTTTACAGCCTTCTCCAGCATCAGAACTTGTTTTCACCATGTACTACGTAGTAGAATACCAGTACTTTGTAAAACAGATAAAAACGAGGTACAATACTTCAGGCAGTTTAAATCATTATTTTTAGAAATCCTGAAGCACTTTTGAGGAGGCCTAAGGCTCTGTGAAACCAGTTTGAAATCAAGATAAAAGGTGAAACCTGGTTTTTAAAGTATTTAGTAAAAACTGTACATAAAACTATAGTGATTCTGTCTACTTTGTAATTCATTGCCTTGTTACTAACATGATACAACACTTATTTATGCTAGGTAGATTTAAATATAATCAATTTGATTTTTCTTTTATTCATGTATTCATCAGATTTATTGAGCACATGGTATATGTCAGGCTGTATTAGGCACTGGTGATATATCAGAGAACAAATTAGACAAAGGTCTCTTCTCATGGAGCTTACCATCGAGTCGGGGGAAACAACACAATAAACTAAATAAAGAAATTATATATATTAGGAAGAGATAAGTGCTATGAAAATAAGTAAGTCAGGGAAAAAAGGAGTGGGGAGTGCTGGGGAGGGGGAGTGTTGCAGTTTCAAACAGGGTGGGCAGGGAAAGTCTCGTTGAAGTGATAGCTGAACAAAGGCTTAAACATCCTTGGTAGAGACAACAGCAAGTGCAAAAGCTCTGAGAAGAATGGGTATGCGTCTGAGGAATAGCAAGGAGGCCTGTGTGGCTAAAGAGAAAGGAATAAAGGAGAGTAGTGGGAAGTGAGATCAGTTGTTGTTAGGTGCTGTCGTGTTGATTCTGACTCACAGCAACCCTATGTATAACAGAACAAAATGCTGCCCAGTCCTGCATCATGCTCACAGTTGTTGCTATGTTTGAGCCCACTATTGCAGCCACTGTGTCAATGCATCTCATTGAGGGTCTTCATCTTTTTTGCTAACCCTCTACTTTACCAAGCATGCTGTCTTTCTCCAGGAACTAGTCCCTCCTAATAATGTGTCCAAAGGTAAGGTCGGAGGCAAAGTAAAAGACCAAATTGTGTAGCGTTTTATCCGACATTGAAAAGACTGGCTTCTACTGTGAATGAGAAAGGAAGTCTTTGGCAATTTTCCATAGTGACAGGATCTGACGTATGTTTTAGCAGCATTACTCTGGCTGCGGAGACCTGGTGGTGCAGTAGTTAAGAGCTCAACTACTAACCAAAAGGTTGGCAGTTCAAATCCACCAGCCACTCCTTGGAAACCCTATGGGGCAGTTCTACTCTGCCCTATAGGGTTGCTATGAGTTGGAATCGACTCAACGGCAACGAGTTTGGTATTTTTGGTTTACTCTGGCTGGTGTTTTGAGAGTTGACTATAGAGAGGCAAGGGCAGAAACAGGGTGACCAGTTAGAAATCTTGGCAATAATTCAAGCAAGAGATGGTGATAACTCAGACCAGGGTGGTAACAATGCAGGTGGTTAGAAGCAGTTGGATTTTCTGGATATATTTTGAAGGTAAAGCCATGGACTTTGCTCTTGGATGGAATGTGGGGTGTGAGATATAGAGAAGTTGAAAATGACTCCAGAATTTTTGGTTTGAGCAACTGGTAGAATGCAAGCTGCCTTCTGAGATGGAAGAGACCATGGGAGAAGCAGCGTGCTAAGAATTGTGAGGGTTGGGGGTTTTGTTTTGGACGTGCTAGATTTAAGATGTCTGGTAGACATCCAAGTACGGTATTGAGTAGGCAGTTAGATATATGTGTTTGTGTGGAGTTTGGGAGCTCAGTCTGGACTGGAAATGATGGGAGTTGTCAGTGTAAAGATGATTTTTAAAGCAGTGAGATGGGCTAAGATACCACGGAGTGAGTGTAGATGAAGAGAAGAAGACAAAGGACTAAATTAGGCACCCCAGTGTTAAGTAGTCTGGGAGATAAGGGAAAAAAAGCCAGCAAAGGAGACAGAAAAGGGGCAGCCAGTAGGTAAAAGGGAAACCCAGAGTATGATGGCTTGGAAGACAAGTGAAGAGTGTTTCAAGAAGGGGGAAGTGATCAACTGTGTTATTTGCTACTGATAGGTTAAGGAAGATGAAGACTAAGAATTGGCATTCTGTCAGAATTGATTAAGCGTTGTGGAGGTTATTGGTGACCTTTTTGGACAGTTTTGGTGAAATCATGAGAGTGGAAACATGAGTGAGAGTAGGTTCAGGAGAGAATGGAAGAAAGGGGCATGAAAAACAGTAAATGCAAATAATTTTCTGAGTTGGAGAGAGGAGGTATGTCTGACCTCCACCTCATGGAAATCAGCCTTTGGAGGATCTTGCTGATGATTCTCCTCCTGCCTCATAAAGTTAGACAAGGAGGTCTGACACCACACCATTTTTACATATGTGTTTTGATATCACCAAGAATTAAGACTGAAATAGTACTGGAGAGAGTGAATCAGGAGCTAAAAATCTTCAGGGAATGAGGGGTGGGTGATTCAGGCTTCTTAGATGTCTACAACAAGGAAGAGTTTTGTTATTGCTGTTTTTGGTGAATAGAGGGGGCAAGGAGGATACAAACCCATCTCAAGACCAAGTGGAAGAGGAGTGGGGAGGAAACAGCTAGCTCCTAAGAGCGCTGCCAGGAAAGCATCCTCTTTAGGGGGAAGGAGACGGAATTGAGGATATAGGGGATTTTGCTGATGCTGGACAGTGAGTTCCAGAGGGCAAAGTGGAAGGATTTTACCTGTGGGGAGGGCTGGGCTAGGGACAGAATAGATGTGAAAAGCACTAAAGGGATCAGGGTGTGGGAGGTAAGGAATGACCTGGGAGACTGGGGCAAAACAGGTATACAGGGTAGCATGAGATTAAAGGCAGAGAGCTGTGCTGAACCTATGAGTATTGAGGGGCTGAGGGTGTAGGGAGGATGGATATTTGCCCTACTCCTGCCAAGGGAGCTGTGGAGACTAGAGGAGGTCCAGCTTCCTCCAAGGGCCCAGGGCTCCTTCCAACCCTTGTTAATGAGGGCAAGGAGGCCAGGGAGTGTTGGTCTTATTCTGACCTCTGCTGGAGGAGGTGTGGGGTGATTCTGACTGTGAGGGGCTTTCTCTTTCTCTGTCCATGCAGATGGAGAATTGAGACTTGGAGCCCTGAGGAGGGGGGCAGTATTTCTGGGGATCATTTCCTTCCCGAAACTATCATATTTATTCTTATAGACCTTTACTGCTCTCGTCTGAATTTTTATATGTTGACATTACAAATGCAATTACAGGCATTTATGCAGTATGTCATGTGAGGTTCTTAAAAGAAGATATATTCTGCAAAATCTTACACTAAAAATAATAGTTTGAGAAAACTAGGTTTGGGGTTGACTTCTGAAAACCTTGATAGTAACAAAAACTAACAGCAGTCCTAATAAAAATTCTAGTTCAATTAAAAAGACATGTTAAATTCCTGAGTAAACTCCATAGTAAGTATACTTTATCTTTTCAAAAGCAAGATAAAGATGGCTTGATGGAAGGAGGTGAAAGGAAGGGTTGAGGTTGCTGTAGTATGAAGACAAGGGCCAATGGCAAAGATAGGGGAGAACTGTGCAGTAAGCACAGAGAGAGCCAAGTAGAAAAGTGTGAATTGAAAGGGCTTAGTGTTACAGTACTTTGTTCCTCTGGCTTGCTGCATTCAGCAGCTGCTACTTGGTGGTATAAAGTATTAGCACATGAGGAGTAATCACATCTGAACCAACACAACTTAATATTTGTACTAATGTCATTACCTTATTTACCAGTTGTGTGCGAGCCATTTGTGTTACAGAAAATTTGTGTTGCAATAGAACAGACTATACCTTAATTATTTATAGAGGCATGGAAACAGGTCAGAAAATGTGCATTTTGGAGTGTAGTAAAAGAGAAACTGGAGTATTTTACCCATACTCCATGCTCTAGCCTGGGCCACAATTTCTGTCAGAGTATAAATCAGCATACTGGCTTATTGTCCAGTTCCCTCCACATGCCATCCAGGTGAGTTCTTCCTTGTACATTGGTACCCAGCCCAAATACTGCTTCTTGCATGAGACCTTCCTTGTCCACCTAGACAGTTAGTGGGCACTACGTTTGTACATACCTCTGCAATATCAGTTTTGTACCTGACTAGGTATACTGGGAACTCCCTTCAGAGCTGGCTTTGTGTTTTATTTACCTCTGTATTCTCGTACTGAAAAAGGATCTAGAACTTGATCATCTCAATATGACTGGGTTTATTTCTGGACTGTTGATTCTATTCCATTGGTCTCTGTATCTATTGTTATACTAGTACCAGGCTGTTTTGATTACTGTAGCTGTATAGTATGTTTAAAATCAGGAAGTGTAAGTCATCCTACTTTATTCTTCTCTTTCAACATTACTTCAGCTATTTGAGGCCCCTTGCCATTCCATGCAAAGTTGAGGATTGGTTTTTCTATTTTTGTAAGGAAGGCTGTTGGAATTTTGATCGGGATTGTGTTGAATGTATAGATCACTTTGGGTAGTGTTGACATCTTAACAATATTAAGTCTTCCAATCCATGAACATAGAACATCTTTCTGTTTATTTAAGTCTTCTTTTATCTCTTTCAGCAGTGTTTTATAGTTTTCATTGTAAAAGTTCTTCATGTCCCTTGTTAGATTTATTCCTAGGTATTTTATTCTCTTAGATGCTATTGCAAATGGAATTGTTTCCCTAATTTCCCTTTCAGATTTCTCATTGCTGGTGTATAGAAACCCAGCTCATTTTTGTTTGTTGACCTTGTACCCTGCAACTTTGCTAAATTCCTCTATTAGCTCTAGAAGTTTTCTTGCCAACACCCAGCTCATTTTTGTTTGTTGACCTTGTACCCTGCAACTTTGCTAAATTTCTCTATTACTGTAGAAGTTTTCTTGTCAACTCTTTGGGATTTTCTGTATATAAGATCATATCATCCATGAATACAGTCTTTCTTCTTCTTTTCCAATCTGGATGCTTCTTATTTCTTTTTCTTGTCTTATTGCTTTGGCTAGGACTTTTAATACAATATTGAATAGAAGCGGTGAGAGTGGGCACACTTGTCTTGTTCCCGATTTCAAGGGGAAAGCTCTCAGTCTTTCTTCATTAAATATAACGTTGGCTGTTGGCTTTTCATATATGCCCTGAATCATATTGAGGAATTTCCCTTCTATTCCAATCTTCTTTATGGTTGTCATCAAAAAGGGTGTTGGATTTTATCGAATACTTTTTCTGCATCCATAGAGATGATCATGTGGTTCTTTTCCTTTGTTCTATTGATGTGGTATATTACGTTGATTGATTTTCTAATGTTGAATGATTTCTACATTCCTGGAATAAATCCCACTTGGTCATGGTGTATGATTCTGTTAATATGCTGTTGGATTCTGTTAGCTAGTATTTTGTTGAGATTTTTCGCATCTATTTTCATAAGAGATATTGGCCTAGTTTTCTTGTGGTATCTTTGTCTGGTTTTGGTATGAGGGTTATGTTTGCCTCATAGAATGAATTAGTGTTCATTCTCTATGTTTTGGAAGAGTTTAAACGGTATTGGTGTCAGTACTTATCTAAATGTTTGGTAGAATTCCCCACTGAAGCCATGACTTTTTTTGATGGGAGGTTTTTGATCACCTATTTGATCTCTTTACTTGCTGTGGGTCTGTTTAGACTTTCTGTTTCCTTTTGAGTCAGTTTGGGTAGGTTGTGTGCTTCTAAGAATGTGCCCATTTCATGTAGGTTATCTAGTTTGTTGCTGTACATTTGTTCATAATATTCTGTCATAATTCTCTTTATGTCTGTTGGGTTAGTTGTAATGTGTATTATTTATTCTTGTACTAAAACTACTTTTAAGGGATACGTTTTTAAGAATAGAAAAACAACATATTTTTATAACCTATTTAGAGAAAGATTTCAGAAATAAGATGAGAGGATGTGTTACCAGTAACAAGAACAAAGACTTTAAATTGTGTTTATACATTTCTGGAGTAGCGTTTCTTATAGACAATGTGGGCTTTGGGGTTAGTGGTGCAGATAAATTGTTAATGAAGCTTCTGTGTGTCTTTTGGAGGAATTTAGTCAGTCCAGGGGAGGAGGAAGTGCTTGGAATTCTCTGATTTGGTTCTAATGCCTCTTTTCTTCTCTTGCCTCTGATCCTTTTTTCCCTGTAGCTCCTCCTGTTCCGGAGTGGGCCCAGCAGGAGCTTGGCCGCACCATTCCCTGGAGTGCAGCTGTGGTGGAGAAGTGGTTTCCTTTCTCTAACCTCAGTGGTGCCAGTTCAGATTTAATGGAATCATTCTGGTAAAACTTTTTTTTAATTTCTCTGGGTATTGGTTATTAAATTCAACTCAGTTATCTGCATTTTTTTAACAAACCACATTCTGTAAGCACAGACCAAAAATATTAAAAACTAATTACAAAAATAAAACATTCCCTTATATTATAGGCATGAGAGAATATTTGGAACTAAGTATCATTGAAAATAGAAAACACCAAACTTGTATAATGCAGCTAAATTTGTACTTAAAGGGAAATTTATAGACATAAATTACTACTTTCGTAAAGAAGAAAAATTAAAAACTAATTAGCTAAGAGCCCAACACAAGAAGTAGAACAAAAGAGTGAACTCCAAAAATAAAGAAGGAAGGTAGTAATAAAGATAAGGGCAGAAATGAATTAAACAGACAGCAAAGAAACGATAGAGATTGACAGAAACAAAAGATGGTTCTTTGGAAAGACAAATAAAATAAAGAAATCTATAGCAAAACTAAGCAATTTTTAAAAAAACCAAAAACAGCACAAATAAACAATATTAGAAATGAAAAAGATATAGCAGAAATTAAAACTTATGTAAGAGGTAAGGTGGAGGTGTATTTTTTTCCATATAAATATCTAATTGTTCTAGTACCATTTGTTAGAATTATGACAGAATATTATGAACAAAAGACTGAAAATTTAGCTCCAGATGGAAAAGCACTTAATAACCGATCATCCTCTCTGTCCCACTTCCTCCCCTTTCCAGCAATTCCAGATTAGTTTACTACAATGCAAATTAGTATACAACAATTCAGAAATCATTGCCATATACACTATGCTGTATTACATCATCTTGTAATCTAGATTTTTAACATACGGAAACAGAAAATAACTGGAAAGCCCATAAGTGAAAATAGTTGCCATAATTAGACACGTACCCTAGGACATGAAGAATCCTATTAATAAAATTCAGTATTGTAGGTAATGGTTTTGTGAGCAAGGTAGCTTTTGTCCCTGAGTTTGTTCAAATTAGAAATGAGAAAGACATTTTCCCTCCTGAGAAAATATATTTTGGAAGGCATCTTGTGGGGACATCTTTTGATTAGCTTTGCAAAGGATAGTGGATTTTGTTGTTGTTGTGTTTGTTTTTAAAGCAATTTGGAAAATCAGAAATTTGGCTTCATACTAGATATCTTGACTTGTTCACAGGTTACTACAGGCTGCCTCAGCTAATAAAGAAGAGTCTTCCAAAACTGAAAATGAATTAACACGTTGCCTCTCTGAGTTCTACCAGAGAAAATCTCGTGAAGAGCCTGCAGCAGCTAGTCAGGAAGACAGTAAAAGAAAACGTATGCAACTGTACATTTTTAAATTTTAAGCCTGTACGTTTTCCTGAAATGAGTTTGAAATGGTAACTGAATAAAGAAGGGAAAATTCTCATATTTCAAATTTGAAAATAATACATTAGTGCAATATTGGTAAGGAATCATTATCCTACCTTCCTAATGAATAAACCATTTTCATTTTTAGTTATAATAGAAATTTAAATACAACTGTGTATTCTGCTTATAAGTATATGTTTATCTGCTACCTTGCCTTGTTACTTATTCCACCTCATTGCTTAACAAAATTTATAAAATCCTCAGTTTGTTGCATATGTAGTTTGTTCTCAATTTTTCATTATAAATAATACCATAGTGTACATCATACATATAATTTGTTATTTAAGTGATTTCCTTAACGTATGTTTCCCGGAACAAGTTACTGTGTTAAAGAGTATGAAAAACTGGCTCTTGATTCAGGTTGCTAAATTGTCCTTTTTTTCCTAAATTGTCTTTCAAAAGAGTTTCATTACAATCCTGTGACCATTAGGTAACATCAAAATGAGTCTGTTTTGAATTTACCTTACATAAAAATCATGTAGTTACATTAAGATGTTTAATTCCTAAACTTCAGTTAAAAGCGTTATGGATAGAAAGAGATGCAAGAACTACCTAATTCAGATCAGTAAAAGGGATATATTTCATTTCAATATTCTTACACAACAATCTGAATTAAAGTAGTTCTTAATTCCACAGAAGTAAAAGTTACTTTATCTTTCTTCCTATGAATGTCATTTTGGTAGGGGGTGTCCCTCGTACTCCAGTCAGGCAGAAGATGAATACCATGTGCCGTTCCCTGAAGATGTTGAATGTTGCAAGGCTCAACGTAAAGGCTCAGAAGTTACAGCCAGATGGCAGTCCAGACACAGCTGGGGAGAAAGGAATCCAAAAGACAGCCAGTGGAAGAACAGCAGATAAATCAGAAGACAGAGGAAGAACATTAAGAAGTTCTAAACCTAAAGGTATTCCTCCATTCCATAGAATTTTGGTGTCTAAGCCCATTCTTACTTTTTTAATCCCTAATGTTTTTATAAGTTTTAATCATATCCCTCAATTAATGAGTATCTACTACCTGCTCAAAAGTGTGTTATGGGGCATACAGTAAATAATAAGATTTTGTCTTATTAGGTTTGTGATCCTGCCACAAAGATGAAACTGATACCATAAGACAGCCAAGAGTCTAAAACAAAACGCATGCTCATTTGGGGAAAAAGGGAGTCAGTCTCGGGCTGGAACAAGCTGAGGAGGCTTCAAAGGAACCAGTGGAGCCCTGGCTAGACTTTGAAGAGTGAGCAAAGTTTAGATGGTCAGAGGGTAAAAGAAGAATGTTCCAATAGGGGATTAGCATAAGCAAAGTCACAATGAAGAAAGGCCATGGCTTGGCCATAAGACAAGCAGTTAAAGAAATTTTACGTTTGGGAATAAAGAGAGAGGGAAAGTTCACCAGTAAGCTCAGGGTAGGTTATCAAGGTTTTTCCAAATTGGACAAATGAATTTAGTCCAAGGAGCTTTTATTTTCCTATTGTTTTTCCTTTCTTCCTTTTTTTTTTGTTTTTTTAAATAGGCTGAATTAGGGTTTATTTCTTATTCTCAGGGTACATTCTTAACTCACAGTGCCAGTACCAGCCCTCTGGGATGACTATGACAATCAGTTACGAACTTCAGGCAATAACTGCATGATATTACCTGTGAATTCTTAGGAGATTCTAGACTGACAGTTTTCTACTCCTTTAAAGATTTTCTTTTTCCACAGGAAATAGAAATCCTAGATCTATAGATGCTAATCAGTTTGAGTGAGACAGAGTATCTTAATGTACTAGTAAAAATATGTGAGGATGTGGATGATATATGTGAGGCAGAGCAAAAACAACACAGTACTCAGGACAATGTGGTATTAGTGTCATTTCTAATTCCATTCTGTCTAGAAATATACCTGCACAACTGGCAAGTCGATTTTTGACAAAGATGCCACAGTAATTCAATGGGAAAAGGGTTGTCTTTTCAACAAATAGTGCTGGAACAACTCGATACCTCTTTGGAAAAAATGAATCTTTTTTTTTTTTTAATTGTACTTCAGGTGAAGGCTTACAGAACAAATAGTTTCTCATGAAACAGTAGTACACATATTGTTTTATGACATTGGTTAACAA
>NW_004443945.1:2817751-2921438 GCF_000243295.1 Trichechus manatus latirostris
GAGGAGAGAGGAACAGGAGCCAAAAACATACAAACAAACAAAAAAGAATGCTAGGGGAGCTTGCTGATGGAGTGGAGAGATGAGAGACTATGAAATGGAGAAAAACAAAAAGGGGAAGAGGAAGAAAAATAGGAAAAGAAAAGAATGAATAAATAAACATCGGAAAGGTTAAAGAACAGCAAAGTTCCCAGAGATCCCACCGGTGCAGCTGTGGGGTCTGGGAAAGTTGTTCTCAAGTGTTGCAGTACAGCCTAGCTAGAAGGTGTAGAGGTATACAATGCCAGGTATTCATGGAACAGAAAGAGAAGGAAGATATAGAGAGACGAGAAACTGAGTAATGAAGAAAGACAAAAAGGGAAAAGGAAGGAAAAGAAAACAAAACAAATTTAAAAAAAAAGAAGAACAGGAAAAGCCCCCAAAAAAACAGAGAAAGAAAAAAAAAAAAACAAAAAAAGAAATGCCCTCAGAGATCCCTCTGCATGTCTGTGCTAGCCGAGGGGGTAGTTTCCAAGCCACGCAGCACCGCCTGGCCAGACCAGTCTCCCAACTCAAGAAAAGGAAAAGAAAACAAACAAACAAACAAACAAAAGCCCCGGAATCCCACCAGCATGGCAGCCCAGACCAGGAAGCAGCTCCACACTCGAACGGAGCTCCGCAGCCCCTCAGGAAGAAGCAAAGACGGCGCACGGAGCGAGGTATTTGAGCGAAACGAGGGGGAGGTGGTGAGAGGTAAGGAAGAAATCAAAAGAAGCGGGAAAAAAGCAACACCAGCAGCCAACAAATGGCACTCAGAGAGCCAACTAGCGCGGGGTGGTGGAATCCAAGCAGCCGGTGTTTCCTGGACAAGAGACTGTGTCTGCGGGAAACAGAGGAGGCCAAGTGTGGGTGGAGAAGGGTAGAGGGTGTGAAAGCGTATATCACAAATTACTGGAGCTCTGCAGCCCCTCAGGAAGAAGCAAAGATGGCCCACGGAGCCAGGTATTTGAGCGAAACGAGGGGGAGGTGGTGAGAGGTAAGGAGGAAATCAAAAGAAGCTTAAAAAAGCAACACCAGCAGCCAACAAATGGCACTCAGAGAGCCGACCCATTCAGGTGGGTGGAATCCAAGCAGCTGGTGCTTCCCGGACAAGAGGTTGTGGCCGCAGGAAGCAGAGGAGGCCGAGTTGGGGTGAAGAAGGGTCGGGGGTGGGAAAGCATATATTGCAAATTACCGGTTGTTTTGTCTCCTGCTGGATGCTCAGTGAAGCTGCTTTCTCGTACCCCGTGTTTGCTGGTCTCCAATAGGAGTCCAAGATGGCAGATGCATGCTGCGTTAGCTGATAGGGGACCTCTGCATGAATCTCTCCTCGCTGTCTGTTCTCTGTCAGTTTTCTCACTTCATTTGGTGCTGGGCTGAGTTCGTTATCTCTTCCTTTGATGTTTTAGGGTTTCAGGATTGTTGTTTTCTCTGTTCGGCTTAGTTTTTCGGATCTTTGCTGTGGAGGAACGGCGTGGTGCTTCTGCCTAGAGCGCCATTTTGCCGGAAGTCAAAAAATGGATCTTGACCTTGCCTCTTATTGTTGTTAGGTGTGGTCAAGTCAGTTCCGACTCATAGCGACCCTATGTACAACAGAACAAAACACTGCTTGGTCCTGCACCATCCTCACAATTGTTGAGGTGTTTGAGCCCATTGTTGCAGCCACTGTGTCAGTCTGTCTCACTAAACATCTTACTCTTTCGCTGACCCTCTACATTACCAAGCATAATGTCCTTCTCCAGGAACTGGTCTCTCCTGATAGCATGTCCAAAGTACATAAAACAGTCTTGCCATCATTGCTTCTAAGGAGCATTCTGGCTGTACTTCTTGTAAGATAGATTTGTTCATTCTTTTGGCAGTCCATGGTATATTCAATATTCTTCACCAACACTGTAATTCAAATGCATCAATTCTCCTTCAGTCTTCCTTATTCATTGTCCAACTTTCACATGTATGTGAGGCAGTTGAAAATACTATGGCTTCAATCAGGCACGCCGTAGGCCTCAAAGCGACATGTTTGCTTTTGAACATTTTAAAGAGGTCCTTCACAGCAGATTTGCCCAATGCAATATGTCATTTGATTTCTTGACTGCTGCTTCCGTGGGCATTGATTGTGGATCCAGGTAAAATGAAATCTTTTGACAACTTCAGTATTTCCTCCGTTTATCATTACCTCTTAATAATATTTTTAATTTTTGCTGTATCTTCTTCATTTCTAATATAGTTTATTTCTATCTTTCCCTCTTTTATCTTATTTATCTTATTTTATTTTATCTTATTTTATTTGGCTTTTCAAGAAAACATCTTTTGTTTCTGTTGATCTCTATTGTTTCTTTGTTTTCTATTTAATTCATTTTGGTTCTTATCTTTATTATTACCTTCCCTCTTTAGTTTTTGGATTCACTCTTTTGTTATACTTCTTGTGTTGGACTCTTGGCTAATTAGTTTTTAATTTTTCTTCTTTACCAAAATAATCATGTAAATCTGTAAATTTCCCCTTAAGTATAAATTTAGCTACATTATGCAAGTTTCCTATTTTCTATTTTCATTGATACTTAGTTCTAAATATTTTCTGATATCCATAACATACCCACAACCAAACTCATTGCTGTCAAGTTGAGTCCAACTTATAGTGGCTGTATAGGACAGAGTTGAACTGCCCCATAGGGTTTCTAAGGCTATAATCTTTAGGGAAGCTGACTGCCACATCTTTCTCCTGCAGAGCATCTGATAGGTTTGAACCACTGACCTTTCGGTTAGTAGCAAGTGCTTAACAACTGCACAACCAGGGCTCCTTCATCCATAACACAATAGATTGTTTCATTTTTGTAATCAGTTTTTCATATTGTTAAATTGTGCTCAGAGAACGTGTCTGTAAGACTGATACTTTGATAGTTGCTGAAACTCTGTTTATGGCCTAATATGTGGTCAGATTTTGTTGCTGTTCCATTTGTTCTTGAAAATAATTTGTATTCTCTAATTGTTTGTATTTGCTGAGACTTGATGTACACCAAGTTATGAGGGTAAGTTTTGTACATGCTCCATGGGGGCTAAGTAATGTATGTTCTCTAGTTGTTAGTACTTAGTTCTATACACGTCCATTATATCAAGTTTATTACTGTCTGAATATTGAGCATTCTTACACATTGTTTGCTTCTTTTATCTATAACTGAGATAATAGTATATAGTCTTCCATGATGTAGTTTGTCAAAATTCCCTTATAATTTCTACCAGTGTTTACATCATATATTTTGAGGCTTTCTTGTTAAGTTTATACATGTTCAGAATTGTTTATATCTTCCTCATGACTATGTCTTTTGTCAAAGAATAATAACCCTTTTTATTTATTCCTGATAACTTTAAGCCTTAAAGTCTGTTTTGGCATTTATATTATTATAACTACATATGCTTTTTTTTAGGGTTTACCGAGTATATCTTTTTCTGTTCCTTTATTTTCAATATTGGTTTGTCATTATGTTTTGGGTATGTCTTTTAAACAGCATAAATCTTTTTTTTTTAATCCATTTTGAGTTTCTATCTTTTAACCAGCAAGTTTAGACTGTTTATGGTTATTATGATTACTGATAATTTGGGGTATATTTGTAGCATCTCATTTTGTGCTTTCTATTTATCATGCTTTTTCCTTTTTTTCTTTTCCTGCATTCTAATTGGAAACCCTGGTGATGTAGCAGTTAAGAGCTACAGCTGCTAACCAAAAGGCTGGCAGTTTGAATCCACCAGGCACTCCTTGGAAACTCTATAGGGCAGTTCTACTCTGTCCTATAGAGTCATGATGAGTCGGAATCAACTTGACAGCAATGGGCTTAGTTTGGGTTTTTTTATGGGATTAGTTTGGGTTTTTTTATGGGATTAATCGAGTTTTCTCTATTCCTCTTTTTCTTTTCTGCTACATTTGGAAGTTATATAGTTTACTTCATTTCCATTAGTGGTTACCTTTAAATTTTTAACATGTGTACTTGATTTTCAAAGTCTTAAAATTAATCACTATCTCTGCAACCAGGGTTTCTCAACCTAGGCACTATTGATATTTTGGAACGGATATTTCTTTGTTGTGGGGTCTTTCCTGTGCACTGTAGTGTGTTTAATAATATCCTTGGCTTCTACCCACTAGATGCCAGTAGTACCCCATCCCACCAGTTATGATAATCCAAACATTGCCAGAAGTCCCCTAGGAGGCAAAATCTCCTCCATCTGACAACTTCTGGCTTCAGCAGTATAAGGACTTAAGCTGGATGTGATAATTTGACATTTTTCCCCACAGATTTTAAAACTGAGGAGGAGCTACTATCTTACATACATGAAAATTACCAAAAGACTGTGTCCACTGGAGAAATCTCGTTGTATTCATGTGCCCGGAACATGATCTCAACATTTAAAGCATTCTTAAAATCCAAATTCACCAAGGAGTTAGAAGTAAGAGAGTTGAGATGCTGTTGCTTGTTGTAGATGTGTTGGGTGGTTGGTTGTTGGTGGGTTTGGTTTATATGTCTTGGAAAATGTCTATTATGAAGTACATGATTCAAAAATGATAATATGGAAAGGGGATAAGCACAATTCCAGAATTTGGAAACAAGACAGTGAACTGGTGAGGCAGAAATCAAAGAAAGGGGGCAAGAGGAGGATAATTACATGTATCCCCATGTAATGCTGTCTCCACCCTTGTCTGAGCTGCACGTTAGCTGCATGGATTAAACCCGTGGTTTTAACCTTGGTTACATTTTAGAATCACCTAGAGCATTTTTTAAAAATGCTGATTACTGGGTTCCCTCCAGACCAACAAAATAAATTTAAAAAGCTTCTTAGATGATTCTGATGTTCAGGAAGTGTTGCGAACCACTCTTTTAGACCACGTTGTTGTTACTTTATTCGTGGTGAAAACTGGACTTCTCTGTAATGAATGGTAGTTACTTAGAATGCTTGTACTTCTTAATCACTCACTTTGTGGAACCTTCCTTTTAAGAGAGATCAAATCTGCCTACTTGCTGTATGTATGGCCATTAGTTCTCAAGTACTTATTTACCATGTTCTTTTTTAAAGATGTAAGAGAAGAATCTTATTTCATTATTTTTCATTCAAATGAAGGAAGGGGAAAATTTGTAAGGGAATGTACTTCCCTACTCTGAGAGGCTATTAGGTATTATCTGTGAAAGAAATTAAAGATAATGTTGCTGTTATAGTTATTGTGCCGTGGAGTCCATTCCGACTCATAGCGACTTCACGTGACAGAGTAGGACTGCCCCACAGGGTTTTCTTGGCTGTATTTTTACAGAAGCAAATTGCCAGGTCTTTCTCCTGCGGCGTGTCTGGGTGCATTTGAACCGCCAGCCTTTCGGTTAGCAGCTCAGCGCTTAACCATTGTGCCACCAGAGCCCCTTAAAAATAATGACAGTAGCTTAATATTCTCCAATGTAATAATTTTTTATTTTTAGATGGATTGCTTGAATCAAATAAAAGATAACCTCTTAAAAACTAGTAAAAGTCTTCGACAGAATCTAGGAAAGAAACTGGATAAGGAAGCCAAAGTCAGAGAGTAAGTAACTTCTTTTTTTTTTTTTTTTACCACCAGTATAAAACAAAGCTCCAACATTTGCTTGTATGAATTTAAAGTAGATTGGCAACTGCTTGAAGATGTTTTTGTACTGATTCTTTATGATGTTCTCTAATGTGCTGTTTGAGTCACTAATGACAAGCTAATTAGGTCACCTAATAAACCATGTCAGTAGTTTAGAGAAAGCAATGGCTCTTCTCTTTGTTGATTGTTATTTCTTATATAAATAGATCTGTGCTTACGAAAGGACCTTTCAATGAACGGGTTAAGTGGCACTCAAAATAGATATGACCAAGTATGTTTTTTCTCTAAAGGTGCCAGCTTCAGGTATTTCTTCGTTTGGAGATGTGTCTGCAGTGCCCTTTAATACAAGAAAGTACAGATGATACGGAACAAGTAGTGGAGGAGGCAAGTCTCTAGCTTAGTGTGTTGGGAATGTGCTGTAAGTGCTTTTAGCTTCCTTGCAGGGAGGGCATGTGGTAATTCTCTGTAATCTCCTTCAGGTGACAGATTTGCTGCGCATGGTGTGTTTAACTGAGGATTCAGCATACCTAGCAAAATTTCTGGAGGAAATTTTGGGATTGTAAGTTTGATGGCTGCTGACTTTAGAATTATTTTACCAAGAGGTACATATGATATTGTCTTAGAATTATGGAATTGTAAGGACTGTTTCTCATGCTGGGTGAGAGAAGGGATAGAGAGGTGAAATGGTGACTGTAAGTTCCATATTTAACCATTCTATTTCACAGGTATATTGACTCCATCCCAAAGACACTTGGAAATCTTTACAACAGCCTAGGGTTTGTGATTCCTCAGAAGCTGGCTGGTGTCCTTCCTACAGATTTTTTTAGTGACGACTCCATGACACAGGAGAGCAAATCGCCAGATCTTTCTGTGCCTCTTTTATCAAGTGCTCATGGATCAGTGTCGGGTGGCACTGAATCCGACCAACTGGAGGAACTTCGTACCAGATCAGCCAGGAAGAGAAGGTAGGCATCAGAGGAATTACTTGCACTGTTAGTTATAGATCTGACAAAGGACACATTTAACCATAGTTCAGTTGTCTTTGTCCTTATAATTTAGTGAATTAATAGTTGCCTTTATGTCTGAGGGGCCCTGGTGGTGCAGTGGTTAACAGCTTGGCTGCTAACCGAAAGGTTGGCAGTTTGAATCCACCAACTGTCTTTGGAAACCCTATGGGGCAGTTATACTCTGTCCTATAGGGTCACTATGAGTCAGAACCAACTCAATGGCAATGGGTGTGTGGGTGTTTATGTATGAAGTCAAAGATTAGCATTCTGAATTAACAGTGAACATCTGACACTCTATATTATCCAGGGAATATATAATTTTTATTTTATAGTCCACAAAGCCCTTCTTGACTGTCCAGGAACTAGGAGCCTTTTATGAAATAAGCTTAGGGTTTTGGCTTAATTTTTAATTTACCTTGGTGTTTTTCATTGTTCTTTACTAGTTGAATTTCATCGTTCATAACTAGTTGAATTTAACAGTGAATTTTTCATTGTTTGTAACTAGTTGAATATATTTACAAAAATACCTCACTGGGGGAAGGAGCAGTTGACAAACAAATGTAGAAGGCGTGCGTTATTTGCGTAAAAATATGATAGTTTCTTTTGATAATTCTGGGGGGCTATAAATTTAGGCCAACCCCAAGATAACTAGCTTTGTTTTCTTTTAGACTCTAGTTCCATTCCATTTTAACTACTTGTAACATCTATGTAGTGTTTCTCTGACTATTTCTTTTTGTTTATAAAAGGAAAAATGCATTAATCAGACATAAAAGTATTGCAGAGGTTTCACAGAATCTTCGACAAATTGAAATTCCCAAAGTGTCCAAAAGAGCTGCAAAAAAAGTGAGTAATCTCCAACAATGAAATTGTTCTTTCTGGCTTGACTTGACACAATAAATAAGAATGAAAGTGACTCTACTTTTAGGGAATGGACATTGGAGGATGCAGAAATAAAATTAAATATTTTTTATGAATGTGTATAAAATTATAATCCAAGGAATAAAGAAATACAAATTTTTTAAGGGATTAACCAGAACAGCAAATAAATAAAAGTTGAAGTAAACAAATTAATTAGAACTCTTTAAGGTAGATAAGAAAATTTCATAAAATAAGCAGAGGTCATTGAAATTGAACGTACAATCATAATAGGACTTTGGTTGCATACCAAGAAGTATTTTTTCAGTACGTATGTTTTACTTCAGTAACAAGTTGACCAAAAAAAACTGTCACAAAGCCAGGTGGAAGTTGTTTTTCTGTGGTTAAGTGAAATTAATGTCTTGCTAAGGAAAGACAAGAGACTAAGAATACATTAAAACTTTTGAACTGCACAAATCAACTATCTTAATTCAGTGAGAACTACCTTTAGAAACAGTAATCTAATATTACAGTAGTGGTTTGCTCTGTTTCTAGGTATTTATAGCTGTCCTTTGAAATTGGAGGTGGGGTATCTTTTAAAGGGTTAGCGATGTTCTCTTCCGTAGAACTCCTTACCTGTGAATGAGATGCAGATCTTATTTATCTTGGAATCCTGACTGGAGAGCATGACATCCAACAGTGGACAGCCAAGAGGTGTTAGACGTCCTTTCTCACTAGATTTTACAATGATTTGCAGTCTTGGCTAGCACTACTCTTTGGAGCTTTTTGTTTTAGATTAACCAAAACAGTTTACTTCTTTACCAGATTTACAGAGATCAGGATCTAATTTTGGTTAAAAAAGTGTTTTCTTATGTCAGAGTCAGTAGTACCACAGAGAAGTGACCATTGTTTAAGTGAAAGCACTAAATGTTGAGTGTTTATAGAATAAATCTGAGTGCTTTGAAGAATCAATATAGTTAACTCCATAGGGTTTTCATTGGCTGCTTTTCAAAAGTAGATTCCCAGGCCTTTCTTCCTAGTCCATCTTAATCTGGAAGCTCCACTGAAGCCTGTTCAGCATCATAGCAACACACAAGCCTCCACTGACAGATGAGGTGGTGACTGCGCCTGAAATGTGTTGGCCAGGAATCAAACCCAGGTCTCTTGCATGGAAGGAGAGAATTCTACTGCTGAACTACTGATGCCCCATAGCTACCCTTTAATTAATTTATATGGGTTTTCCTTTGTTTTTTAATTATAAAATGTATACATAATCATCATTTAAAAAGTTGAACTCATGTAATGTTAAAAGTTAGAAAGTGTGCCTCCCCATCCTATTCTCAGAAGCAATCACTGATAACGGTTTATTGTGTATCTTCCCAAACCTCTTTCTGTATATACCAATATGTGTAAGCAGGTGTGGACATATCTCTTATACACACACATATACATATACACACAGTTTTCTGTTTTAACTGAAAAATGGTTAACCTACTATATTTATTCTGAAATTTGCTCTTTTTCACTTTTTCCGCATCAGGGAAACCTTTCTGTGTTATAGCTCTTCCTTATTCTTTTAATGCCTGCATTGGATGGATGTTTCACTCTTTATGGGCATTTAGGATGTTCCTTATTTTATGTTTTTACAACAATACAGGAGTGAGTATAGTATCTTTGTAACCTTTATTCTGTGCATTTTACAACTATTTCTATTACAGATTCCTACAAGTGGAACTGCAAGGGTCAAAGGATTTCATGGGGTTTTTAATTCATTTTGTTTTAAATGAATGCCTTTAAATTTTTTCTTATGGGATTTCTTTCATATTTCAGGAGAACTCTCACTCTAATCTTCAGCAGCCACCACTTGCGGTGAAAGATACAGTACAAGGTATGCTTTGTTTACTCAGTATAAAGACTTGTGCATCATAATGATAAATTTATTTCGGTTGCATGTATTTAAGCAGCTGCATATAGCTATAAATTATGGTTTCATATGATTGTTGGTTGAAAAATATGTCCAAACACCATGCCCAAGGGAAACAAGGTAATCATGTGGTCTCAAAATTCTGCATTCTATAAATAAGTGGACTGAAATCTAATAAAGTCTTGAAAGACAAAAAAGCAAAAAAGTCAGAGGAACTGTTTTAAATGAAAGGCTTAAGTGGGGGGAATTTATGCAAAAAGTGTTAAAGCATGCAACGAAGTGTTTTACATGATCCTTGCCTGGATTCTAAATTTGGGGGTGGGGAAGCTATAAAGGATATTATTGGGACAGCTAGAGAAATTTGATTATGGATTGTATGGTAGATAATATTGCATCAGTGTTAGAAACATTTTTAGTATAATACTGGCATTGTGGTTATGTAGGAGAATGTCCTTGTTCTTCAAAGATACCTGCGAAAGTATAGGGAAGTGAAGGGTTATGTCTGCACCTTACTCTCAAATGGTTCAGGGGAAAAAACTTGTACAATGTGTAAAAAGAAAGGTGGGGGGCAAATATTAACTGGTGAATCTTGATGAAAGGTGTATGTTTATTGTATTTGAAATGTTCTGTAGATATTGCATTTTTAAAAAAGGGAAAGTGACAAATTGAATGTGGCATCCAGGTCATAAATACATCAGGTAACAAGGCCTGTTGTAATGAAGATGGAGAAACATTTGTTGAAACTTTGATGTGTGTGATTGGTGTCCTTTACATTAACGTTTAATCATCAGGGGGTATACACAGGGGTTCTTCCCAGTTTGTGGATCCTGGTTTACTTGATTTTTATTTAAATGAGTTGCTCATAGAAGAATTACCTTTGGTGAATTTTTGAGTAGACTCTTCAGCTATGTTTCCTAACTTTGCATCTAGATGATCTTAGAACTCATGCTTTGGAGTCAGGAATAGAATAAAAATAATCCAGAAAATTAGTAAAATAATTAAAAGAAAAAGAATGAAACCTGTGGAATTGAAAGGAACAGGTTATGTACTCAAGGGTGAGCTGAAAACCAGGCAGCCAAAAGGTTTAAGTTGAGAAGAAGAATTATAACGCTGGGATATATTAAAAGGACCACGACCTACAGTAGCCAAATTCTTACTTAAGGATATGCCCACTTAGTAATGAGTAAACCTTTTAGTTTAAGTGACGCGGGTCTTCCCTGAGTTCCTGAAAAGTTGGGTTTAGATTCAGTTTGAAAGGGTAAATAGTTTTAATGCAGCCATCGGAGTATAATATTTAAGGAAATCCTATTAGTAAATGTGAATACAGCAATCAATTTCTGGAATAGTTTCCTTAAGCAGCTCCTCTGTTTTGGGTATCTTTTCTCAGATATGGCATTTGCTAGTGATAATATTTGGCTTTTTTTTTTTTTTTAATGATTTCAGAAGTGACCAAAGTTCGAAGAAATCTCTTCAACCAGGAAATGCTTTCTCCTTCAAAGAGACCACTAAAGCGGGGGTTGCCTCGAAGCCATTCCGTGTCAGCTGTGGAGGGTCTGGAGTATAAAGCTGACAACTTCAAGAGGACCAAAGGTACTGCATTTAGGGGAACCAAGAGAAGGGGCTTCTTGGACCCAAATCAGTCCCCAGACTCTTTGTTGCAGAAGCTCATTAGGTCTGTCTGTTTTCCTCTCTCCTCTGTGGTTGCCATCAGGTAATTTTACACTTGAGGTTTCTCTCCCTTCAAGCTGCAATGCAGAGTTAATCCTGGTGTCTCCCAGTTCGCCCTTCTAGCTCCTCCTACAGACAAGCATGTAGGTCTTTTTCAGTTTAAGGATTTTACTGCTAATCACTATGGGGAAATAATGTATAATAAATACTGAGAAAACATCTGGACAGTCAATGCGCGAGGATAGACTTCTTATAGTCTCTCTCTTATCTCTTTCCCAGCTCTAGTCTCACATAAGATGGAAGTCCAAAGCTTTTAAGTTCTGCTTCACTTGAGGGTGACCCTTCTTCCTAGGCAGAATATGCAAAACACCTCCAGTGAGCCTCTTAGATCTGCAGGGCCTCCAGACTGAGACTGGCCTTTATCCTGCAGGGGCTTTATCTTACCCCTCATCAGCTGTCAGGCTGGGGTCATCTGGGTCTTCCAGGAAGTTTTAATTACATCTTTTTTTTTTTTTTTTTGCAATTTCAGTTAGCAATTGGAATGAAATGGAATACTTATTTCCTATCTGAACAAATTGGAAAACAGAAACTATCATGTCATAACACAAATAAAACATTTTCATCTAGTTGCCTAATATATGTTAGATACAATGCTAGATGCTGAAGATACAAAGAGTTTTCAAATACAATCCTCCCTTGAAAGAAATTGCCATCTAGAAGAGACAAGACATATTTGAGAAAATAAAGAACAATGTGAAGTAAAATACTCAATACCAGTTGAGAGAATCAGTGGTTCCCATATGCTTGGCTAAACATCAGAATCATCTGGGGAGTTTTTTTTTTAATATTTTATTGTGTTTTTGGTGAAAGTTTACACAGCAAGTTGGGTTCCCATTTAACAATTTATATACATATTGTTCAGTGACATTGGTTATTTTTTTCAGTGTGTCAGCATTCTCATTATTTCCATTCTGGTTATTCTGTTTCAATTAATCTAGCTTCCCTGCCCCCTCCCCCCGCCCTTTCCCTTCTCATCTTTGCTTAGGGTAAATGTTGATTGTTTGGTATCGTATAGGTGGTTTTTTTTTTTTGTTTTTTTTTTAAGAGCATAGTACTCACAGGTAATATTGTTTATTTTATGAGCCAATCTGTTATTTAACTGAAAGGTGACCTCTGGCAGTGCTTTCAGTTCTAGGTTTAAAGGGTGTCTCATGGCGAGTCTCGGGGGTGCCTCTGTCTCTACTGGTCCAGTAAGTCTGTCCTTTTTTTTAAGAATTTGGGTTTTGTTCTCTATTTTTCTCCCATTCTATCCAGGACCATCTATTGTGTCCCCGGTCAGAACGGTCAGTAGTGGTAGCCAGGCACCATCTAGTTTTCCTGGTCTCAGGATAGATGAGGCCGTGGTTCGTGTGGGCTATTAGTCCCGCAGAGTAGTTTCTTCTTTGAGTCTTTGGTTTCCTTCTTTCACTTTTGCTCCAGACGAGTAGAGACCAATAGTTGTATCTTAGATGGCTGCTTGCAAGCTTTTAAGACCCCAGATGCTACTCACCAGACTAGGATGTAGAACATAAACTTTATGAACTATTTTATGCCAGTTAACCAAGTTGTGCCACAAGACTGTCGTCCTATGCCTTCAAACCCAGTCAACCAATCTTGCGATCACCTGGGGAACTTTTTAAAAAATACAGATTTCAAGTTCCCATCTTCAGAGATTCTGACTCCCTGGGTCTTAGAGTGAGATCGGGGGTCTGTTTTTTAAAAGCTCTATAAGTAATTCTGAAGCACAGCTACGTTTGGGAACCGCTGGAAATTCAGAGGAAGGATTAATCACTAAGACCTAGGGCAGATAGTTCTTAACCTTGGCACTATTGACATTTTGGGCTGGATCATTTTTGAAGAGCCCTGGAGCCCTGGTGGTACAGTGGTTAAAGAGCTTGGGTGCTAGTCAGAAGGTCAGCAGTTGGAATCCACCAGCCGCTCTTTGGAAACCCTATGAGGCAGTTCTACTCTGCCCTGTAGGGTTGCTATGAGTTGGAATTGACTCGAAGGCAACGGGTTTGGTGGGGGTTTTTTTGGTGGCACGGTGGTTAAGTGCTCGGCTGCTAACCAAAAGGTCGGTAGTTTGAACCCACAGGAGAAAGATGTGGCCATCTGCCACCTTGAAGATTACAGCCTTGGAAACCCTATGGGGCAGTTCTACCATATCCTATAGGGCCACTGTGAGTTGGAATTGACAGCAGCAAGTTGTTTTTTGTTTTTGTAATTTTTTGTGCATTGTAGGATATTTAGCAGCATCCCTGGCCTCTGCCCATACATGCCATAACACGCTCCCGTAAATCTCTACCATTGTAACAGCCAAAAGTGTCTCCAAACACAGCTAAATGTCCTCTGGGGGGGCAAAATCATTCTCAGTTGAAAACCACTGGCGTAGGGTTATCAAAGAAAGTTTCATGGAAGAGCTAGGCCTTAAGTTCTTAAGAAAGAATAAGAGCATAGAGAACAGAGCAAGATGGACATTTTGTGTGGCAATCAACATGTATGAGGTGGGGGAAATAGTAAGTAGATGATTGGTGGCTGGCATAGGAGGTTATATATAGTGAAGCAAAGGAAAGAGGAAGGCATTCGGGTGACCTAGTTCTTAAACTGGTGGTGGCTACAGATTATGTGTTTTGTTGTATTGTTATTCTTTGAACCTGATTCAAATTTTTAAAAAAATTTCTTACATCTATTTAACAAAACAAATTAAAATAAAGGATAGTGTTCAAATTTTTTGCTATGCCAAACAGTTGTTTTCTAATATTTTTTATTTTTTCACTCTTTTTTCTTTTTAAAAAAATTGAGATAGAATTATGTACCATAAAATTCACCCCTTTAAGGTGTATAGTTCTGTAGTTTTTAGTATATTCACGAAGTTGTGCAACCATCACCACTGTCTAATTCCAGAACATTTTCCTCACCCCAAGAGGAAACCCTGTACCCATTAGCAGTCACTCCCTATTTCCCCCCAACTCTCCTGGCCATAGGCAACCACCAGTCTACTTTCTGTTTCTGTGGATTTGCCTGTTGTGAACATTTCGTATTGATGGAATCGTGCAATATGTTGTTCTTTGTTACTACCTTCTTTTACTTATCAAGTTTCCAAGGTCTACTTTCTGTCTGTATGTATTTGCCTATTTTAGACATTTTATATACATGGAATTGTATAATATGTGGCCTGTCGTTTCCAGCTTCTTTCACTTAGCATAATGCTTTCAAAGTTCATCCACATTATAGCATGTGTCATTCCTTTTTATGGCTGACTAATATTCCTTTGTATGGATATATCACATTTTGTTTATTCATTTACCAATTGATGGACATTTGGATTGTTTCTTCTTTTTGGCTATTATGAGTCATGCTGCTATGAACACTTGTATACAAGACCTTGTGTGGAAATATGTTTTTAATTCTTTTGGGTATATACCTAGAAGTGGAATTGCTGGGTCGTATGGTAACTCTGTGTTTAACTTTTTGAGGAATTGCCAAACTGTTTTCCAAAGCAACTGCATCATTTTATATTCTTACCAGCAATGTATGAGGGTTCCAATTTCTCCTCATCCCTCCAACACCTGTTATTGTCTGTCTTTTTTATTATAACCATCCTAGTGTGTGTGACGAGTACTCAGGTGGTACTATTGGTTGATGTGCTTGGTTGCTAACCAAAAAGTTGGAGGTTCAAGTCCACCCAGATGTGCCTCAGAAGAAAGGCCTATCAATTTATTTACAAAAAATCAGCCATTGAAAACCCTGTGGAACACAGATCTAGTCTGAAACCCACGGGGTTGCCAAGAGTTGAAATCGACTCTACGGCAACTGGTTATTGCATTTAATCATAAATACAAGAACAACCAACTAGATTGATGAAAGTGTTAGTCCTAATGAAAGCAACTTTTTTTTTTCCCAAATTGCTTATTAGATAATAATTATACAATACCATACATTGGTTCATATGATTTTTTAATCTCTAATAGTGCTGCTAACATGTTGTATCATGTTAAATTGCGTCCTAGGGTTAGACATTAGCCCACAGACCATCAAGATCCACCCCAACTAAAAATAAGCCATATATAAGTTCAAACTGCTACTTTTGCCTTGCTGCTTCTTAATAAGGTTATGTTGTTTTTACATTTTAGATTATCATAAACTGCTGACTAAGAGTGTGGCAGAAACTCCAGAACATAAGCAAATCTCCAAAAGGCTGCTTCATAGACAAATCAAGGGCAGGTGAGTAACACCTACACAGCCTTCATAACAGTCTTGTGGACCACTGTCTTCTCTTGACCTTCATGACTCACATCTTAACTGTGTTGCTTATAACCAAAGAGCATTCTATAAATTCTAGGGACTGGAGAGTAACAGGGGTTACTCAGCTAAACAATAGTAATGTCACAAGGTATAATGGCAGAGCATTTCAAAGTTTATAAAGGATGTTTTATTTATGTATCAGCTCTTTTGAGTCTTATAACCCTGGAAGCAGATAAAACAAGTACTATTGTGGCCATTGTATAGATAAAGTGAGGCTTAGATATAAGAAGTAGTGCAGTCAAGTATAGAGAATGCTATTACAAAAATGCATGTGTCCCTACTTAACACCATATATACAAGTTAACTCAAAGTGGATCAAAGACTTAAATGTAAGAGCTAAAACTATTAAACTCTCAGAAGAAAACATAGGCACAAATGTTTGTGGCCTTGAATTAGGCAATGGTTTCTTAGATATGACACCAAAAGCAAAAATAACAAAAGAAAAGATAAATTGGACTTCATCAAAATTTAAAAGTTTTGTGTCCAAAGGACACTATTAAGAAAGTAAAAAGACAACCCACAGAATGGGAGAAAATATTTGCCAGTTATATATATCATAAGGGACTAAAATCTAGAAAATATAAAGAGCTCCTACAACTCAACAAAAACTGATAACCCAATTAAAATGTGAGCAAAGGATTTCACTAGACATTTCTCCAAAGATGATATACCAATGGCCAATAAGCACATGAAAAGGTACTCAGCATTATTAGTCATTAGGTAAATGCAACTTAAAACCATAGTGAGATACCACTTCACATCCATAAGTGTAGCTATAATAATTTAAAAAAAAAAAAAAAAAAAACAGACAATAACAGGTATTGGGGAGGATGTGGAGAAACTGGAACCCTCATACATGCTGGTGAATATAAAATGATGCAGCTGCTTTGGAAAACAGTTTGGCAGTTCCTCAAAAAGTTAAACACAGAATTATCGCTGTGTATATTTTCACGAAAAATTAAATATTAAAAGATATACATTTAAACAGAGTTATATATGACTCAGCAATTCCACTCCCAACAGAATTAAAAACATATTTCCACACAAGATCTTGTACACAAGTGTTCATAGCAGCATTATTCATAAGAGCCAAAAAGAGAAAGCAACCCAGATGTCCGTCAGTTGGTGAATAAATAAACAAAATGTGGTTTATCCATACAATGAAATATTAGTTAGCCGTAAAAAGAAATGATACATGCCGTAACATGGATGAACTTTAAAAACATACTAAGTGAAAGAAGCCAGAAACAATAGGCCACATATCATATGATTCCATGTGCATATATGAATGTCCAAATAGGCTAATCCATAGAGGCAGAAAGAGGATTAGTGGATGCCAGGGGCTTAGGAGAGAAGATAATGGGAAGTGACTCCAAATAGGTATGAGATTTCTTTTGGGGGTGATGAAAATGTGTTGAAATTAGTGGGGAAAATTGTACAACTTTGTGAATATACTAAAAACCACTAAATTGTACACTTTTTATTTAAAGGGTGAATTTTACTTGGATTATATTGCAATTTAAAAACAACTTATGTGTCCACTACCCAGCTTTATCAAATAAATTATATAAATTGTCATATTTTAAAGATAAATTTAAAAATGTAGTTTTTTAGTTGAAGCCTATTGGTAACACCTCACAATTTTATTCTCCTCACTCCACTGAAGTAACTACTTGCTGAATTTGGTGCTTTTCATTACTATGCATATTTATTGTTTATATTGTTGTAGATATGTTTATGCACGTTATTCCTGTGCATATTTAAATACATACACGTAAGTATCATTTTGCAACTTGTCTTTGTTCAACATTTGTTTGAAATTTTTGTTTATACATAATTTAACTATTGTACACTTTTCCATTTATGAACATACCATAGTTACTGCATTCTTCTATTGTTGAATATTTGAGTTCTTTTTTTTCCCCCACGATTACACATAGTGCTGCAATGAACATCCTTGTGTGTCTCCCCTTGTCTTTATGTGTGAGAATTCTGAGTATGGAATTGTTAGATCACAGGATATGCACATACTCCATTGTGGAGGACAGTTTCTAGAACAGTAGTTGCACCAATTTACACTCCCACCAACCTGTGTATCACTGTTTTCCTTTCTCTACCCTTTTGCCTACTTTCAATATTATAAAATTTTAAAATGGTTTCTGATTTGATGGTGTTATAGTATCTCACTGTGGTTAAATTGCATTTGCCTTATTTTTAGAGAACTCGATCGTCTGTCTCACGTTTATTATCCATTCATGTTTCCTCTCTTGTGAATTTCCTGTTCGTATTGTTTGTACATGTTCCTATTTGGTTGTCTTTTTCTTATTTGTAGTTCAAAATAAATTCTATATATACTGCTGTTTTATTTATTACGTAAGTTGCAAATATTTTCTCCCAGTTTGGGAGAATTAATTTTTGTATATGTAACATTATCTCTCGCTAAATGGATAATTATCCTCGTACTACTTATTGACTAGTTTTTTCTATTTCCCGCTGTTGAATCATTTTTCAGATTTCCACATATGCATCAGTCTGTTTGGGGCTCCCTAACTGTGTTTCAATTGCTCTTTTTTTCTAACTTTGCATATAATACTATGTTAATTTTTATAGCTTCGTAAATCTTGATATTTGGTACGCTAGCCCTCTCACCCTTTCTTAATTCCTTCACACCACATGTACACGGACTCACAAACCTGTTCATTACCATCACCACACAGTCTTGCCACGTTCGTTTCATGGCACTGTTAATCTGCCTAGTTGCTCAAACCAAAATTCTAAGAGTCATCCTTGATTCTTTCCTTTCTGTCATCTCATACACACATCCAATACATTAGTTCTTTTTCTCAAGATAGATTACTTCCTGCATCTCCCAGCCACCATCTTCTTTTGCCTGGGCAATTCCAATAGCCTAACTGGTCTCTTTCTTCCATTCTTGTCACCCTATCCATCCATCTCACATAGCCAGAGTGATCTTCTTAAACTATACTTCAGGTTAGGTTTCCTTCCATTGTTCCTTACAATGGCTTCCCTGTTCAACCTCACTTTTTACTATTCTGCCCCTTGCTTTCTCTATTCTGGCTACTCTGATACACCCAAGCTTATGCCAACCTGAGGGTCCTTGAACTACCTGTTTGCTCTACCTGCAGTGCTCTTCCCCTTCTTGAGGTTGGCTGCTTCTTGTCCTTGAGATCTCGGCTAATACATAAGCCCCTCAGAGAGGCCTCTGACTACCCAACCTAACGTCTCAGCCCCCGTTACACCACTGCTGTAGGCATCATTCTGTTTTACTTCCTTCAGAGCAGTTATCACTTTTTGCACTTACCTTGTTTATTTTAAAGTTAACCAGTTTATTGTCTTTCTCTTCTTCACCAAGTCTCCCGCTCCTCTCTGAAATAAACACTCCCAAAGGACTGGAATAGTCTTTCTTGTTGACTATTCTGTTCTTAGTGCCTGACTTATAGTAGAAGCTCGATACAAATATTTTAAAAATGTTTTTATTATGGAAACTTCTTAAGCATATATAAGAGTATTCACTCTTATAATGCAGCCCTATGTACATATCACCCAGTTTAAACAATTATCAACTCATGGCCAATTGTATTTCATCTATTCAATAAATATTTTAAGAATGGATGAATAATTAAATGTAAACATCTCCTTGTACTCCCCACAAAATGGGATTACTCCATAGAATCCTGTGGTTTTTCTTCCCCCACTTACCTTGAACATCTTTTTATGTCAGTATATGCAAATATAAATCCTTCCTTTTTTAACAACTTCCAAATATTCTTTAATATGGATATGCCATAATTTATTTAACTAAACTCCTCTTAATGGCCACTTAGGTTATCTCCAAGTTTCACTATTAAACACTATGTTGCAAGAGTAATAGAATATAGATAACTGTTCCTTTGTGTATTTTTTTAAACAACTTTATTGAGCTATAAATTGATATACAATAAACTACGTATTTAAAATATATAATTTGATAAGTTGACATCTGTATACACCCATGTAACCATGACAACCAAGATAGTGAACATAGTTATCACTCAAAATTATCCTTGTGCACCCGTCTCCTGCCCCCATCCCCAAGCAACCACTGATCTTATTTCTGTCACTATAGTTTGTATTTTCTAGAGTTTTATATACATGGAATCATGCAGTATGTACTCTTTTGCCTGGCCTTTTTTACTCAGCATAATTATTTTGAGGTTATGCTGTTGCATGTATCAGCATTTCATCCTTTTTATTGGTCAGTAGTATCCCATTAGGTCACTGGATGGTGAAAATGGTTTGCACTGGACTACTAACCTAAAGATGAGCTGTTTGAACCCAGCCAACAGTGCTGTGGAGGCAAGTCCTGGCGATCTGCTTCTGTAAAGATTACAGCCAAGAAAACCCTATGGGGCAGTTTTACTCTGTAACACCTGGGGTCACCATGTGTCAGAATCTACTCAATGGCAAAGGGTTTTTAGTATTCCATTGAATGGGTGTACCACAACTTTTATCCATTCACCTGTTGACACTAGAAGGTGGACCTCATTACTGCCAGGCCAGGGTTGAAATCTGGACTCCCCTTTGCTGACAGGGGTGTGGTCAGGGCTGTAGTTTTTTTCCATGGCAGTTGATTGGTGTAGGGACATTATTGTCTAAAAGTTTTGTGTCTTGTCAGGCTGCCCTTCTTTTAGTTCTTTGGCTAGAGAAAGCCGGCTCTTCGTGGGGCTGTTTGTGTTTGCACCTGTTGGTGTATCTGGGTTGTCGGCTTCTTCGGCACCCAGTCCAGGACATTTGCAGCAAAAAGAAGATGCGGGGAATTCACTGTTGTGTCTTTCCTTGATTTCTGAGGTCCCTAGCCAGTCTGCTGCCTTCTTTCTAATTTTCAGAGTCTTTTTACGTGTATTTTATATATAATGCCCCGGGTTTTTAGCTGTCATTAGTAGGAGGAATAGAGAGAAAGGTACATCTACTTCATCTTATCAAGACTCCATCTTGCCATTATTTGTGTATGTGGTTTTACATACTTGTGCGAGTTTATCTATGTTAAATTACTATAAGTGAAATTGATGGTTTTAAAAGGTATATATATTTAAAATCAATTTTGATGTTGCAAAATTTGTTTTCAAAGAAAGTTCTAACCGTTTTCACTTGACAATATGTAGAGTGCTTGCCAACACTGATGTTATCCAACGCTGTGATCTTTGTCGCCCTGGTAGGTGAGAAGCTGCATCTCTCTTTAATGTGTGTTAATTATAAGTAACCTTGGACAATCCTTGTGCTTGTCCTTCCTCAAGGTCCTCTGATCCCGGTCCTGACATTGAGATTGTTGAAGAGTCCCCTGAAAAGGAAGCAAACGGTGAGCATTACCCACATTTAGTTTATTTTTTGCATGGTACCTAGTTTTTCTGAAAAACTCTCTTTATTTGTGTTGTCACCCGGCATATCTTAAGATATTTTACAGAAATTGTGGCAGCTTTGAGCCCACAATTGTAGCTCAGCGTGTGTTTATAGGTGAATGTTCTTTGACACCAAATTTACTGAGAGAATTTCTGGAGAAGAAATATTTTTACCCAATAGAAATGGGATTCAGAGTGAGGCCTAAACTACTACTTCATACAAAGTGCTATGGCTTATTTAAAACTATATGTGATAGTTTCAAAATTTTTCTTTTTTTTTATTGTGCAAATAATTCATGTTTATTGTAGAAATCAGAAAATGTAGAGAAGCCAAATTTTTAAAAATCACTTGAGAATCCCACAACTCAGAAATACTCTGTTAACATCTTAGCATATATTGTTCCTAGTATTATTTCTATACAAACGTATCTAATGACTATTACATATGAAACCTGTACTTTTTATTTTTATGAAAGTCACATACCTTTTTTTCACCCTACATCGTGCATAAAAGTGGCGGTTTATAAGACTTTTGAAGGTGACAGTCTAGTGGATCAGTCAGTGTCTTTTTGTACCTTGTTGGGGCTGTATATAAAACTCTTAGCCTTATTACAACACTTCAGATGTCTCTTAAAGGTAGTAGCTTGTCTAAAGTTTCTGTCTTGTACTTGGTATTACATAATTTTTACCCATTTCTGACAACATGGAAAATGTCAAGCTTGCAGTCCTCCCTGGTTACTGACTGTGGTTTTGGTTTCGTAGAACTAAGTTCGAGACAAAGTCCTCGAATCAAGCAATTGTTATTCAGCAGGACAAATTCTGGTTTCTTCTATTCTGCGTCTCAGCCAAAGTCTCGAAGTGTGCAGAGAGTTCACTCATTCCAGCATGTCAAGTCAGGTAACATGCACACCCACCTACTTTCACAAGTCCGTGCTGGCTGGGTGGGAAGTGTTTCTGGGGAGAGAAATTATTTGAGGTTCAGGCGATGACTATCTGAACAGTTCTGCCAAGGTCGAGCCATCCTTTTGGATTCCTACAACTGGTTGTCCACACTACCATTTTAGGTAACTCATTCATTCAAGAGGGGTTAATCCATGTGTACCCGTAATTTATATCGTATGGCCAGATACACGTAAGTATCCTGTGTATCTTTTTGAAAAGACTCCCTCCACTTCAGACAGGCTGTCTTCGCCTGCTCCTTTGGGTCCAGTAATTCACTGCAATGCTGACAGAGCTTATGGGAGGCACCATACTTGCAATAACAAAAAAGGATACAAATTAAGAGATGCATAGGGGCAAGGTATGGGAGGGGTTCCAGCACAGAGCTTCCAGCACAGAGCTTCCATGTCCCAAAGAGGACACACCTACCCTCTTGTGAGCAGATGTTCTTTCTCTCTGACCCAGAAGCTCCCTGGGCTCCTGTCTTCCAAAGCCCGTATTGGCTTTACCACGTGGGCATAAAAAATTACATCATGCCTTGTGAGGCTTAGTCAGTATTGGACCCCCAGGTGAGCTTCTCAGGGCTCTCAGAAACCCAGAACAAAAGGCCAAATTACTTTCTGCTCCTCACCGTTGCCCACATTTCCTAACATAGGGGCTGGGGCTGATGTGTGGTCTTATGAGACAGCAGTCATTGCAGATGTTGATATAATTAGGTGGGATTTTCCTCCCAGTTGCTCTCAAGAATTATTGCCTTCTTTCTTGTATTGATTGGCTATTTTAATAGTTTTTTTTTTGGAGGGGGGGAGCAGAAGTTGAGAAGGAATAAAATGTTATCACTTTTCTCCATTTATCATGATGTTGCTTATTGGTCCAGATCTTTTCTTTTTTTTTTTTTTTTTTTTTTTTTTACTTTCAGGTCAAAGAGAAAATTCTCCAGTCCACAGCATTCGGTCTCCTAAGAGTCTTCTCTTTGGTGCAGTGTCTGAGATGACCAGCCCCTCAGAGAAGGGTTCAGCCCGGATTAAAAGACCTTCAAGAAACACGTTGGGTTCTGAGATACCTACAGTTTATCAGGTACAACATTTGTATGACATTCAAAGTAGTGTGTTCTTGGGGAACATAGAGACATGGCCAAGGGAACCTGCAGAGTACGTTAGGGAAGAGAAAACAGATATCTATGATAATAGAAATTTGGGGTATTTGGGTTGATTCAGTTGAATGGTTATTGGGTATATGGGGACAGCAAGCAATAGGTCTGGCTGAGGCCAAGATCGTGGGGAGGAGATGAAGATGGCCTCATCCACTCTCTTGGCTTCATCTACCATTGAAACTATATGCTATGTATAGATCTTTCTGAATGTACACTAATTGTTCATCTATTTCAGTTGGATTGCCCACTCCATCCAGTCAGCCATGTTAGAAACCTGGAAATCACCCTTTGCTTCTGCCCAATTAATCCAGTCCTGCCAATTTTATTTACAAACTGTATCTCATACCCATCCCCTCTTCCCCACCCCTGAAATTCCTGTTGTCATTCAGATTCTCATCAGTTCTACCTGGGAAATTTCAACAGCCTTTCCCTCTCAAATCCATCCTCCTCTCCAGGGGTCAGAATGATCTCTCTGAAATGTTCATCCGACCCCATCACTTTGCTTAAAACTCTACAGACTCCCTGTCTGCTAAAGCAGGGTTTTCTACATTTTCCTAAAATGGAACTTGCGTTCAAAAATAATCTTCTTTAGACACCAAATAAATGGCTTAGAGATTGCGGGAGGACACGGAGCTGTGGGGAAGGGTTTGAAAACCACAGCTCTATAGAGCCCTGGTCAGTCTCCTCCACAGGGGAGGCAAGGTCCTTCAGGGTCTGACCCCGGCCAGCCTGGCTGGCCTCATCCCTGACTCCCTCTGCTTCAGACCCCACCTTCCCACAACATCAGGCTGTGCACTAGCCGGCGCGTGTCTGCTCTTTTTCACTTTTGTACCTTTCCTCACATTGTCTCCTTCCTCCTCCTACCCCCTCCCATAATGTCCAGTACATATCCCTGTCATTGTTGCTGTGTGCCGTCGAGTCGATTTTTGATTCATAGTAACCCCATGTGACAGAATAGAACTGCCCCATAGTCTCTAGGCTGTAATCTTTACAGAAGCAGATGGTCAGGTCTTTCCCCATCCTTTCGGTTAGCCACCGAGTGCTTAACTGTTGCGCCACCAGGGCTCCTTAGCCACACTGTATTATCATTTGTTCATATCCTACTAAACACGAAATACCAGCTAGACTAGGATTCCCTTGAGATGATGAAGTAAGATTGTAGAAAACAGAGGTGTCTAATTTCCTTATCTGCTGGAGTTTTTAACTGCATTCTATAAGAAGGAAGGGAAAATTTTTTGTTGGGGTGTGCCCTTTCTGAGATGTTACTTTTATTACTGTGCCTTACACATCTATATATTCCACACTCCCCTCTCCAGCACACATGCTTGGCACATACTGGCTGCTTTGTAAGCACACGGTGGTGGTAGTGGTGGTTGCCCTCGTGTCAACCCCAAACCACGGCGACCCCATGTGTGCAGAGTAGAACTGCTCTATAGGGTTTTCAAGGCCGTGACCTTTTGGAAGCAGAGAGCCAGGCCTGCCTTCCAAGGTGCCTCTGGGTGGGTCTGAACCACCACCAACGTTTTGGCTAGTAGTGAAGTGTGTAACCGTTTGCACCACTCATTGAGCCCTAAGCACATGTTGAATGAGGGTGAGAAGATGAGGTGGCACCTGGAGGCCCCTTTGGGCAAAGATCAGAAATAGCTGCCTTGCTTGAAGAGAGGGAAGAGCTAGTGGATGGCTGTGAGTAGCAGGGTGATACAGTTAGAAGCAAAGTATATTTTAGCTGTAGTATGCAAATTATTAAAATTATTTGCTCTTAGGAGAACTAAAATTGGATGCATTGGTTGGTGCTAGAAAAAATGGACAAGTAAAATCTGAGTTATGTTTTGGAGGGGGAAACAGACAGCTATTAAAGTTTCCAACTTAAGATGGTTCCTTTGGCTGACTATAAATCTCCTATTTACCTTTCTAACCATTTTCTAGATTATTAAGGTGCTCTTTAGGGACTATAGGTCATGATAGTCAAGCACTGAGATGAGCATTTTTCTTTATAGACTCCCAAGAAGAGTTACTGGAAATCCCCAAGCTCTTCTAAAGGTGCACCAAGAAGGCTCCCTCGTACACCACAGGTTCCACGCTGCACTCCAGAAAGGCTGCTGGAACCTCCTGCAGAAATGACACCTGCAAAACAGGCAGTGTTTAAGGAGTCCTTAAAGCACTCTTCCTCATATGGCTGTGATTCACCATCTGAACTAACAGTAACTCCTCAAAAAGGATACTCACGGGCAGAAGGACTTGCCTCTTCTCTTGAAAAGAAGACACGGAGAACTCCCAGAAGGCACACTGCTCAGCCACCTGAGTTTCTGCAGACTTGTGTTTGGTCACAGTCAGTACCTTCCAGTCCAGAAAGCACCTCGTGTCCAGCAGCCCAGATGCCACCAACTGTCCAGACCAGGAGTGGATGTCTGACTCCCATCAGACACTCCCTTAGAATACCCTCGAACTCAGCAGACTTGGGGTTGCCGGGAGAGACGGCCTTTGTGGGCACACACCAAAACCAAAAAAGCCCAGGTCCCCAGGTCCCTGGAGCTTCTCAGGCAGAGGAACCAGCACAGACAGTAAAGGAAAAATCTGCCAAAGTCCCAGAGAGACCAGAAAATACACCTCTGATTTACTCCCCACCTATTTCTCCAAATGAACCATTTAACTCTCCTTCATGTGATATTTCCAAGAAGAGCCCATTCTGGAAATCTCTGATGGACTGTCCTCCCCCTGGAGAACTGGATTGGAGAGTGCCCCAGAAATCATCCCATGTGGCCACATTGCACTCATGTTCTGTTCCCTCAACTCCTCCCAAAATCTCACAGATAGACACCCTCCCTCCTCCATCCCCTTCTAAAATTGGGAAAAGGTATAGAAATACCTCTGATCCTGAAAGAAGCTTCCCAGAGTGCCAGCCTAACACCTTGGGTGTTCCTGTGGTTGGCCTAACTGGCAAACCAGCCGCCATCACAGACTCTAGGAGGGACCAGAAGGAAGGGAGGCTCTCTCCTCAGTCTTCTCCTGAAAGACATAGTTACCCTCAGGCTGGTGTAGGGAGAGACTGGTATATGTCCTCCCCTTTGCTTATTGCAAGTGACACAGAGTACCTCACCCTCCTTGAGGAAGATGAAGACTATGGCAGTGATAACTTGAAAAATAACATTTCACCAGAACAAGGTGAGGCATTAAGGACCGTGGTTGCTGACAAGCAGCCTTCTCTGCCTCACCAGGGGATTCCTCCGTCTCTCCCTTCCTCTGTGCCCAGCTCTCCCCTGGTACCTTCCTGCGGCCCGCGCCGCACGGCAGACAGAAAGCAGGGCCGGACTGTAGCACACCGAGAGAATCCGCAAGCTTTAACTCGGCCTTTGAAAGCCTCTGCCAGCCCACAGACCTACGAGGTTGAGCTGGAGATGCAAGCTTCGGGCCTCCCCAAGCTTCGAATTAAAAAGATAGACCCCAGCTCTTTGTTAGACATTGAACCCCTAAGAAAAGAGGATGGCTGTCTGGGAGAGGAGAGTGCCTTCCCTGGTCTCAGCTTGGCCAGGGGCAGTAGGCCTTCAGGCAAACCTGAAACCAGCTACATGTCACCCCCTTGCCTCCGTTCCTCGCACAGCACGCCTGGCAAGAGCGGGGGACAAACTTACATCTGCCAGTCCTGCACCCCAACCCGCTGCCCCTCTAGTACCTCCTCTCCTTTTCAAGCAGAGGTTGGGGTTCCTTGGACACCATCTCCCAAACACAGTGGAAAGACACCTCCTGACACAATTAAAGACTGGCCCAGGAGAAAGAGGGCGGTGGACTGCAGCGGGAGCAGCTCCGTGGGGAGGAGCGAAGTCAGTGCAGACCTTCCGGCGAGCGGGCCAGGGCTTGAGCTGGAGGGGAAGGAGCGAGGGCTTGAACTCGCTGTCATCAAGACTCGCATCCTGGGGGATTTTGAGCTTGAGGGGGTATGTCAGCTGCCAGACCACTCACCTCCAAGGGATAGTGTGCCTAAGGCTGAGGACGCCTTCTCATGGGGACAGTTTGGATTGGGCTCCAGGAAGAGACTCCGTTCTGCCAAGGAAGAAGCTGAGTGTTGGGCCAAAAGAGTCTGTGACAGCCGGAGAGAAGACTCACGAGCGAGTGGGGAGAGGTCTCCGAGTACAGGTGCAGGGCAGCTCACCTCCACGGGGGATGAGGAGGTCTTTGTTTCAGGTGAGCTTGCTTTTGAAACTCATCTTCCTCATGGTTTCTGGTGGGAAGCATGTTCGGGGAAGAGGCTTTTAGGAGTTACTTCTTCAGGAGGCCAGGGACACTGCTTGGCTGTATTGACTGTGTGGTATCTTTCTAGGCGCCACACCACCCCCTGGCTGTGCTGTGCGGAGCTGCCTTTCTGCCAGTGGTCTCCAGGCACTGACCCAGTCTCCGCTGCTGTTCCAGGGAAGAACACCTTCCTCTCAGTGTAAAGACACCAGAGGTAATCTGTTTGTTAAAGGTCCTGGAGACCATCACCAGGATCAGACTCACCCTTTGGGGGATGCCCGAGGGTTAGCTCAGGCCTGCCAGGCAAATCGCTATTGGAAGAGTCTTAGGGAATGCTGGAATAATTTTGTTAACAGATACTCCCCTCAAACTCTTACTAAAATACTTTGTCTTCGTGAAGATGGTGATAGAAGTGGTCCTACTGCAACATATTGCTGGCCTGTGGCAATCAGAATCTAAAAGAAGAGAATGCTTTGAGTAACAAGAGTGATGGATGCATGTTTGGAGCCAGCGTTTCCCCACAGTTGGTTAATGCCCATGTTTTCGGGTACATTCTGGCTGTTGAAATCGGCCTTCAGACCCTAGGATGCCCCTTCCTCCACCCTACCTGGGAGAGAACGGGATCTGGCTTGTTAAGGGCACTGGTTAGAGAGGTTTCCTTCTGCCAGGACTGAGGGGGAACTCAGGAAGTGGTAGGAGGTGAAAGGACTGCCTTCAGGGCTTTCTTCCCTCAATAATACAATGTAAATCACACAAAGCAGCATAAACCCTACAGCTCTGAGACCTAAAAAGAACTTCAACCCACAGGTACTTTGCATTTTCACAATTGCTAACTGCTGTCAGCTGGGTGCATAATCATACAGGGTGGAGGCGGTAAAGTGTAGGTAACATAGGAGAGGAGGGGGTAACCTGCAAGCAATGCTGTAACCCTCCCGCAATCTAAGCCTGCTTTCGTGTGGTCCTCAATTACTTCCTGCATTCTAAATCTTTCTGCCTCTTTCCAGATGAGGATGTGGACGTATTTCCCTCCACTGCGGAAGAATCTCCTTTCAGCCGAGCATTCTCAAGAAGACGCCCCATCGGCAGAACTTACACACGGAAGAAGCTGATTAGCTAGTTAGGACGGAAGCAGGTTGTGGGACTTGTAATTACAAACACTACTGAGCCGATGCATTCCCTAGACCAGGAGAGTGGCTGTTTCTCTGGATGTGTAAGGATTTCAAACTTTTACCATAAATGAATTCTTAACAGTGTGTCCAGAAATTCAGTTCATCTGACCTGGGCCTTACTGATTCCCGAATGTAACCCTAGGGCTTCCTTCGCAGAAGCAGGAATAACCAGAGCTTATTAACAGAATTGAGGAAGTTCCAAAGATGAAGGCGAAGTCAGCCAGGTCCTCTTTTACCGTGGTCAGTTTTCAGAGTCCAGCTAGAATGCCTTAGGGTTTTTTAATTCCCCTCATGGAATCTGTCCAGCCCCAGAACCTACCCCCACCACACCTGCCACTCATTAGGAAGATTGGGAGGAGGGGTGGATGATGGTGTAGCTGGTGCTCTAAATCAGAGGCAGCTGGGAGGTCAGGAAACGGAACTGTACCCCTGGGATTCCAGCCCCAGCCCAACAGTGAGTGACCCTGGGCAAGTCAGGGGACCACCCTGTGCCTCCCTCACTTGTGAAATGGGAGAAAGGACCCCTACACGGTTTCCCTTGCAGAACGGCTAAGGCTTGGACGCTGTGACATGGGGAGTGCTTTGTAAACTGTGAAGCACCAGCCACATACATGGATATGAATTTCATACTGAAGACTGCATCAGGGGCAGCAGAATGGATGTTTTGCATTCCCTACGCAAGACAATAAAATCGCCTCTGGCTGCGTTTCTGTTCCACATTCCAGCCTGAGGTTAACTGTGACTGGTCCAGTTCTAACGGTTTCTAGAGTCAACCGCACTCCAAGTCTGCCCTGTGAGTCAACCAATTCACAGGTAGTCCCACCCACTCATGGGGGACCCTGGAGTGCCCCTTGACCAGCTTGCCATTCACTCTTGGCCAGGGGCCTGGCTAACAGTGGGGGCTATTCAGAATCATCTCATTCTTTAAAAAGCTTTCGAGCCTATTGTGTTCCAAGAAGCCATTCTTCCCAAATCTGATCTGTACTATCGTCTTACAAATCAACCTAAAAGTGAAAACTACCATTCCTTCCTTTAGAGATTATTCTTGTTTATTATAAAATGGCTTTAAAAAAAAAAATTCTACAAGTGTGCTAATGAGTTTCCCAGCTCCCCCTGTCTATATATAAGACCATTTAGACCACAACCCTGCTGCCACTGACCATTTTGTGACCAGCCTCGGCTGAAGCCCCAACCTATGGGCATCTACTACACTTACGCTCCACACCAGGCTTGTGCTTCCAAAACTCTTGAGCAAACCGAAGAAAGGTGGCAATCAGGTGCTTAAAGGAAGGGAGTGGCAGTTTGCATATTGTTTTAGAAACTTGAGTCCAGTTCTTCTGGGCTATGGCCCAAATTTGTTGACCCCAATTAGCATAAAGATCTGGATGTGGACTTAGGGTATGAGGTAAGGACTGTCCTTCACAGAAGCAAGATGGGTGGCAATAGCACCTTTCAGCAGGATCGGAACCTCCCTCCAAGGTGGGGTTTGCTCAAAGCCTACAAGGGATTTTTCCTGACATCAATCATCCCTGGGCTGGCTCTCCGCAGCTCCCGCCGGGGCTTGGCCAGGGGCCCGAAGTTCCAGGGCAGACCCCCCTCAGCCCCCGGCAGCCCCCGCCCCACCAGGGCCTCGGCTGCCTCCCGCTGCCTCAGCTCCTCAGGACAGCCCTGCTCGTCACTACACAGGCTGGAGCGCTTCCACGTCAGCGGCAGCGGGGCTCGGACCAAGTCCCGCACCTCCTCCCGGGTGCGGGGGACACCCTCAGTGAAGGGGGGCTGCCAGGGAAGCTCGGGGGCTGGGTGAGGCTCTTCTTCGTTTCCAGGGGGCTGTCTGTTCTCCAGGCACAGGGTCCTCTTCTCCCCACCTGTCACCGAGAATGCCACCCTTGTCAATGATGGAGGTACCAACACCTTCCCAATGCCCCAGCACAACAAGCAACCTGTGAAATGACCCAATAAGAGCTGAAGTGAGGGTGGTCTCTAAGCTTTCCCCAAGACAGAAAAGAATGAGCCTGGCTTCAGAGCAAGGCAGGGCAGAGCAAGTGACACCAGATACGAATTACCCCTGCTCTGGCCTGCAGCATTCGAACCACTGAGCTTCTGTTTCAGTTCCTGGTTCATCCACATGTGGCGGCCCAGTTCCTTCTCCAGCGCTTGGATCCTGGTCTCATATTGCCTCTTGCTGTCTGCTAACCCTTCACCGAGATGGTCTACAGTGGAAAGACAGAAGAGCGGTGAGGGCTGTGGACAGGGCAGGACAGGGCCCGTGGGTCCAGCCGGGCCTCACCTCGGCTCTGCTGCAGGAGCAGCTGCACACTCTGCTCGTGCTCCTTCTGCTGCAGGGTCAGCTGGCGGTCCATCTCCAGGCGCTGCCGCTCCAGAGCCACCTCTAGCCGGTAGACCAGCCGCTGCTGCTCCTCGAGCTGCATCTCCAGCTCCGAGAAGGCGATCTGCTGCTGGTGCTGCTCCTCACGAAGCGTCACCACCTGAGCCAAGGCCAATCCACGCTCAGCCCAGCCACTGGCTGTCTTCACCCAGGCAGTCCTCAACCAGGGACGGCAAATAGTTGGCACCCTTGCCACCGCTGCCCCCCACGGCAGACATTAATAGTAAATCGCGTCTTCCCTGCTGAGCCTCAGATGCCTTCTCAACATAGTGTCCTAGGCAACGATTTCTAAATGGTCAAAGAGTTGGCTCTCAGGACGAAACTGATTTGCCATCCCTGCCTCAAACCCTTTCCCAGCTACACATTACTGAGCTTCTGGGCAGAGCCTCAAGCTATGGAATTTCATTAGAGCTAGGGTTTCTCAACCTCATCAAATGCGGGGCTAGATCTTCACTGTGGAGGGCTTTCCAGTGCATTGTAGGATGTTTAGCACCATCCCTGGCCTCTACCCACTACACAGATGTCATAGCACACATCCCCCACCACCGTAACAACCGTGTCTTTGGCCACACGTCCCCTGGGAGGCAAAGTCAGCCCCCATGAAGCACCACTGATCTGGGCAGGGGCCGCCCTGGAATTTGCCCATCAGACTGGAAGGGGAGGCGTGAGGACATTGGGTCTTAGTTTCATTACGTAACACAGGCTCTAAAGAGGAGAGTCTGAGGCAGCCCTGGAGACAAGTAGGTCTCAATTTTGTGATTCTGTCTCCAATCTGGGAAGAAATGGGGCATTCGCTGGAGCTACCATCAGACAGCTCCCCTGCACGAGTTCCGGAAGGAGGAGGCAGAGGGTTTGTAGGCAAGTGACCCACCTTGTCAAAGTACTTGCAGAGTAGTGCTCTGGTCTCTGAGGATGAGAGATAGCTGAGCTTGGCCATAAGGTTCATCTCGCACTGGGACAGCAAGGAGGCTGAGGCCCGCAGCACCCGCTGGCGGCACGTGATGGCCTCGTTCTTGTACTCAATGGCAGCATCCAGGGCTTCGATGGCCTCATCCAGCTGGAACAGCGTCCGCTCCTCCTGCGGGGACATGGCCATGCATGGGGAAGGTACTGGGCTTCCACCACCTCAGAACACCTGATCCCTGACGACAAGGCCTAGGCAGACACGGGGCACTGCAAGAGTCAACACGTGGCTGCAAAATGTGCCTTTACATGTCCCCTCATCCTGAGAAGTAAGCGGGTGTGTCAAAAGAAAGTTTCCCTCTGCCCTCAGTGGCAGGAACAGGGAAGCTCTGGTCTCTACCCAACCCCAGGGTGAAAGCTAGGCACTGCTAAGAGGCTGCTTCTGAGGTGCACAGCCCTCCAACTGACCTGTACACAGAAAGCCCACGATACACACCAGACAGAAGACATGGCAGGGTGTGCAACAGGCTCCGTATAGTCTCCTGGGGTGAGTTTATGTTAGCCTAGGCTTGCTCTGCTGCTCAGGGGAAGCATGTTTACATGGACCATAAGGTACATTAAGTGTGCTCAACACACTCCCACACAGGAAGTTGAGCTGTGTATGCATGGGGTCTGGTGAGAATGAGTCCAGGCTCCAGCTCGAAGGGAACTGAAAGGTCAGCTGGGGCTAACCCCTTTGTGTCACAGACAAGGGGCTAAAGCAGGGGCAGAAAGGCCAGTCCAGCATGCTCACCAACCCCAACCCTCCTGCCTTCTGGACCTAGTACACAGGAGGATGAAGGAGGAAACCTGTGTCCAATGGCAGCAAGGCTCAGCACCCCATAGAGAGCCAGAGCCAGCAGGCTAAGGAGTGCAGACAGACAGATGTTGGTGGCCCAGGGTGTACCTCAGGAGACAGCAGGCTGCCCTGCCTCAGCTTGCTGTCAATCTCCAGGCGCTGCTTCAGCAGCAGGTCCTTCTCCTGGCGCAGGTTGTCGATCTCACCACGGATCTGCTGCTGGTTGTGGGCACTGCTCTGCCGCAGCTGCCCACTCTTTTCGGACAGCTCCTTCTCGAGGTGCTCCAGCCGGCTGGATACTCGCACGATGTCCTCACTGAGGGCCTGGGGCAGCGCCGCCAAGGAGGGAAAAGCAGACACCATCTGTCATGGTTTGAATTATGTCCCCCAAAAAATGTGTGTATCAATTTGGCTAGGCCATGATTCCTGGTACTATTTTCCTGTATGTTGTAAACCTGCCTCTGTGATGTTAATGAGGGAGGACGGGTGGCAGTTGTGTTAGTAAGGCAGGACCTGATCTGTAAGACTGGATCGTGTCCTCAGGCAATCTCTTGAGATATAAAAGACAGAAGTGAGCAGTGAGACAGGGGGACCTCATACCATCAAGAAAGCAGTGCTGGGAGCAGAGCCTGTCCTTTGGACCAGGGTCCCTGCGCTGAGAAACTCCTAGTCCAGGGGAACATCGATGAGAAGGCCAAGAAAGAGAGAAAGCCTTCCCCTGAAGCTGACACCCTGAATTTGGACTTTCAGCCTACCTTACTGTGAAGAAATAAATTTCTCTTTGTTAAAGCCATCCACTTATGGTATTTCTGTTACAGCAGCGCTAGATGACTAAGACACCATCCCACAGGGATGACAAACTGCCAGCCCCATCACGGCTGCCAGGGAGGACACGGGGCCTTCCTTCCAGAAACCCACAATCCAGGTGCGGAGACGTGGCCCTGCCCTGAAAAGAACCTCAGAGCGTGCTGCTCGGGGAGGAGCCTGGCTCTTAGTTACGCAGAAGCTTGGGGACTGGTGGCTGAGGAGAGACCCTCCGAGATGGCCAGAAGGACACAGACAAGCAAGGGAAGAGGCAAGAAGGGGATGATGTGAGCCAAGGAGGAGAGGGTGATGTGGCCTGCCGCCGAGATGACTAGACTAGAGAGAGTGTGTGAGAATCAGCGGCCCTTCTGGGAGCCTGAGGTGGGAGGGAGTGAGGTCAAGGGGAGTTAGGGATGACCCAGGGGAGTTAGGGATGACCCAGCTTGCAGCATGAACCCTCTTGGACTTCAAAGAGCGCACCCATGATGGCTGGGGTGGGGACTCCTAACTGCCATGGTCTGAAGATCTGGGAATTTGGCACAAGCACCTGCTACTGGAACAGGCTCTGGGATTTGTGTCTGACCTGCCCACTATAAACCTCATAGCAATATTATATTCCATTTGACAGAGGAGGAAACCGAGGCTCAGAAGCTGGCCTTGCTACTTGACCTTCCTATTCAAAAGGGAGTAATGATGTCAGCTGGAGCCACGTTTCAACCCCAGGTCTATCTGCCTCCAAAGCCAGCAAAGGCTCTTTTTTTTTGCCAGACCACCTTCCTCTACCTGCTGTTCCTTATTCCACCTGCACAGGCCCAGAGTAGGCAGTTAATGAGGTGAAACGATTGTGGGATGGATGCTTGGAAACGTTCCTCTACCCACACATCATAGCATCCTAAAGCCCTGGAGTTCTTGAGGATCCATGGAATATAGCCCAGCAGAGCAGAGCTTCACCTGGCTGGAACTTCCCTGGCAAGAAGATCACATGGAGGGACCTCACTTGGCTAGACATCAATGAGAAGGACCTCACCTGACTAGACCTGCAGGATCTCACCCATCAGGAATATCACCTGGAGAGACCTCACTGGCGGGGACACCACCTGGTGGCATCTCACCTGGCAGGACCTCACTAGTGGAAACTCAGCTGGCAGGATCTCTCCTGGCTGCACCTTAGCTAGCTCTCACCTGGCAGGGCCTCACCTGGCTGGACCGCAGGCGCTTGCTCTCCAGCCCCGTCTTCTCCTGCATCAGGGCCTCCTTCTTGGCCAGGATGGCCTCCCGCTTGTGAAGCTCCTCCCCCAGCTCCTCCAGTGCCCGTCGCTGCTGCAGGACCTTCTCCATCTCCAGGTCCAGCCACTTCTTCTGCTCCTCGATCTTCTGAGGGAAGCGAGGAGGCAGGAGGGAACTCAGTTCTCACATCTGGCTCTTGGGCCAGCACCCAAGGTCCAATGCGGAGGAGGGTGTACCCGCCAGCTGCCCCCAGGGAACCCCGACAACCAGCTGTGCTGCCCAGCCAGGCTGCAGTGCTCTTGGGGTGCAGGTTCAGCCCAGCCTTCAGCCTGCCTCCCTCACCCCGGGTCCCACCTGCTGCTGCTCCAGGCTGACCACAGAGCCGTTGCTGCCGCTGCGCCGCTTCCTCTGGAACGCCACAATCTCCTCTGTCTTGATCTTCAGGATCTTTTGCTGCTGCTCGTGCTTCAGCTCCAGCTCCTGGGGAGGAAGCTCAGCAGGCAGGGCCGCAAATGGCGCCAGCACCTTACCAGAGCCCTGCCTGTGATCCCAAAGCCCGCAGGGGCGCCTGCCCCACTCCTGACAGCCCTGCAAAAAGCTCCCCAGCCTCATCCCCTCCCCACCCCCAGGGACAAGTAAACAGAAGCAAACACTTCCCTACCCCCTACAAGATGCCAGATGCCCTACATATTTCATCTCACTGAATTCTCACTCTAGGCTTCAGTTTCCTAGAACTCTCATCTTCAGATGAAAAAACAAACTCAGGCTAAGTTCACGTGGCTGTGAGTGGCGGGGCCAGGACTCCCAGACCGTGTTCCCCATGCAGCTGCGGGCCCAACCTTGACGCGGTGCTGCCGCTTGTTCATCTCCATCTCCAGGCGCCGCTTCTGCTCTGTCTCCTCACGCAGCCGCCTCTGCAGCTGGCCCTGCTGCTGCCGCATGAGCTGCACGTTCCTCTCCAGCTCCTGCAGCCGCTTTTCACTCTGGGCCGACAGCGACACTAGCCGCTCCGTTGCCTGCTTCTTCTCCTTCAGCACCTGGGACCAACACCACTTCCACTGGGCCACCAGGCTAGAGAGCCTGGCCGAGTGCCTGGCGCTCCACAGAGTGGATGAATGGACAGAGGGACAGACAGAAGGGAACGCAGGCGGGTGGCTGGGGGACTACTAACAATACTGTTAGCTAACCCTTGTAAGGCATTTTCCAGGCACTGTACTAAGTGCTTTGTGTGTATTAAATAATCCTAACAACCCTATGAGAAAGCATGATTATATTACCCCTATTTTACAGATTAGAAAACTGAGGCACAGAGAGAGAAGGGAAGGAGATCAAGGACAGCTAGTAAGTGGAGCTGGGATTCAAACCCAAGAAGCCTGGCTCCAGAGCCCGAGCTCTCACCTACTCTACTGCGTTGTCTCTTGGACACCTGAGCTGACAAAAGAGGAATGAATGATGGATGGACAGCTGCAGATATGATGGATGGAAGCATCAGTGGACAGAAGGGCAGAAGGATAGGATGATATAAAGGTGAAAAATAGGATGGACAGATAATGCAAGGCTTGACATAAAAGGTGGATGGACAGATGGGTAAATGGGCAGTTGGTCACATCAACTGATAAAGGATAAGCAGATGGTTAGATTGGATGGACACGTGGACTGACAGGTGGACAGACAGAGGGATGACAGAATGGAGGGGTGAGTGGATAGATGGAAGGGGTAGACAGATGGACAGAGGGAGGGGAAGGCTGCATGATATAGTGTGCATCTTCTTTAGGTGCCCACCCTCAACAGCGCCCCCTCTCCATCTATCTCCTCTGCGGTGTCTGAAGCTGAGCCAGCCCCCTATACTACTGGCCTCACCTTGGAAGCATGGAGGGAGTGAGCACCACCAGTCAGGGACTCGGGCACAAGGGCCTAAGCATGTCCTGATCCCAGGGCCCCCAGCCTGGGAGGCCCCAGTCGCTGCCCCGGGGCCCTGACACTGACCTGCACGTGGCTCTGGGCCGCGGCGACCCTCTTGCGGAACTCCTGGAGCCGAGACCGCTCGCCAGCGTCCTGCAGCTCCCTGCCCTCGAGCTCCTGCAGCTGCCTCTGGCCTTCGCTCAGTTCAGCCCGCACCCGCTCCGCCTCCTGCTCCAGCTCCCGGATGCGCTGGCTGTGCTGGCGGTTCAGGGCCTGGGCCGCCTTCCCTGGAAGTGGGGCCGCGTCAGCACGGGCCATTCCTCTCCCCCTTCATTACCCTGGAAGGCCTTGCAGACCTGTCAGCCACGGACCCCTGTGTGGGCTTTACCAAGCCTTTGTACCACCAGAACTGTGAATTACTTAACATTTTTCTTCCAATCAGCTCACTTTTTAAATTAGCCCCATCTTCAGCAGTGACACAAGGAAATTCCAGGTTAACCAGTTTTATTATTCCCTAATACACTTTAAAATAAATACGTAACTTGAACCTTTGTAATTAAGCCTCTAGAACTAACTTCCATTTTCATGAAATATGGGGGAGAAAGATATAAGTTAAATAACACCATAAGAAAGCAAACAGACAAACCCAGAACACTCTGACTTTGGAATATTCTACAGGACAACTGACTTGGTGAGAGAAGGGTGACTTCAGAGACCTAACAAGCAAATATAATGTGTGGGACAAGTTTGGAGTCTGATTCAAGCAAACCAGCTGTAAACAGACAATGCTGAATAATCAAGACTGTGCGTTCATGGCTGGGCATTAGGTGACATCCAAAGAATTATTACTACTAATTTTATCAGACATGTTAATGGCATTATGGTTAGGTAGAAAAGGTCCAATTTGTTAGAGAGGCATACTGAAAGGCATAGAGATGAAATGATGTGATGTCTGAGATTTGCAGAGAAAAAGGGAAGAGATGAAACAAATGTGGCAAAATACTGGTAACTGGTAATGGGTAGATGGGGCTGCATTGTACTATTCTCTCGTATGTGTATCTGAAATTTTTCATAATGAATTTTGTAATAAATTTATAACTATTAAAATAAAAGGGCTCAACTGGTCACCACATAAAATTGTCTCCCACCCCCTTCACCAGTCATAGACTACATGATCTGGACACTCGATCCTTGATCACACTCACTGTGTGCTCCGCACGACTGAGAGCCTGTGCCCAGCACAGCGCCTGATACACAGCAGGTACTTGATAAAAGTAATGCTTACAGAGAGCTATTCTAAGCGCTTAGCTTGAATTAACTCACTTCACCCTCACAACAACCCTATGAAGTAGGTACAACCACTATCCCCATTTTAGGGATGAGAAAAGTGAGGCACAGAGGGGTTATGCTACTTGTTCAAGGTCACACAGCTGGGAGAGGCTAAGCTGGGAATCCACCGCAGCCGTCTGGCTCAGGAGCCCCTGCTCTTTACCGCCACACTGACAAGCCCCCTCGAAAACAGCGTACAAGGAACAAATGGGAAATCGTGCCCAGGTGGAGGCCTGCCCAAATGCCCATTCCACACCTGTGCGGACCAGCTCTCCGATGAGCTCCTCCTTCATGCGGATGTTGATGGCCAGCTCCCGGATCTTCTGCTGGGCCTGGGCCAGCCGCCACTCAGAGGCTGTGGCAGCAGGGGCCTGGCGGGGCCGAGCAGGGGCCTTGCTCCCACCAACCACTGCAACAAGCAGACTGACAATGGAGGGAGGCCGGAGGGAAGGAAGGGAGAGGCATGCCCCAGGCAGGGGTGATGGATGGGCAGCTGCACTCGGGTAGTCAGTCCAGGACCATGGCAAGGAGAGGGGGCCCTCTCCACACCCCAACCAGCTCACCTCTGGGCCCTGGGATGGCTGCAACCAGCTCTTCAAGGCGAAGCTCTGGGCCCTTCCGGTCAGGTGGACTTCCTGGGTGGGCCCCCACCTTCCGGCTCCAGCTGCCGATCCCATTTCTGGAGGCAGAAGCAGGAGTCTGTACCCCTCCTCAGTCCCTGCCCCCACTTAGCCACCACCTCCCAGGCCGGGAGGGAGAAAGAGAGACCACCAGGCCATCTGCCCCCAGGGTCACGTGTAACCCAGGGTGCAAGTGTCACAGAACTCTAACACTAGGAGGCACCAGGCAACTGGGGGCACTGAGGGCCACCATGCAGACACCCACCCCAGTGAGCCCTCTTGGCTCAGGGCCCACAGCCCCACCCTCCTCTCCCCCAAGGGCCAGCTGGGACGCTGTAGGGAGGGTGCCCTGAGACCCAAGAGGCCTGGGCAAACAGTGTAAAAGACTCTGCTGTCTGGGGAGGAGACAGCAGGATCCCACCCAACCCAGGCCTGGTCCTCGGAAGTCTCGGGCCAGGGTCCCACTCACCTGCGCAGGTGCAGGGTCTGCCTGGGCGGCCCCTCCTCCTCGTCCTCCTCTGATGTAGTTGAAGAGCTGCTTCCCAGCCTGTCTACCTCCACCAGCAACTCAGTACCAGCTTCCTTTTCACCTGTCAGCTGCCGGGGGCGGGGGGGGTCAGGGCTTCACAGCAGGAACCTCAGGTGTCTTCACCAGTCCATTTCCCACCTCCAAGTCTTCCAGTGTACGGTATGCCTGCCTTGCATGCCCTCTCCACATCTCTGCCTCCTTAAGCCCTGTCTACCTTCAAGATCTAGCTCAATGACACCTCTGGGAAGCCTCTCCGCTTTCCAGCCAGAGGCAAGAGCTTCCTCCTCCACGCCAGCACCCACAGCACCTGGTACTCCTCAGATGACAATCGCCCTTTCTATCTTAAGTACAGGTTGTCCGCACCTAAGTCTTGTCTCGCCCAGAAGACAGCTGTACGGGTCGAGAAGACACATACATCCCCGCACAGCCAACAATACCTGCAGTGGCGGGTACATGGCAGGCCTCCGCGAACCCAAGTCCTCCCACTCTTCAGTCCCCTGGGCCTTTAGAGCTGAGAGGCCCAGAGCTCTCAGGCAGATGTGGGAGTAGCCGTGGTCCAAAAGGCCCCGTGTGGCAAAACCAGGGCAGGAGACCAGGGCTTAGAGAGACAGATTAAGGCTCCATGGAAAAGTGAACTTGCAGACAGCCATCCAAAGACAGAACGGGCTACCTCAGAGGTGGTGAGCTCTCCATCTCTGGAGGTGTGCAAACTTTCCATTCACTGCCAGAAGCTGTAACTTTCTCACTCCAAGCAATCACTAGCCATCCCAGGGATGCACCACCCAATGGCACCTGACCCCACTGAGAGGTCCCACAGCCACCCAAATCCCAGGCCCTCTTCTAGGGATACCTGAAAGAGCATCTCACTTCTCACAGCTGGCCCCACGCCCTAGCATCACTCGTCCCCTGCCTGGAGCCTGCCCAGTCCAGCAGGGCCCAGCAGACGCCCAGCCTCACCGACGTCTTACTTCTCACAGCTGGTCCCATGCCCCAGCATCACACGTCCCCTGCCCGGAGCCTGCCCAGTCCAGCAGGGCCCAGCAGACGCCCAGCCTCACCGACTCCTCACCTCTCCCCACTGCTCAGGACCAACTTCACCCCCTGGAAGGCAGGTAGGGGGCACCATGCCCAGCATATGGGTGTGAGCACCCCCCAAGGGGGCTGTGTGAGGCCGGGGCACAAAAGACCCAGGAGGCAGGCCCTGCAGAAGCCCTGGCGCCCCCCAGCCAGGCCGCACCAGCTCCAGCTGCAGCCGCAGCTCTGCCATCTCCTCCTGCTGCTCACGCAGGCGGTCGCTCTGCAAGACACGGTTTGGGCAGTGACAGGGGCATGGGGGTGGGGGCAGGGATGGTCACCAGCAGGCAGAAGTGAGGGAAGCTGGAGAATAAGTCTGAGGCCACCCTGCCTTCCCTGGGCTAAAACTCTCACACGCACAAGGCTTAACAGCTTATGAAGGGGGCACAGTCTGTATACCCATTTTACAGATGGGGAAGTGACACTAGAGGAATTGAGCACCCCAAGGTCACATAGCCAGTGTGGAGGGCTGGGCTATGAGAATTCCCAAGGTCTCTGGGTTCCAGGTCAGAGATGACCAGGGATGAAAAAGCCAAAATGCCTCCACCCTGACCACTGTACTCATTCAGGCTCAAGCTCTCACTCCACCCTGCCAAGGCCTCCTCATCACACCCCCTTCCTGCCACCCCTCCACTTCCAATCACTGACACCAGAGGGCGCCAGGAGCCATGCTGACCCTGTCACCATGGGCCAGGAGGAAGAGGGCCTGGCTGTGCATTTCCCATCCAGCTCACGATCGTCCAGCACAGCTGAGCTGCCCAGAAACCCACCCACACTGTTCCATTCCTCACCTCCACACTTCCGCTCATGCTGTGTCCTCCATCTCTACCCACCCTGCCAGTCAGCCTGGCTAACTCCGTCTCTTCCTCAGAGACTTAGACTTCATCTGCTCCAGGTGGACCCACCTGCAGTTTGTACTGCTCCATGGCGTCCTCCAATGCAGCCAGAAAGTCTCGGTTCTCCTCTTCCAGCCGGGCCACCTGGCTCTGCAGCGTCAGCAATTGCTGGGTCCCCTCATCTTCCTATGGGGCAGGGAGAAAGCTCTCAGGGCAGAGCTGGCAGGGTAAGCCTGCCTCTCCCTGGGACATCTTGGCCCACTCCCTGCCCTGCCACCAGCTCCCCTATCCCTGCTGCCTGTTCTGTCCCAAGCCCTGCCTGCAATGGCAACCCAGACCCCACCTAGCCTAGGGTCTCCTCTGCAAGCCATTTGGGCCACTTCTAGTAATTAATTATATTTTTATGTATAATAATGTCACCACTGTTTTAGGAACAATTTACAAAGCTTCATCGGCATTCTGGGTGCGCTCCTGTTCCACATTCAGCCCTCACCACTCCCCGGGAGGTAAGTACAAACGTCATCCCTATCTTACAGATGGAGACCCTGCGGCCAGGTGAGGTTAAGAAAAGTGTGACTAAGGTCATCAGCAGAAGTGAATGAACTCTGAACGAGCTCTGCTAATAGGTGGCCCCTCTCCCTTTTCCCTCCTTCTCAGGGGGTAGGGTCCGCCTGGCCCTTGGCCACCTTTCGCCCGCGCAGGGTGGCCTGATCCTCGGCGGAGGTGCTCTCGATGCCGCTGTCAGGCCCAGAGGCGGAGCTCAGGGCGCTGCGCTCGCCCTCGATTGCGCACAACCAGTCGCGCACCTTGCGCGCAGCGGCGCCGGGCAGCCCGGGCTCAGCCTGCAGCTCGCGCAGAAGGCTGCAGGCGGCGTCGGTGCGAGCCCGGCAGCGCGCGCACTCGGCGTCCAGGCGAGTGGTGGCGGTGTGAGCGCCTGCGGGGGCCCGGGCGCGCCGGCCGCGGTGGATGATGCGCGTCTCTGAGCGGTGGCGCGGCGGCCCCCGCGCCCTAGCCACCTCCTCGAGCGCCCGCTCGGCCTCAGGCCGCCAGTTGATCATGGCATGGTTTCGGATGTTCTGAGCGCGGCTGGCATAGTTGAGGGTGTTGAGTGTCTCGTCGAAGTCAGAGGAGGATGGGCTGACGCAGGCGACCATCACAGTCTTGGCATTCCCCCCGAGGGAGTCTTTGAGGATCCTGAGGGTGATGAGGACGAGGGGCGTCAGGGACCCGAACGCACCAAGCCTAGGGCCAGCCGTCCAGGCCTCGGAATCGGGCTTGATCCTCGGCTTGGTTCCCAGTGGGCTGAGACCTGTGAGGGCCTCGGACTGTCGGCCGGCGCCCCCAGAAGTCAGTGAGGGCCCCTACACCAGAGCCCAGATAGGCTCCATGTCAGAAAAGGGCGGCTCACCGGGTGATCTTGGAGTCGCGGTAGGGAATGTGGCTACCGCGGCGCTGGGAGTCACCCAGGGCGCTGATGACGTTGCCCAGCGCCAGGAGGCTGCTGTTGATCTGGATGCTCTCCTTCAGCCGCTCGCCTGTGCTGCCTGTCTTCAGCACCCTCTCGGAGCCCGCCAGGTCCACAAAGTGGAACTTGGAGACAAGCAGCTGGCCGGCAGCGGGTCTGGGCAGGCGGCTGGGGGCGCGCCCCCGCTGCTCCAGGGTCACCGTAAAGACCGTGTGGGAGCGGCTGGAGAGTCGGTTGAGGTGTGTGGCCCCCGTGTGCCGCGCTGCGTTGCCCATCTCCAGGAGGCTCAGCACCTCGTCAAGGCCCTCCACATCCACCTCCTTCACCCCACACAGCACTGCAGGCACAGCTGGCTGTGAGACCCAGGGCAGCGGCAGCCCTTGGCTGACCAGGCAGGGAGGGCAGGCAGGTGGGACTAGCCCTCTACTTGCTCTTCCTGACCCAGATGCCCCCTCCCCAGGCCCAGGGTGTCCTTCCCAGCCTGATTTAGGCTTGAGGGGCTCCAGCTTCCCCCATGCCCACCTCAATGCCTCTCACTCAGGGAGCAGAAGTATGTACAGAACTCTTGGAGACAGGGGAAACAAGGGGTTTCCAGGACAAGAGGTGCCCCTCCCAGACAGGTAAGCCCCCTCTCAGAGAAGGCAAAGCCTCCCCATGCCAGGTGCCCCACTCCAGCCCTACTCGGGGCGGGGTGGGGGGGTCCTACCGACATTCCCTCGGTCGTCTTCCCGAAGCTGGATGTCACGGCTGGCGGTGCCCACCTCAAGCAGGTCTCGGAACTCCTCCTTGTACACTTCAAGGTAGGACACGTGCACCAGACAGTCAAGCAGGTCGTTCTCATCGATAAGCTTGAAGGCCTCAGCCATGGCCCGCGGGATGATGCCCTGCTCATCCTCATGGAGGGAGGCTGGGGAGACACCGCACGGCATTGCCACCTTGCCTGCAGCTGGACACAGCTGGAGGGTAGGACTCCAGTGTGGAAAAGGCAGCAGCAGAGGCCAGGATGGGTGGGGCAGCCTGAGCCAGGCCATGCTCCGGGATGGCCAGGGGTCAGGCCAGGCAGAATTATACAATTTCCAAGTTGGAAGCAACCTCGCATGGTTCAACCAACCCCTTTCATGATGCAAGCATCCCCTCCACTACATCCCCAAGAAAAGATCAGACACTGCTGGCTTGAACGCTCTGGGGACAGGGACTTCATTAGCACTGACCGTACTCAGGTATCTAAAGGCCCTCTTAAATTTATCCCAAAGAAGTAGTGAGAGGATGTTCAGAGCAGCACTCTACGTAACTTCAAAAAAATGCATCCTAAGATGCAATAGGACATCTGGTTAAATTATATTCACAGTGGAATGGTAGGCAGCCAAGCCAAAATTAGATTGAAGAGTATTTAACTATATAGAGAAATGTTCATGATAATATTCATAAGTTCATGAAGCAGGATACAGTATAAGCCCATTCTTGAAAAGTATACTAATTTTCACAGAGGAAGAAACCAAAAGCTAACAGGGTGAGTGATCTCTGAAAGGTGGTTTCAAGTAGGTTTTATTTTGTGCTTTTTCTGTATTTTCCTAATTTTCTATCACAAACATATGCTTTCGTAAGCTAAGAGAAAGCTTAAAAGGGGCAGTCCTTTCAATAGGCCCAGAATGCCTCTCCTAAAACTCCCCTATAGAGTCTCACCGAACCTGCCTACTCTCTGTAGCCAAACCCCCTCTCTGCCAGGACAAACAGTCCCCATTCCCAACTGCCCAACTAGAACATGGATTCCTGATCTTTGGCAGCTATTCTGGTGACCTCCAAAGACATGCCAATTTCCGGTTGGTTCCCAGAACCAGGCAGTGTGGCCCCATCTCTATGGAGTTAAGAAGGCCACTCACCTCCAAGCATGGGCAGACTATCCAGTAAGCAAGGTACACATGAGCTTAATCGCGTTTACTTTACTAATCTGTAGTGCACAATTTCACGTGGGTTTCACCATTTATCTCTGATGTCACTGGTAGTGGGTAGCACCTTGCTTATTGGGTAATCCATCCCTCCCTACAAGAATCCTTCTTTCCAGCGGGGCACCTAAGGCTGGTTCCTGCCCTGCCCAGCCCACTAACATGACTGGTCCCACCCCGGGCTGCAGATGGCTGTATACACACCCTGCTCGGCCTCCCCCAGTACCCCTTACCTTCAACAGCATATAGCAGCAAGGGGGCAGGGACAGAAATTCAGGAGGGTCACTCACCCACACTGGCCTCACCCATGGTGTACGTCTTCCCAGATCCCGTCTGACCATAGGCAAAGACAGTGGCGTTGAAGCCCTCAAAGAAAGCCTCGAGGAGGGGCTGCACGCAGGCCTGGTACACAGCCTCCTGCCCGGCATCCTCGGCCAGCACCACATGGAAACCAAAATGGCGGTCACGGCCCAGAGTGACGCGGCCGCAGCCTGGCTCCACCCGCAGGCAGCTCTGGTGCCCGTGCAGCAGCTCCTTGGGCAGCAGCGGGCGGACTCGTAGGGCCACTCTCACTGGGACCTCCTCTGCCGCTGGCAGCCTCTGGGCCTCCAACCCCATGTTGAGAGGGTGCTGCTCCAGGCCCTGCTGAGAGAAGTCCCTGCCATTAGCACCTGAACTCTAGAGTTGGACGCACCCTGCAGCTTCTGACCTTGGAGGGATGGAGGGGAGGGTGGTCAAAGTTCAGAACATCCCCCCGACACAGGCTTCAGGGAACACACTACAATCCCACAGGGTAATGTTTCATGGCTCAGATCACTGGCAAAATAAGGCCCAAACTCCTCACACCCAAGGGCTTCTGTGTTTCACCTGCACCCCCTCCTGTAACCCCATTTCCTAGAAGAACCCACACACACAAACACACACACACACACACACCACTCCAGGGAACTCCTTTCCGTAAAACCCTCCTGGATGTTCCATAGTCTCTCTGCCTTTGTCATACCACCCCACCCCCTTCTTAAAAAAAAAGAAAATCAAGACCAAACTCCAACCACCAAATCCTGCAATTCCAGCCCCTAAGTATCTCTCCAGTCCACCTCCTTCTCCCATCCTATTGCCAAAGCCCTGGCCCTGGGCACGGGCATCTTGACAGGATGGTTTTTACCAGCCTTCTCTCTGATCTCAGTTTTCCTGTCCCCTCCAACACGGCAGCCAGGGGCATCTTTCAAAAAAGCAAATGAGATGTTACTCCCAACTCCAAAGGCTCCCCACTACCCTTGGGATTCAAAACCTTAACAGGCCCTGCCTACCTTGCCACCTCACCTCGTCCTGACACCCCAGGTCCTTCCTCACCCGTCTCTGCCTGCAACAAGCTCTCTGTGGCCAAAGGCGCCTCACCCCTGCAGGCTGAGGTTGGACATACCTTCTTCAAGGAGCAAGGGAGCTCAGCTCCCAGCCCCTCCCGCTCTGCCTAGCCCCTCCCCATCAGCCACTGCCCACTCTCTGGTGCTATTCCCAGGTTACCTGTTTGTCTCCCCCCACCGTCCAGACGGGGAGCTCCAGGGCAGGGGCTCTCTTTTTCCCCTTGTACTGTATCTCCAGAGCATAACACAAGGTCACACGCTTAGTAGCTGCCCAATAAATAAGTGTTGAAGCCCTGGTGGAGCATTGGTTTAAGCGTTTGGCTGCTAATCAAAAGGTCTGAAGTTCGAATCCAGCGGCTCCTTGGAAACCCTATGGGGCAGTTTTACTCTATCCTGTAGGGTCACTACGAGTCGAAATCCACTCGACTGCAACAAGTGTATGTGGGTTGTGTAATCCTCATCCAAGGAGCCTTCCCCAAACTCCCTTCTCTTATCGCTTTCCTCACCCCACCCCCCAGGCCCACAGCACTTTATTTTCTACTGTTCAACCTCTCAGCACACGTAACGGGTTCGTTCGTTCATTAAATCATTCATTCAGTCCCTGCTGGGTGTCCCGCCCTGGAGCCATGGAGGTAACTCGGCCGAGCAGTACGGTGGGAGCCTTCGCGCACCCTCAACCCTAGTCCGTGAGCTTCCCGAGTTCCGCTCGGCGATCACTTCACCGCGCCCCCGCTCCCGGTAGACTGCTCCGCACACCGACTGCGGGCAGACAACTCCACAGGTGCAGTCGGGAGCCAGAAGGAGCGAGAGTCGGGGATCGAGGGCCAGACGCTGTGGGCCCGGGGCAGGGAAACCCGGGAAGTTTGGAGAAGTGATTATAAATGGGGGCCCGGCCCTTGCAGCTTCGCGCTCGCTCGTACTGGCCAGGCCCGGGACGCTGGACTCAGCTCTCCGACTTAGGGAAGGAGGGGCGCCGCCGCGCAAGGAGGGGCCTCCGGAAGGCCAGCAGGCCAAGGGTGAGGGGCTCCTCGTGCAGGGTCAGAGCTCCCCAGGAGCCACGGCTCCCGGTGCCACCCGGCCGACGGCTGCGCAGGGAGGGGGCGAGCGCGCCTCCCCCGATCCCACCCGGGTCCTCGCCCTCCACCCCTTCCGGGCAGCACCCACCTCCTTGAGTACGGGTGCACTCCCCGAGTCCTGCAGTCAGGCTCGGATCCCCAGCTCGGCGCGCTCCGATGGCGTCATCGGGACCCCCGGCCCCCCCAAAACATCCCGCCCCTCATCCTCAACTCCTCCCGCCTCGGCGCTCCAACGCGGAGGCTCAAGCCTGGCGGCGCCGCGCAGTCGGTCCGCAGACGAGGCGGGGCGGGGCGGGGCCTTGGTTGGGGCGGGGCCACCACGTCCGCCTTTGCTCCGCGCCCCCCTGGGTCTCAGCCGCCGCGCACTGATCCCAGCGCTGACGCCGGCAAAGTTCTGAGAATAGAGAGACCCACGAGGCCAGCCTGGTTTTCCAAGCTGGAGAATCCCACCTTCTATGCGGCGGGGCATCTAAGTCTTACAATGACAAGCTGTAACAAGTGAGAAGATGAAGACTAACTAGGGGCTTTTCCCTGCCCTGCGACAGGAGAGTGGATAGCAGTGGACTAAAGCTACTATTCGTTGGTTCATTCATTCTTCGTTCAAGGCTAGACGCCCCCCAGCCCCCTTTGCTGCCCCTCTACCGCACTCCCTACGCTCTCTCAAAGCACAGCTAAACTCTCCCTCCCCTTCTTCTCCTCCTTTTCTGTCTGATTTCACCATCCCTCACCAGCTGCTCCTTGGGAGCCCCATGGGGCACTTCTACTCTGTCCTTCAGGGTCGCTATGAGTCGGAATTGACTCTACGGCAGCGGGTTTTAAGGCTGAAAAGAACCCTCTTGGCGCAATGGTTAAAGCGATCGACTGCTAACTGAAAGGTCGGCAGTTCAAAACCACTGCCTCTCCGCGGAAGAAAGATGTGGGAGTCGGCTTCCATAGAGATTTACAGCTTTGGAAACCCTGTGGGGTCGGCAGTGGGTTTGATTTTTGGTTTGGTTTGGTTTGGTTTAAGGCTGAGGAGGACTCATCCCCCGTGAGATCTTATCACTCCGCTGGGTGGGTGGGTGAGTGGGTGTGTGTGTGTTCGCGCGCGCGCACATGAGGACCTGGCTGCACCCCTTGCATTTACACAGGAAGAGTCATGACTGTGCCCCCCTTTACCGGCCAGACCCTGGGTGACCCAGGTGGCTGGATGGCCTTCCAGAATGTCAGCAAGGGAGCAGGAGGGCATCTGCCCTGGAGCGCCTCACCAAGAGCAGGCTCCACAAGGCCTGGCCCCACACCTCTGGCTTGGAAGCCCCAGTTTGGAATGGGCATGGGTTTCGTTGGTGGGCTCCACTCCCCCCGGCCTTGAGTTCCTGGATGGACAACTGCCCCATCCATTGAGAAGTGGGGTTTGCTGTAAAGTTCTTAGCCAACCTCTTCGGAAGGGGAGATTATTCTGTGGGCAAATGGGCAGTGGGAAATTTGCAGAGGTGTTTATCCTACATCTACCTGGGCAGGTGCTGCACTGGGGATCGCCCCCATACAGCTTCTCTTCCTGTTTGCCCTCACTATCGATCCCATCCCTCAGGCCATCTTTTATCCTTCCTTCTTGTCTTCCATCAGCCACCAAGCCCCGATTTCTCTTCGGTAGTTTTCAGTCCAGACAAATCTCTTTGTGCTCCACAATCGTGCCAGCCCAAGTCAACATTATCCCTCACCTGGACCTCTGCAGAGCCTTTTCACTGGTCTCCCTCTACTGCCCCTGGGTGTGGGACAAAACTCTATTTGGCCTTTTGTCTCTGGTTTCTGAAAACAGCCCTTGGAGTTCTCCAGCAATCCAAAGTGTTGTTTTTTTTTTTCCTCCCTAAAACAGCCAGGCAACATTTAAACGTGTGCAAATGAGGTGGGAGCCCAGGCACTACATCTGGCTAATGAACTAACTTCAGGAAAAATGGGAGGGGACACGAAGGAATCAGTCATGCATATTCAGTGATTCAATCAATCATTGACTATGCATTAAGGCCTCAGTCATGCATATACATTTGTTGTTGTTGGGTGCAGTCAGTAGATTTCTACTTATAGCAGCCCCGTGTGACAGAGCAGAACTGCCGCATAGGGTTTTCTAGGCTGTAATCTCTATGGGAGTAGATCACTAGGTCTTTCTCACATGGAGCCACTAGGTGGGTTCAAACCACCAACCTTTCGGTTAGCAGACCTTGGAGATTCTCTTTGAGCTTCTGGATTGATGATGTACATGGGAGAACCAGCACATCTCTGGGAACTTGAAGCTCTGTGCTGAAAACGCTTCCCAGACCTCACTTGTGCATCTCTTCACCTATATCCTTTTGTAATTATATTAAAAAGGTTATACTGTACTGAGTATAGCCCTTTCTGTGAGTTCTGTGAGTTATCAAATCCATCAAGGGCGGTGAGGGCCAGTAGTGCCTGGTGTCTGCCTATTTGGCAGGTGATTAGAAGGACAGAGTGAGGACCCAGCTTGGCTGGTGGATAGTAGAGGGCTATGCAGGAAGTCATTTTGTAAAGACCTAACTCTGGGTGGTTAGGGTCAGACAGAGTTAAAATGTCACGTGGGTGGCTGGTGTCAGATATGGAAAGTGGAAAAGTGGGGATGTGAATTACCTTAGCATTTTGGGAATTAGCCTTTTGTCAATTATTATTTATACACTCTGTAAATACCTGCCAATTAAAAAAATTTAAAGAGCAGAGAAGTACAGAAGGAGCAGGTAAGCACAATGTTTTGGAGGGTACCTTTCTAACTATTATTCTCTGTGATATATGTAAGCCTATACATGTATATATTATACACATGTAAAGTATACATATTCTGTTTACTTGTTCATTTCAACTGTGAGGTCCTTGAAGAATGGGTACTGAGCATATCTTATTTATCTCTATGTCTCTTGTGTCCTTGGCCCAAGACCTGGCACAGTGACTCCATAGGGGCTCTTGGTAAATGTTATTGAAGAAAAGTAGGAAAAGCTCTCCTTGCATTCACAGAAATATAGGTCACTGTGGCATATACAGGAGTCTCTAGGTGGCACAAATGATTAAGTGCTCTACTACTAGCCAAAAGGTTGGTGGTTTGAACCCACCCAGAGGCACCCTGGAAGACAGGCCTGGAGATCTGCTTCTGAAAAGTCACAGCCTTGAAAACCCTATGGAGCAGTCCTACTCTGCACACACGGGGTCATGAGTCTGAGTCGACTTGATGGCAATGGACAGCAACATGGCTTATACGCTCATATTGTAGCCATGAAGTGACAGAACATGCATAAAACGCTCCTGGAGACTGAGCAAATATCCTCATGATGGCACCTCCTTATTTTCTAGAAGTAAAGTTGCCAAACTGTACACCAGATAATCCTGTCCTCAGCTCAGAGTCCCTTCTTCTCCCATCTCTATTTTCCATTCCTAGTCCCAACCTCCCCTCCCCAAAAAAAAGGAAATTTCCATCTTTCCAGCTTAAAAATAAAAATACTTCCTCAGTTCTAAGACTTGCATTTTCTCACATTTTAACATTTCTGAAATTGAGTTATACCTTACAATTGTTGTCGAGGGAAACTTGGCCCCCAGAGAGGCAGAAGCCACATGGGGCTGTCTACATACAGCCTTAAGGAAATGGAGCCTTCATCTTTGTGACCTCTGACGGATTGTATGCATTGGGAACACCATGCATGGTTGAATTTTAATTAAAATCTGAAAATATATTTGTCACTTAAAATGTCATTAGGAAAATTGAACTCTAATGTAGTCATGAAATTTATTACGTATACAGAAGATTGCTTGTCACAGAAAAGCAATATAACTAAAGGCCATAGAAATTGCCATATCTCTCCAGATGGATCTATGTTAGGAAACCCTTAGCTTCACGTAACAGAAACCACAACTGGAAGTGACTTGAACAATAAGGCCATTTGTTGTCTCACTAACAGGGAGACCAGAGGGAGGAGGGCTCTGGGGCAGCCTGAGTCAGTGGCCACATTACCAAGGATCCTGGCTTTTCCATCTCTCCCTTCTGCTATCCTTGATGTTGTCAGAGGTGTCACCTTCAAACACAAAATCCAGAGAAGGAAGAGAGCTTTGTGTCATGCGGCACTGTTTTTGGATCAAGGAAACTCTTCCTAGGAACTCTACCAGTCTTTTTCCCTCACATTTCATGTATCACGTAGCTCAGGCCTCTTCATCCCTGAACTAGTCATTGGCAAAGGCATGGAATGACTATGATTGGGTAATGTAAGATGTTAACAATGGGGGGAACTGGGTGAGGGGCATATGGGAGCTTTCTGTACTATCTGCAACTTTGCTGTAAAACTAAAGTTATTTTAAAAAAGAGTGGATACTTTATAAGGAGCCATTTTTGCCCTATCTCTTTAGCCCCAACACATACTATTTGTTACTAAAATTGCTCGAAGTCTTAGCCAGAGCACTAGTTTTGGACACAGCTATTCAGAATTAATGCTCATTCAACATTCAAACTAAACCAAACTGGTTGCCGTCGATTCCAACTCATGGTGCCCCCATGTATGTTAGAGTAGAACTGTGCTCCACAGGGTTTTCAATGGCTGATTTTTCAGAAGTAGATTGCCAGGCCTTTCTTCTGAGGTGCCTTTGGGTAGATTCGAACCACCAACCTTGCTTAGTAGCTGAGTGACTACATCATTAGCACCACCCTGGGAGAAGAAAGTGGTAAATAATTGCATGGATAATTGTATGTTATTGTCTGTTAGGAAAAAAAAAAATGTACGTTTAATATAATGTTTTTTTTTTCTGTCTCCAAAAGCTGTGATTGAGTTGGAGGTGCGTTTTGTAATCTGGAATAAAGGGGACAGAATATTTTTCTTGAGAGGGACCCTTAGCATCCCAATGTGAAGTGTTTGCTGTGGAGGATTTCCTGCAGTCCAGAGCTACTGAAGATACTGAGTGTCTTAGCGATCTAGTGCTGCTCTAACAGAAATACCACAAGTGGATGCCTTTAACAAAGAGAAGTTTATTCTCTCACAGTCCAGTAGGCTACAAGTGCAAATTCAGAGAGTCAGCTCCAGGGGAATGCTTTCTTTGTCGGCTCTGGAGGAAGGTCCGTGTCATCAATCTTCCCTTGGTCTGGGAGCTTCTCTGCACAGGAACCTCAGGTCCAAAGGACACACTCTGCTCCCGGCACTGCTTTCTTGGTGGTAGGAGGTTCCCCTGTGTCTCTGCTTGCTTCTCTCTTTTAGATCTCAAAAGAGGTTGGCTTAGACACTACCCAATCTTGTAGACCTCATCAGTATAACCTAATCACAGTGATAGAGTTTACAACACATAAGGAACTCACATCAGATTACACAATCATACAGTACTGGGAATCGTGACCCAGCCAAGTTGACAGATATTTGGGGGGACATAATTCAATCCATGACACTGAGTGTGGACATGCCTTCACATCCACATGACCAAAAAGGCTCCCCAGAGTGATGCCTCCCAGAACAAAGTCCCACATCCAGCCTAGAGCCAAGGATGCAAACATTTGCCATTTAGAGGAGTTGCTTTGCTCTCATTTCTGGCTAAGAAGTGTTCAGAAATACTGAGACCAGGCTCAGAGCACCTTGCTACTTAATCAAGGGGTTTTTAGTCATAAAAGACACTTGCACAACTTAAATTGCTTGTTTACTGGGCTGTCCTAGTCCATGTACTGGCCCCTAGCACCCTGGCTAAGGTCCAAGGCACAGCGAGGCATCTGGGCCAGGCTAGTGGGTGTGTTTGCTACAGCCTTGTCGAGTCCCTGGATCCCCCGGGCTGCTGAGAGGGCAGCTTCTCTGTCTGCTGGCATATGGCCTAGCAAGAAAAGCCACAGGACACAATGGAGGAGAGGACAGCCAGGGGTGTGGTTTCTGGAGCCCTGGGAGGAAAGCAGTGTGGGCTGGGTGAGGCTCAGGACAGCTGGGCGTTTCTGCACATCCAGGCCTGAGGTCACTTCTCCAGCAGCTGCCCAGAGGGGCCCTGCCAGGGCTAGACTGGGTTCTGCCTTCTCATCCCGGTCATGTTGTATTGTAAGTTGCTGTCAAGTTGATTCCAACTCATGGCAACCCCATGTGTGCAGAGTAGAACTGCTTCATGGGGTTTTCAAGGCTGTGACCTTTCAGAAGCAGATCGCTAGGCCTGTCTTCTGAAGCACCTCTGGATGGGTTTGAACCACCAACCTTTCGGCTAGTAGTCGAGCACTTAACCATTTGTGCCACTCAGGGACTCCTGTCATAGCAACTTCTAAAGGCCCCTCTCACAGATCCCCTCCCTCCCTTGAAATGCTGAGCGTAACGTGCGTCACGGGAGTGGGATGGGAGGCCCAAGGCCTAGCTCAGGGCCCTGGCCATGTCTACATGTGTATGTCCACCAGCCACTCCCCCTCCCTATCCTGGGTATCCTCAGACTCCGAAACCATGGGGTCAAGGTCTGTAACTCATTACATTAAAAATCTGCCAGGGCCCCAGAGTCAGCTTCAGGGAGCTCCCTCTCAGGTGAGCAATGGAGGGGGTGGGGGTGGCGGTGGGGGGGCGGGCAGCCAGGAGTGTGCTCATGGGTTTAAGGGGGGCTTATTGAGGTAAGTGTATATATGGATGTACTGAAGAAGAAAAGGCCTAGAGATCTGCTTCTGTTAAGATTACAGCCAAGGTTCCATGAGCAACTGCTTTCTTTGCCATGAAGAACTGGATGGTGCCTGGCTACCATTAGTGAACATTTTGATCAAAGATTCCATAGAAGAATCCTGATCAAAAGGGGAAAATGCAGAACAGAATTTCAAATTCTCATAGACTTTAGACTTTCTGGAGCCATGGAGAGTGGATGAACCCCTGAAACTATTGCCCTGAGATAATCTCTACACCTTAAATCAAAAATATCCCCTGAGCTCTGACAGGAAACACAACAGAGAGTCCTGGACAGAGCAGAGAAAAATGTAGAATAGAATTCAAATTCATGTAAAAAGACTAGACTTAATAGTCTGACAGAGACTGGAGGAACCCCCAAAACTATGGCCCCCAGACGCTCTGTTAACCAAGAACTGAAACTATTCACAAAGCCCACTCTTCAGACAAAGATTAGACAGGCCTATAAAACAAAAAATAATATATGTGAGGAACATGCTTATTAGTTCAATCAAATATAAGAGACCAAATGGGCAGCTCCTGTCCAAAAGCAGGATGAGAAGGCAGGAAGGGACAAGAACTGAATGAATGGACACAGGGAACCCAGGGTGGAAAGGGGGAGTGTGCTGTCACATTGTGGGGATTGCAACCAATGTTATGAAACAATATGTGTATACATTTTTGAATGAGAAATTTAAAAAAAAAAAGAAAAAATATATCCCCTGAAGTCATCTTAAAACCAAACAACCATTTAGCTTAACTAGTAAAAAGGGTCTGCCTTGAGCATTGTGCTCTTTGAAGAACTATCTATATGGGATCAAATTGACAAAGCAACTCTAAAGATTAGATAGGAACCTTAGGGGGCAGTGAGTTCATGTTAATGAGGGAAGAACAACTCAGAAAAGAAGGTGAGAATGGTTACACAACTCGAAGAATATAACCAGTGTCACTAAATTGTACATGTAGAAACAGTTGAATTGGTGTGTTTTGCTGTGTATATTCTCAACAAAACAAAATAAAATTTAGGAAAAAAAATAGAAATATTTAAAGATGTTCTGATAGTTGGCATTGGATAGATACAACCTCCGTCAATTCGAGTCGTAGTGAACAAACTGCAGTTAAAAGCAGAAAATATTTTACATTATACCATATAGTCTTAAATCTAATTGTACATTTGGATCAATTTGGTCTATTAACCACTTTGCTCATACATGGCAGGATGGATAAATCTGCTTATTTTCCATGTGCAAACATTTCCACTGGCATTTCTAATTTATCTAAAGATGTGTGAAGAAGTCTCCAGAAGTATTTTTTTTTAAGTTGATTGCAACATGGATTCACATTCATTCATTCATTCAATGAGCATATTTGGGGGCCTACGATGGGTTTGGTTTTTGGTTACTATGTATTAGAGTCGTCAGGAATTGATTTTGTCCACAGACTCATGCTCAGGACCCGGAACTAAGTTATTTTTTTCTTATTTAAAACAGAAGCAATGGTTATAATGAAGATCTGATCTAAAAGCTAAAAAAAATAAAAAAAGATTATAGCCAAGAAAACCCTATGGAGTAGTTCTACTCTGTAACACATGGGGTCGCCATGAGTCAGAATCGACTCCATGACAACTAACAACACCACCAACAAAAGGACCTAGAGTGGTGTTATCATTATTAAGCACATTTCTGCAGCTGCAGATAGAAATAATGATACAATAGAAATTGGTTTAGAAGGCTGCTTAGCATCATCAGTATTTAAAATGCACATAGTCTTTCACTCAGCATGTCACGGTTACAAGTTACAAACTTATCGGACAGATGTACATAAAGACATGTTTCATAAGGACATTTATTGTAGCACTGTTTGCAGTAGCAAAAATTGGAAACAACCCAAAAGTTCATCATTAGGGAACTGGCTAAATCAGTTAAGTCCTTTATTCGTATTATGAAGTATTTCACATGTGACCATTAAAAAGAACAAGGAAGATTTATCTGAACTGATAGAAAAAGATCTCTAAGATGTATTAGTGAAAAAAGCAGGTGAGTGTAACATCCTACAGCTTGTGTAAATAAAAATGTATGTGCTTGTACATGCATAGCCTATATCTGGAGGGATACACAAGATACTGATTCTACGTTTGTTTCTTTGTGTGTGTGTTGGGCGGGTGTGGGGAGCTGGGAAACTCAGGGAGGAAGATATACACCCTTTTGCAATGTTTGAATTTTTAGTCTACATATTTCCTAGGTTTAACAAGTATTAACATTTTGGGTGGGAGGGGGCAGTGGTGGTTCAGTGGTAGAATTCACACCTTCATGTGGGAGACCTGGGTTTGATTTCCGGCCAATACACCTCATGCACAACCACCATCTGTCTGTCAGTGGACCTTCCACACTAAGAAAGACTAGAAAGAAAGGCTTGGTGATCTAGTTCTGAAAATCAGCCAGTGAAAACCCTATGGATCGTAACAGTCCAATCTCATTGTGCATGGGATTGCTATGAGTTGGGGGCTGACTTAGGACAACTAACAACAACATTTGTTTAAAACAGGGCTTGGAATGAACTGTGGCTACAAAATCTATATATAGTCTATATAGTATAGGGTGAGAGGACACCATTGTCATCCCACAGCATCTGGGGATGCCAGCATTCAAAAGGCAGATAGAAGGGTGAAGATGCAGTTGGAAGGTAGTAAGGATGCAAATGGAAGTGTGGCTGCAAGCAAGGAGGTGGTTCTACAGAGCATGGGCCTGGGACTCAGCCTGTGAAGGATTCTTAGAAACTGACACTATTTTAAATAAACACACAAGAGCTCTTGCACCTGACTGGTGTTTCCTTCGTAGTAGTCTGCCAACAGCCTAAATACTCATCCTCTGGGACGCAGTGCTAAAAATGGTCAAGAACTCCGGTTTGGACCCTCATCCTTATTGGTGGCAAATATTTGTCTGCAGAGGATGGATCCAAATTTTGGAAACAAATGTTATTTGGTCACAAGTTTGGTTAATGTGAGAAATCAAGTTAGGTAATTATTCTTTTAGTAAAAAACAAGCCATAGAATCAGGAGAATGCTGCTCTGGTGCCCTTTAAAAATGGGCCCGACAGCCAAGCCAAAAATGATGCTAAAAAAGACAGGTGTGTGCACGGCAGCATCAATGGAACGCAGCTCGGAGTTCTGAGGGGCCTACTTTGAACAAGCCAACGCTCACTTGGACATGGAGGTTCTATTTATTTGTGAGAGATAAGGCCCTGGCGCACTGGGTGGTGGTCACACTGGGTCTCCTGCCAAGAAGTGCGGAGGTTGGGCCGCCGGCTCAGCTCTTCTTGCGCAGCTGGCTGTACTGCGCACGGCCCAGCATGGGCTCCATGACACTGGGCCGGAAGAAGCTGTCGCTGACCCTGCGCACGGGCTTCTCGCGGGGTACGGCCTGGAAGCCCGGGCTTGGCCCAGCGGGCGTCACGAGCTTGTCGTCCAGACTCGGGCCGGCGGGCGAGCCCACGCCACGCGTGTTGCGCAGGCTGCTTTGGTGCTGAGCTGGGCGCGGCGAGGGCTCTGGGCCAGTGGCCGGGGCCCCGGAGCCCCGGCGCTCGGCTTCAGCCGGTGGGTTGTCGATGTCCCGGAATTCGCTCTCTGGCTCCATCAGCGACAGCCTAGGGAGCTGAGGACCCAGCCGCCGGCGTTAGGCCCTCGACTTGGCGCTCTTTCTCCGCCTCTGACCCGGCACCCCCTCCCCCCCCACCCCGGGGCCTTCGCGGTGATCTCTCTCATGATTGGCCTGTCGAGGATCAGGCACAGGCTGGGGTGTGAGACAGTGGCCTCCAGGATGGGGGGCGCTCTGAGGGTCTCCACGGGCCAGACCCCTCAGACAAAGCAAACCAAATCCCTCCCAAAGTTTCCGGATCCCTAGGGTCTCCTTCAGAGAGACATTTAATGGGGGCAGTGGCTCTGTCTGACCCCTGCCTCGGGCCAGAGTTACAGGCTGAGCATGGCCGGCACATTGCCACGGCCAGGGTCAGGGTACCCGTGCCTGGACCTGTTTTGGGGTCCTCTGCTCAAAGTGAACAGGCTGGCTGCCGAAGACCCCTGGCTTGCCTCTTGGTGACAGTGAGTGACTGAGGGCCCCCTCCCCAGCTCTAAGGGGGTTTCCTGCCTTGCCCAGCCCTCCAAGAGTCTGCAGGACCTGTGGCTTGCTCTGGGAAGGGGCCCAAGGGCTTCCTAAGAGATGGTATTGGCATCCCTTGGGTTTTTGTGTTGGGGATAGAATTGAGATGGGGCAGCTGCTGTCCCCTGGGACTTGTGGCCCGCCCCTCAGGGCCCCCTGGAAGCCTCTCTCCAACCCCTTCCCAGGAAGCAGCACGCAAACCTGCCTGGTCCTTCAGTGGGGAGCCAGTGAGGGCTGGGACACTGAGGCCCCACAGACTGGTAGCAGAAGACTCCTTCACCAGCAGGTGGGGAGGGGGAGGAGGAAGCAGCCCTGGGCGTAGCTTCTGTACACTTGGTGCTGGGAGGGGCCTTGATGAAGTCAAGGCCACAGCAAGTCAGAGTGTTTCTGGGGCACTGAGGATCATAGGAGGGTCTCCAAGGGGGCTGAGCAAAGGAGGGGGCCTGCAGTGCCTTCAGTCAAATTTACTTAATCTGTCCCCATCCTGTCCCAAGGGGAGAGGGAGGGTTAGCCCAGAGTGGGACTCACCGGCACGTAGTGCACCACCGTGTCCACCACGTTGTCAGTAACGCCCTTCAGGGCATCCGACAGGGACATGGCCCTCCCCTTGGTCGAGGAGACAGCATGGGTGGGCGTGAGGTGCAGCAGCCTCCCTGCCATGCCCAGCACAGTGGCAGGTGCCCAGGTCACAGCCGAGATGGAGCTTTGGAGGGCCATCTGCATAGTGTGTGCCACACTGCCCAGGAGGCCTTTTGGGCTGGGTAGGGCTGCCACCTGGGGGCCAGAGCAGGGTCAGCACCTCCTGCAGCAACTCCTGGGCTCCCTGCCCCCATTACCATCCCCAGAGCTGGAGGGGAAATAATGTGGACCTCAAACTGAAAAAACTGGATCTCTGTAGACCTGACTCTGCCACTAGCTATGTGGCCTTGGGCAAGTCACTTTCCCTTTTTGAACCTCAGTTTCTTTATATGCAAAATGGGGACAATAATTTCTGCCCAGCCCATCTCACAGTGCTGTTGTGTGTCAGCTGAGAGGATGACATGAAGTGCTTTGTTAGCTAGATGCTTGGGGGGGTGAAAGGGCTGCACCCATGCACCCTGTCCTTGGGTCTGGGGCAGAGATTCTTGTTTCACCCTGTGCCTCTGCTTCTCACCTTCCCTCCCCCCCCGCCCCGGTCGCAGTGGGTTGTGGGACCTCTAGGCTCCCGCATCCTCCACTCAGCTCCTGCTGCCTTTCTCACCTCACTGAGCTTCTCTTCGGTCTCCTCCTCCTCCTCTTCCTCCTCCTGTGTCTCCTCCCTCTCTGTGTCCGTCTGGTCATCGTGGGCCTCCTCCTGGGTGGCAGTGACGGTGTGCAGCCAGGGCACCTGCATCCCACCCTGCTGCCGGGACACCACCTGCATGGCCGCTGATGCCCCCCACTGGGCCAGGCTGCTCTGAGGGCGGGAAGGGCCACTGGCTTCAGAGCCCCTGCAGAAGGCAGGCAGCCCCAGAGGCCAAAGCCCCTCACCCCAGGGCCTGCGGTGGAGGGGAGTAGAGCCAGGCCCCAGCTGACTTTTCTTAAATTTTTCATTGAGTGAGAACTTACATACACCAAAGTGCACACATCTTTAGTGTACAGCTCCATCACTTTTTACAAATATACGCCTGTGAAACCACCACCCAGATCAAGATACAGACTATTTCCAACACCCAGGAGACTCTCTGTGCCCCACCCAGTCAGTACTCCCTCCCCCAATGGTGACCACATTCTGACCTCTATGGCCATGGATTAGTTTTGTGTATTTTTGAACTTTGTATACATAGGGTCACTATGAATTGGAATCAGCTCGACGGCAGTGGGTTTGGTTTGGTTATACATGGAATCCTACAATATGTATTTTTTCATGAATAGCTTCCTTTGTTAATATTATGTTGTGAGACTCATCCACTGTTGTGTATAGGAGCAGTTCCTTCTTTTTCATTCCTATGTAATAGTCCAGTGTGTGATTATGTCACAATTTATCCATTTTACTGTTAATGGACATTTGCACTGTTTCTAGGTCTTGGCTAAGGATAAAGCTGATAGGGGCATTTTTCTACTTATTTTTTGGGGGACACAATGCTTGTTTTTGTTGAGTTTATATCTAGGAGTGGAATTGCTGGGTCACAGTGTATATGTATGTTTAGCTTTAGCAGATATTCCTCACAGATCTTTAAAGGGTGAAAAAAATCAAGTGTCCCCGTGGGAGGAAACTGACCTGAGCAAGTGGGCTGGTGTTCCTGGAGGCACAGCTTGACTCATTCAGAATCTCTAGGTAGCTCCACAAATAGGGCCTCCATGTTAGACAACTTTATGGGCCACCATTACATGCTATGTGAATGGTGGCCCCTGAAGTTGTCACACAGCAGACTCCACCCACTACGGGACGGAGCAGGGCATGGGGGTTAGTCTTGGCCCTCATTGATAAATGATCCTCGGTGCTGGCCACACATAAAGGAGCAGAGAACAGAGGGGAGCGACTAGTCCTGTTTCCCTACTGGAGCCACAGCACCTGGCACATACTAGGTTCTCAAGCTATCCTTGAATGAATGATCCAGGCCTGATGATGGTTTTATAAGTATCATCCAAATGATGGCTGAAAAGTGGCTGTCTTGTTTGCTGAATTTTTATGTTGTCTTTATTTCCTTTTGGACTTAGTTTCTTATGAAAGAAATCCAGCCTATCTCTGCTAAAATACACAGAAAGGTGGGGGCAGGTACGGGGAGTTAGCCTTGCTTGGGCCTAGAAAAGGCAGCTTTACCTTGGATGCAGTGGGGATGGAATTTAGAAGACTCTAGAGGGGAAACCAGGAAGCTGGAGGCAGTCAGGGACACGGACCCAGGTGGGGCTCTCTCCCTGATATGATGGGTTTTCTGCTTCATTTATTTAAGGGTGGCATTCCTTAGTGCCTGGAGGAGCGACAGCAGATGAGTCTCGGATGAGAGTCTCTGCTTCCACATAGGTGGGGAGACCACAGCAAGAGGCCCACTTGGGGGGATGGAAGGTGGGGGGGTTGCTGAGGGAGACAGACGTGGGTATCTTACCATCCTAGCAAGGTAAGCCTGCCCTGAGCTCTTGCCCTGTCCTTTCTCTTCCCCTGTGGCTTGGGGGAAAAGCCCTCTACCCTTTCTTGAGGCCTCCTGTCCTTAGACCTAAAGTCCCAGCCCAGGTTGGCAGACAGAACGTCCCTAGGGCAGGAGAAGGAGCTGAGTCAGTCAGAGCTCCGGGGCAATACTCACCAGGGGGGCTACACCTGGGATCCACATGGCCACATCGTGGCCCTGCTTCAGCGCCCAGGCTGTGGTCTGGAAAGTGTGCCGAGAAAGCGTGTTGGCCAGTGCCCCAACCCTGCTCAAGAGGCTCGGCTTGCCCTTAGGAGGCTTCTTCTGGGCCTGCTGGCATCCAGGATCGTGGCCTGGGTAGGGGTTTGGGGGAAAGAAGGGAGGCAGATCAGAGAGGGGCTGGGGAAATCTGGGTTGTATCCAGGGCTGGACAGCAGTGTCCTAGCTCACCACTAACTCACTAGTGATTGAGCAATTCATTTTCCCCACTCACAGACTGGGGGAGGAGGCTAAATAATTATGGATCCATCTGAAAATCCTGCTGGGCCTTCCGTATTCCAGACCCCAGAGCCATGGTTGGGTAAGCCCTTGCTGCCTCCTTGATTCCCAGGCAGTTTGGGTGGCCAACTCACTCCCTTGGGGTTGGTCTCCCTGTCCCACCCCCAACAGTAGGTACCTGACTCTTCCTTGGCTGAAGGGAGGAGGAACTCTACCATCTTTTCAATGCCGCTCAGGGCCAGGTCAGCCCCTCCAGAGGCCAGCCGGCCAGCTCGAGTGTTGGCAGCAAATTCGGCTGTGTCTTTGGCCACTCCCAAGGCAAGCTCACAGCCAGCCAGAGCGGCTCCCAGGACCTTGTCTGAAGTGTTTGCGATGGGCACACTGATGCTGTTCCTGGCACTGCGAAGGCGGGTGGAGATGGTGTCCTTCAGCTCAGAGGCAATCTGGAGGGTGGAGAGGCACAGGGGTCTTGCAGGCCCTGGGAGGGCCACTCCTCAGGGTCTTGGGCCCTGAGCCCAGCTTCTAGGGAGGCCTCATTCATTCATCCTGTGAGGATAGCCCCGAAGGCCACTTCCTTGATGATGCCTACCCTGACACCCTCATGCACATAGGCATCTCCTCTTCCAAATTTCTGCACCGTGTCCTCTGTCCCTCCCTCAGAACACAGATTACATGCCCATATGCATTTGTACTGATTTATGGATGTGTTGAACCCCTTGTGACACAGTGGTTAAGCGCTCGGCTGCTAACCAAAAGGTTGGTAGTTGGAACCCACCAGCTGCTCTGTGGAAGAAAGGTGAGGCAGTTTGCTTCTGTAAAGATTTACAGCCTTGGAAGCCCTATGGGGCAGTTCTACTCTGTCCTATAGGGTCACTATGAATCAGAATTGACTCATTGCCAACGGTTTTAGTTTTGTTTGGTATGGATGCATTTTAGCTTCCTAAAGTTCTGCATTAAGAAAATGTATTGTCTTTCTCTCCTATTAGTCTGGGAGCTCCTATGTGACAAAGACATTGCCCTTCATCTGGAAAAATGGGAATGAAGAACACAGGCCTCAGAGCCAAGCAGACCTGCACTCTTCACATGGCCTCCACTTAAGGCTTTGCAGCCAGTCACTAGTTTTCTCATCTTCGAAGTGGGGATCACCACCCTCATCCCAGAGGGTTGATAAGAGGATTAAATGAGAGATTCTATAAATCACATGTTATGGCACCTGGCATAGGGCAGGGCTCAGTGAATACTTGTGGGAGGGTAGGTAGTCAGTGAGATGGATGAGGGCAGGGACTGAAACTTATTCCCCAAAAACACCTAGCATGGGCCCATATCCATAGCAACTACTCAATAAATATGTATCCAGTTGAAGTGACATTCTCAGTCTATGGTCCATAAAAGGTTGGATTTTGGGGACATGGGAAATCCCGGGATCCTGACAAATGTGACCCATGATCTCAGGGAGTGTAGTCACCCAGTGGTTCAGTGCAAGCCCATAGAGCCCCAGATCTCAGGGACAGGTTTCAGGAGGCAGTGAGACCCACCCCAAACTCCTGTTAGGGTTTGCCTTTGGGGTTGTGCCTGCTGGTCCCAGAAACCTTGCCTTCATTTGGCTCCACAGGGGGAGGAAGAAGCCCATCCTGTGACCTTGGGGGCAGGCAGCCTCCTCGAGTCTTCAAGGACGTTTGCCAGGGAAACGAAAGACTCACCGTCATGGCATTAGCAGTTCCTGCCCTCTCCTCCCCTGAGCTGGGCCGAAGAAGAGACAGTGACAGTAGAGTGGGGGGGAGCGAGAGTAGAAGAAAGGGGCTTACCTTTTCAGGAGGGTACTGGAGGGCCGGGATCTTTTCCTCCAGGTGGTCCAGGCCTCGGCAGGCCAGCTCATTGGCAGCTATGACTGGAAGCAAAGGGCCATGGTGGGATGAGCCTTGCACCCCACTGTGAGAACCTCACAGTGCCCTCTGGGCCACGGAAGGGGCCTTGCAGCCCTCAAAACCCCCAGCCTTGCTGCCTCCAAAGCATCTTTGAACCTGAGGCCCTTTGCCATCTTTATTCCCCATCCACTGTGACTCCTCGAGACCAGGGCCAGTCTTTTCCATCTGTGTAGGAACTCTGGAGTCAGTCACACCTGCACTCAAAGCCTAGCGCCCAAATCGTAGGTGTGTGGCTTCTGGCAAGTCACAGTTTGTCTGAGGTTGTAACATGGATACTGATGCCTACCTTGCAGGCTTGTGAGGAGGAAGTGATGGAAATTGTGTGAATCACCAACATATACTGGTCTCTCCCTCCTTCTCCTCCCTCCCCTCTGGCTCCAGGGCTCTGAGTGACCATCAGAGAGATGGAGATTGGAATTTTGAGTGTGGGAGGTGGGGGCAGCAGGGTCCTGGGGTTGGGCCTTCTTGGGGCCAGGCCTGGGCCTTAGGTCTAGAGGTGAAAAACTCCCAGCCACAGCCTGTCCAGGCCCCAGACTGTCCATGGCCTTTCCTTTTAACCACTAGGCGTTGAGAGCATGGGGCTTGGCGAGGGTGGCAGGGAAGGGAAAGGAGTTGCCCCCAGGGAGCAGGGCAAGCACCAGAGAATGCAAATGCTTCAAGGGATCCCGCCCAGGAGCTGCTGAGGACATACATGTTCTATCACAGATTCTTTCTCTAGCTATCTTACTTTTCTTCACAAAATTTTTTGAGCAGCACAGAGTACAGATGAGTTGGCCATCTTCTGGTTGGACAAAATGAGGCTCTGGGAAATTAAGGAGCTTGCAGGCAGGAAGGCTGGCCCAGGGCCTGGGTCTTCTATACATTTATCTTCTCCTGTTTGCTGTGCAGAATCCTGATACCCATAATTCTGTAATTAAGACGGTGGAAGGTCCTAAACTTCTCAGTTCTATGGGAATTTCCCTCAGCTCTGTCAAGAGCCTTACCCCTTGCTGTCGAGTTGATTCTGACTCATAGCGACCCCACAGGACAGAACAGAACTGTCCCATAGGATTTCCAAGGAGCGGCTAGTGGATTCGAACTGGCGACCTTTGGGTTAGCAGCTGTAGCTCTTAACCACTGCACCACCAGGGCTCCTGTCGAGTCTTGGAGACCAGATTTTTCAAATGGGGCAGAACAATTAGAACAAGGGGGCAGGGGTGGGGATGGGGCAATGAGGGTGGAGGCGGGTCTGGTAAGGCCCACATGGACAGTTGCCTCCAGTCCTTGCTTGTAGCTCTCTGCTGCCCCCACCTGTCACGAGCTGATACCATCAGCTGCTGAGCCCAGAGGGCTTCTCCTCGCTCTCTCCTCCAAGCCTTGCCGGGCCAGCCCTAATGCTCTTCTGTCCCTGCCTTTGTACTAGACTCTGCTAGTTCCTGATGCTGCTGCTGCATTTGGCTCAGACAAGTTATGGCCTGGAGAGTCCCACTGGGATCCCACCCATACATCTCTGCTCATCCCTTCCCTTTGCCAATTCTTTGGCCCATCATTGCCATCCTAGGAAAATGCCAGCTGAGCTCTAGATGCCTTAGAAGACCATGTAATGGGACACAGACAGATGAATAGGCAGTCAGATAGACAGGCATATAGGTAGGCAGACAAGCAAGTTATCAACCGATTAGACACACTGGCAAGCAGGAATGAGCATCAGTGAACAGGCAGGCAGCCAGCCAAGTGCCACCAGGACTCACACTGGGTGGACAGCCTGCGGACCACGGGCTCCATGCTCCAGGCAGCCAAGTTGCTGGCGCCCTGCATGCCCTTCTCGTAGGCATTGCATACCGAGGCCACCAGGGGGTGGGCTTCCTTGGTGCTGGTGTAGGTCTTCTGGAAACATTCACAGGTGCCACTCACCACTGGCAGCTGCAGGACCCTCTGTATCACATTCTCCTGCTCCTGGCATGGAAGGAAGGGAGGAAGGCAGGCAGGCATTCAAGTCATCCCACTTCTCTCCCTACCTCCCCCCCCCAGGATCATGGAGCCCATTGGTGAGGCTAGGCTGAGTCCAGTGATCTGGGAGAAACCAAGGTCAGAGAGGTCTCTGGATGCCCCAATCATGGTGGGGGGTGCCCACACAAGAAAGCGAGAGCCAGTCTGCCATGCTCTCCTGGTTGCAATCCAGGCTCTGCAGAAATGCGGAGGCAATCTGCACTTACAGGGGCTAAGCCACACCTCACCCCACCTTCCAGCCCACCCCAAAAGGCTCCAGTCTACCCACTTAAACTTACTGATAGAGAGCAAGTGTTGGCAGTGTACCTGTCCAGAGTTTTAGTCCACCATTGGTGATTCATCTGAACATTTTTCTGGCCTTTCTGGGATACAGTCCCCCTGACTATGTATGCTGGTCCCACTGCCTAGAATGCTCACCTTCCCTCCCATAGTCCTTTCTGCCTGGTGAAATGCCATTCCCTCAGGACACAGCTTGATCACCACTTCCTCTGTGGAGGATCCCAGACTCTTCTCCCTCACAGCCACGCTTCCTTTCCTGGGCTGTCTCTACATTCATCACACTCTGCTGGGATTATATGGGTACTTGTCTGACTCCCAGTTGACCGGTGTCCTTAAGGCACATGCTGAATCCTTGTAATCTCTGCATCCCCAGTGCCTAGCATAAAGCCTGGCACAGAAATGTTAGTTGAATAAATGAATCACAGTCAGGGGTAGTAAAACATGTAAGTTTAGATCTGCCCAACTGTACTGAATCACAGAACCTTAGGCCTTCAGAGGACTCTGCAGCAAGAATCCTTCCCATGGTTTCTCTGGCAGACTTCTATTTGAATGCCTCCTTTGATGGGCGCTACCCCCTCATAGAGTGCCTGTACCCATTGGACGGCTTTGCTGAGCTGAAATCCACCTCTACCCACCACTCCACCGTCTGACCTTTGGAACAACCCTGAGCAAATCTATTTCATCATTCATGAATAGGCACTTTACATATTTGAAGGCAAATATGTCTCCCTTTGTAGGGCCCTTCTTTGTGCTAAATAGTTCCAGTTCCTAACTTAGTTTACAAACCATCCTGGTTTGGTGACCCTCTTCTGGACACACTGCAGTCTGGTGTTGTCTTTCTTAAAAACCTAGCACTCAAACTTGAAGACAGTGCTCCAGGTGTGGTCTAAGCATGTGGATATAGTGGAACTATCACTGCTCATTATTAGCATGTTGCACTTTTACTAATGCATTTTAATTTTGGCAGCAGTCACATAATTAAACTTTAGGCCACCTAGGAATCTTACGGGAAAAAAACAAAACAAAACACTGGTGTTTGAGTAAAAGAATGTGGATTCTAGCCATGCGGAGGGAAACGACATTTACCAGGTGTTATTGTGCTCCAGACACTGATATGGGTGCCTTGGGGACATGACTTCATTTAATTCTAACAGCAAATTTCTAAGGTCTGCATTATCACTACCACTTTGCTGAAGAGAAGACAGATTCAGAGATGATAAGTGACTTACTCAAGATCATACAGCTAGTAAGCCAGGCTTCCAACTCAGGTTTGAAATGCATGATATCTGGGATTTGCTTCAAAATAATGCAAGGCAGGGAGTAGATGGGGTGAGGATGAGGCAGGATTGGCCATGGGTTAATGGTCGTTTGGGGCTAGTGAAGGGTACATGGGGATTTATTATATTCTGTCTACTCTTATGAATGTTAACAATTCTCTACATAAAAAGTGAAAAGAGAAAACTCCTCAGGTCTGACAGAAGCTTGAGCCCTCTCTGTAGCTCTGAATGTGACACTGCTGTGGAGGTGAGGACCTAGGCTGTTCTGATTTTGGGAAACTGAGTTAGAAAACCCTTCAAGGAGACCCATATGTAGACTAGACGAAGCAGGCCACAATATTTTAACTTTTTATGCTGCAGGCTAATTTAAAATCTGAACTAGAAGATTATGAGTGTAAACAAGAAAACATTTGCTTTAACATTTTGGACAGAACCTTAAGAAGTTGTTTAGGCAAAGCCAAAGGGGGAAAGAGGTCCCAGAAAGGGAATAGCCAGCCAGCCATCTGTCAGGATGGCTTAACTGTGGGATCTGAACTTTTTATGGCTCTCTGTGTTCTATGATTCAATACAAAGCCTAACACAGCATTTTCTAGTGTAAAGATTAGTTGAGGCCTAACTTGGAACAATAGGGGTATTGGATAAGTTCACAATTTTTAAGTTTCACGAACTACATGAACTGTGCCTGAATCAGAGAAGCCTTGCCATGAGGCATTACCCAAAACCCACTGCTGTCGAGTTGATTCCAACTCATAGTGACCCTATAGGACAGAGTAGAACTGCCCCACAGGGTTTGCAAGGCTGTACATCTTTATGGAAGCAGATTGCCACATCTTTCTCCTGATGAGCAAGCGGGTGGGTTTGAACCACTGCCCTTTTGGTTAGCAGCCGAGTGCTTTAACCACTGCACCACCAGGGCTCCTCAAGAGGCATTAGGCACACCTAAAAGTGTCAAGGAGCCCTGGTGGTTCAGTGGTTGAGAACTACGGCTGCTAACCAAAAAAGGTCGGCAGTTCAAATCCACCAGCCGCTCCTTGGAAACCCTATGGGGCAGTTCTACTCTGTTCTATAGGGTCGCTATGAGTCAGAATCAATTCAACGGCAATGGGGTTGGACAACAGGCAAAAGTGTAAAACCCAGTCCAAGCCATAGTGAAAACCAGGTCAGAGACATCATACTGGACACACTGAACCTTCAACCCATTCCCAAGTATAGCAGCACTGGCTATGCCTCATGTAATTCCAGGAGGCACATTTATATAGACTACGATTTGAACGATGCCCCCGTAAGGTCATAATAAGGCACTGTATTACTATAACTGAATATACATTCAGCCTGGGTTGGTGAACAGAGCCTGGCTTCCGCCAGGGTTTTTAGAACACAATAGTTCCCTTCCTTTCCATTCTCCCACAGCCAGGATTTGTCCTTTTTCTCCAAGGTGCTTAGTTTTTAATAGGCATCATTTGTTTTTCAGATCCGCCAAAAGCCCCTTGCAAAAGGTAGTGAGGGCAAAAATAACTAAGACAAGATATGAAAGTCAATGAGCTAAGGAATATAATCTTCCCTCCCTGCCTGCTCCTTCTCCTCCCTCAGTTGTCCATCCCCCGTCTCATATAAGCCCAAGGTACTTACAGGGAGGTCTTCATCCAGCATGGTTGGACTCTTGTTGACTGCCATACCAGCTCTTCAAGCTGCAAGACAGAGGGTCCCAGGCCCATCAGAATGCCCACAGGCTTGAGATCCACAGGGGCAGTTCCCTACCTCTTATGGCCACCAACTGGGCCCAGGCTGCCTGGGATCTCAATTTCCCTGAATGGAAGACATAGGTTGGAGGGCAAATGTCACAGACAAGAGGCCCATAGGGATGAGTTGCTCCACAGCCCACTTGTCAAGACAGATGTTTCTTGCAAGGGTTCAGGATAAGAAGTGAAGAATAAAGGTAGCTATCAGAGATAAGAGACTTTAGATGAAGTCTAAACCCAAACCAAACCCCCTGCTGTCTAGTCAATTCCAACTCATTGTGACCCTATAGGTCAGAGTGGAACTGCCCCATAGGGTTTTCAGGGCTGTAAATCTTTATGGAAGCAGACTGCCACATCTTTCCCCCTCAGAGCAGCTGGTGGGTTTGAACTGCTGACTTTTCGGTTAGCAGCTGAGCGCTTTAACCACCGTGCCACCAGGGCTCCTAGATGAAGTCTAAGAGCTCTTAAATGAGGGTCCAAAAGTGAGTAAAATAAGTTTCAGGTTTAATAGTTTTGTTGTTTTTAATGAAAAAGTTCTGGATTAGTTCCTCTATTTCCAAGCAAGCATATCTGCCAGCCCTTCCCTCTAAGCTCAATCAGGTGATAAAGTTGTGGCTGCATGCTGTCAACTCCGACTCATAGTGACCCTATAGGGCAGAGGAGAACTGCCCCATAGGGTTTCCTAGGCTGTAAATCCTTATGGGAGCAGATTACCAGGTCTTTTCTCTTGCAGAACAGCTGGTGGATTCTAACCGCTGACCTTTCAGTTAGTAGCCAAGCACTTAACAATTGTGCCACCAGGGCTCCTCTCTTAAAAGCTGCTATTTCACCTGCATCCTGCAAAAGTTAGTGGCCCCAGAATTTTACTCTATACCCCTAGTCATTTACCTTGAATAATCTCTCCCTCAGTGGTTCCCGGCACACTTCCCCACCCCTAAATAAAACTTCCCAGGTGACCTTTACCAGATTCTTACCCTCAACTCCTTTAACTCTCAGAAACAACCCAGGTAAGGATGCCCCAGGGCCCCCAAAACTGCTGCTCCCACACTCACTACAGCTGGCTGCCTCCTTAGCCCGACAGAGTCCCAGGCTGGAGAGCGTCTCCTCAGGCAGTAACAATTCCAGTTGCTCCAAGGAGTCTTGGGCAATGCTACTAACACGTCCCTGACAGAGGAAGGCAGAGAGGAAGAGAAAGCTGGGTCAGGCGGTTGCCATGGTTATTTGACCCAGGGTCTCCTGGGCATATCCTAACTTTTGCAAGGAGATTTAGCTGACCTGGAGGTGGATCCCAGAACTGAAGGAGCTCCAGGCTCTGAGGAGTTATTGTTCCAGAGCCATGAAGTTATCATTTCTGCGACATATTTCTGGCCCCCAATTCTCAAAAACCTGTTTTCCAGAAAGGTGTTGGAGTATATGTTATTAAACTCATAAATTCAAAAGTTCTATGTAATTTTGTAATCTTTAGTTCCTTTACATAAAGGGTCCTGTGGGACAGTTTTCAACCCATTTCTTTCATCCTTTATTACTTACTAACAACAGTGAATTTTTAACAGTAAGATCTAAACCCAGAATTCACTTGAATATGCTATACTTTAATTATGGAGATAACATTCCTCAGTAAAAAAGAGAACCAGAGCTGGAGGTTCAGTCCTTGGCAATCCAGTCTTTGAGGCAGCAATTTTGACCTCGGTAAATTCCTAGAGTTCAAGAAAGTTTACTCAACTTTACCTGGCCTAAGATGCCACCAGAATGTGCAGAGGGTGAGTCAACTGGATTTTTGTTCTCCTAAGTCTGGAGTAGTGAGTGTTGACCAAGATTCTATTACAGATCAACGGCACCCAAACAACAAAGAACTATCACCTCCCATCCCTTCCTTAGCAAGGAATCAGGCAAGAGTCCAAGTTTTAGTTCCTGGCTCAAAGATGATGATACGCTGTGCCTCTTAAAATGAAGAGCAGGAGAACGAAACTTATTTTTCTTTTTGTTGGTAGAACTATATCTACTGTTGACCCCTCTATTAAGTTGTATGCTGTGGATAACAGGGGAAAGTGGCAGGAGATGGGGACAAACAGTCATTTATGCTAGAGCCTCGGTGATACATTTTGTATCTCTGATATAACAATGCAGGGAATGAGAGGTCAAGAAAGGGGGGAGGAGTCAAGCTGGGAGTCTCCAAAAGAAGTAATAAATATGTAATACATTTAACACTTATTTATCTAATCTGAGCTTTTAAACTATAAACAGTGATGGAGAGGGAGGAAAATATCTAAAGAAGTGATTTCTGCCCTCACTTCAAGACTCAGGACAAATTATCTGTGAGGCTGTGTCTGGAGAGAAACCTGAGCCAAAGGGCAGTTTTAAGCCTTTGGAGCAGTGGCTTTGAGCCAAAAGGGAGTATAGGGCTTTGTGCCTGAAAGCTCTGCTGACAAAGCTAGTCCTCTGGCCCCTTCAGCTGGGAGTCCAGAATGTGGGTGAGAGGTGAGAAGTGGTGAAAGGGCCTAAAAGAGTCCCAAGGGGAGAGGGAAGAGTCCGTTTTCCACACAGCAGCTTTAAGGACAAGTTATCTTCCTTCTTTCCTCATTCCTACCCCCACCCCTCCCACACGAGAGCAGCGACTTTGGCCATCTTGTTCACAAGTGGATCCCCAGAACCAAGCATGGCACTCAAATATTTGTTGTTGAATAAATGAATTCTCAGGCAACAATGTTCACTTGTGAGTGTGCTGGTCTGTAGAACTTTGTTTTTTTAGAATCCCTCATGAATGGTGGAAGCCCAGGGCTGGGGAGGGTTGGTCAGAAAGGAAAAAGATGCACAGGAAGGGAGGTACCAGGGCACCATTAAGGTTACACAAATGCTAGAAGAGATGGCATTTCCCAAACTACCCACCACCACCCTACCTTGCAAAGGACAAAAGTATCAAGAGGGAGTTCACCTTAACATGCTACCACAAATTCAAGGCAGACTTCCCCAGGCAGAAGCCATATAACCACTGACAGGGCTGCTGTACAGGTCCCTCTCCAGGGCAGCAGTCTGGATGAGATCATCTCAGAGGCGCTACATCTAAATGTTTCTTCATCAGAGCTCATTTTACCAGAGCAAAGTCTTCCAACTGTTGAGACTCTGATTATCTACTGAATTGCCTTACTTTTAACTCTTCTCCATTCCCAGAACACATTCACAGATGCAAGGAGTCCAATTTGTCTAGAAATTTATTAGACATAATTAATCTGTATTACAGTAGAGGATCTAGACAAGGTAAAAATGGTTAAATTTTTTATTTGCTCTGATATAGCACCTTTCATTTCTCTTAAAATTCCTAAAATGTTCTTTCCCAAATCCCATGTCTTGATTGATACCTTTAAAAACAGAGCCAAAACATTTGTAGTAACTGTTAAATGAGAAACTATTTTGTTCTGTAAGCCTTCATTTTAAGTGAGAATAACAGCACAATTGGAAGAGCGTAGTCAATGTCACTGAACTGTACATGTAGAAATTTTTGAAACGGTGTATCTTTGCCTATGTGTATTTTCACCAAAAAAAAAAAAAAAAAAAAGGTTGAGAATTTAGAGGGTTAAAATGTTGTGGGGTTGTTAACCAATGTCATAAAACAACATGTGTACTACTGTTTCATGAGAAACTATTTGTTCTGTAAGCCTTCACCTGAAGTACAATAAAATATTAAAAAAGAAAAGAAAAAAAAAAATAGAGCCAAGGACCTGAGTCTAGTTTTTATTTAGTTCACATTTTCTCACGTCCATTCAGATAAATGAGATGGCTTTAACTGGGAGGGCTGACACTGGCCTTCTACCTAAAAACATCCTATTTCTCACCTCACCTCCCTCAATCTAAGGGATCTATAATCACAAATAAGAACCCAACACCCGAGACTGGAAGTAGGAACATGAGTAAATGGCATCATTTCAATACTCTATGTCCTCTTCACTGGTTCCTTAGTGTTCTTTTCCACCTCCCCCAACCATTTGAAAGTCTGATTTATCATAAAAAATTGTGATGCTCCTAAATTCATGGAGGAATTATAAAATTTTTTAACTGTGTAAATTTTGATGAAAATTAATGTAGAAGTGTCCAAACTATTACAGGGTTTTGATTAAAACAATTTAGCTCATAAGTTTAGATATGGTTTTAAATTTTTATAGAATATAATCACTGACCAACAGAGGTTCCAAATTTTGGGAGAGTGAGGCAAAAAGCACAGGATCCTACAGATTCTCACACTTCTACTAAATCAGGAAGACAGTGAGATATCACAGAAAGAACATTGGACTGGGAGCCTTGAATGTACATCACTTCAGCTTTTTCCACCTCAGTTTCCTCCTCCGTCACAGGCTACATACAGTTATCCTTTGTGACCGTCACATTATTTTCACCTTAAGTCCCTTCTGTCTGCTTCTGATTTTTGCTTACTTACTCACTACCTAAAGAACTCTTCCCATAGATTCAATTTATATACCATGAAGGTTCCCAGTGCTTTTCTGATTCTGCTTCTGGACAGAAAAAGGATCAGAGCGCAGTGATGGTAAGGGCTAATAAGCTCCCCTCCATCCTGCCACTGGCATGTGTGGAGGAGGGGGAGGAACTGATCAGAGAAAAACGGGGGCCTCTACTAGATCTAAGAGAGCACTGAGTACCACACCTACGGTAGTTGTGCAAAACCAATGATCCACACAACCCAAGTTACTATATATTAGTGTTTACTTATTTGTCGGGTTGGCTCTCTTTCAATTTTTACTCATTCAACAAACACTAAGCTCCTACAATACATATGAGATACTCAATAAATGTTAGATGAAGAGAAAATATTCAGAAGTCACATCAGCTCTCTAAAAACTATACATAAATTTTCATGATCCTCTTCTTCTCCATTCCTGGTCCCACTTCTGCTCACATCACAGGTCACTAAATGCTCATGTGAACAAGTCCTTAAGCTCAGTATGACATGGTCTGTGATTAATACAAATGGCCATTCCACTAAGAGGTCACTTTTTTAAGCAGGTGCTAATCCTGCCTTAGTGGGTCTTCAGCCTCATCTGAGGATATGCCACAGTGATGATGCCTGCTATAGAGGACATAAGACCTCCAAGTCCAATGATGCCAGGATTGGATTTATAGATCCCCAGCTGGTTCAAAGGGTTCATAATATCACCAAGGTTCTTCACTATGTCCAGGAGCAAGGGAGGATGCTTCTTCAGGGATCGGAATAAGAGAAGGAGAAAGGACTGGAGCCATTCTGTTTCCTCATCCGCCACACTGTGCCCAGGAGGATTCTGGGATGGTGATTTCTCCTTCTTTGCCCTGTCGTGTGCAACCTGTTCCATTTGCAAGGAGATTTCATACAGATCCCTGACCAGGCTCAGCAGGAGAAAATAATAGTAGTGACGGGCAGCCCACATTTGCCATTTCTCTTTGTTGATGCCAGAGGCAAGCCCTACACTTTTCACCCAGAGGATGGTGTCACAGATGAAATAAACCACTCGGTTTAAGTTGGCTAATGTTAGGCATAAGCGGGGCACCAGGTCAGTGGCGTGAATGCTCTGCTGAGTCGCCTGTACAGCATGTACCACATTTCCTAGTCTGAACCCTGCAAGAAGAACCCACAATGGTTAACAATTACTTAATCAGAATGAAATGGGAAGGCAGAATCCCTGTTATCAGGATGAGGGCCAACACTGGCTTTTTAACAACTGTCATTTGAGGCCCAGCTTTGCTCAGGAAAGGAGAAGGACTCTACAGTATGTTAAGGACACCTAAAATGATCCTGGAAAGCAAAAAAGACAGTGATTCTTAAAATTTATCTCTTCATTCCAGTGAACTTAACATCAACTCTAGGCAAGGCCAATCATGAATGTGGATTCTTACATTTATATATTACCAGCTAGAATTCTCTAGAAGGAAGGTGCTATGATAACATGAACTCCAGATGCAACACTCTTTTACATTTCATTTAATTTCCAGATAATGGTGTTAAAAAACACCATTTTCATTTTGCCATTTCTCTGGACCAAACCCCAAGCAAAGTAGAGATAGTAGGATTTAGCAGAAAACGCAATTAATAATATTGTTATACATGACTCCTAGTTGAATTAAATCAACCATTGCAATGGCATGTCCTTAGGTGAGCATGTAATTCAATTAATCAGGGATGCATCAATCAATAATTTATCAAGTACCAACAGAGAATGAGTTATAGTCCTAAACATTATGGAGGATACAAAAGAAGTACTTCACCTTAAAGGACTATACCTGAGACTCAGTAAGTGTTCAGAAGCAGCTACCCTCAGGAAACTTACAATCTCAGAAGGATGTCTGATATTATTTTATAAAAATAACACAAAACAGTATACTCAGTGAATACTCCTGGGTTCCCATGATGGCTCTTCCACTAACTGACTGAGAGACCTTGGTAAGCCCCTTCTGGGCTTTAGAGAGGAGCCCTGGTGGCGCAGTGGTTCAAGCACTTGGCTGGTAACCAAAAGGTTGGTGGTTCAAACCCACCAGCTGCTCCATGGCAGAAAGATGTGGCAGTCTGCTTCTGTAAAGATTTACAGCCTTAGAAACACTATGGGGCAGTTCTACTCTGTCCTATAGGGTTGCTATGAGTCAGAATGAACTTGATGGCAGTAGGTGGGAGGCTTCAGAGACTAGTGACCTCTAAAGGACCTTCGAGTGCCAACATACTAAAGAATCTCATAAAAAACTTCTAATTGTGGCTTTCAATGTCATTCAGCAACGCTTACCCCACCCTTCCTATCCCTGTCAAGCTAGTTTCCTCACTGATGCTCCAAAACAATGGTTTGCTCTTAACTCCTCTGAGCCTTTACTAGAGGAAACCACCCTGTAAGACTGCTCTTCTTCCTTCTCTCTAGCCACACCTCAATTCTACCTCCTCCAAAACACCGTTATTTAACCGTTATTTTCCTTTACTCCAGCCAATTAGATCTGACACTAAATCTCATATCATTATTTATACCACATCATTTTATTCTTCTCATAAAGTTCAGGACTATACCTATATGAAGCAGGCGCTCAGAAATAATTGATTGATCAGTATCTGATGATCTGCATTTGTATTCCATTTTAATTCCTTTGCTTGCCTACTGTAGCAACATCTGGTTCTCATCAAACAACCAAGAGTCAGGCATAATAGCAATTCTTATTAAAAATATGGCATATCCCAGTATGATTTATTATGAAAGTGAATTAAATGAGTACAAAATAATGACTTCACTTTTTGTTTTTAACATGAAACCATCACACAAATGGTCTAAGAAAATCTATTCATCTATCCATTTCCTCTAGCAGTCCCACATGAGAAGAAGGGGAAAAGGCAGGTGGCTTAGGATCTAGCTATTCTGTTCTTCTATAGAGCACCAAGAGCTCCCAGGAGCCAGAAGCTCATGTCTAGGCTTGTCAAAATATTTGTGATTCTAAAAACTAAAGGTGAACTAACACATTGTTATGTCCCACTGCTTATGATTAAGCAGAAAGATATGGTGTAGCACCAAATATGAACGTAGAAGGGTATTTGTGAATGGTCTGCAGGAAAACATTCAACCTTTTTTTGGTCTGTAATTCCATGAGGGCAGCCTTACTGACTGACTTCATCAATAAACTTGACTGACAAGAAGTTAATGACCTAGGAAGTGTTTTGTGAATTATAGGGTCTGAGGCTGAGGATTCTAAACCACAAGCCACTGTCCCTCAAGAGACAGGGTACTTACATGTACGGCCAGTGCTCACACTGGACTCCAGTTTCTTGAGCTTCATTACCACCTTCTCTTTGCCAGCTCTAGGCTCTAACAAATATCTAAGCAACATGCATGTATACTGAGTGGTTCTGAAATGGGAAAAAAAAAAAAAAGAGAATAACTTACAAACCAAATAAAACTCGATTCATGAAGTAAGGGAAAGAGAAACATGTCTTACTAAAGGCAAAGCTTCCAAGACAGTTTCTCATGCAGCAGCTCTTACAAGAGCAAAATTCTGCAACAGTCATTTCACAAGACCAAAGGGTAGAACATGTGATGGAAATGCAACACAAAGGTAATGAATGAGAACTCTGTAATAACATAGTTCACAGCCCCCCCAAAGGCCTTTTGCTGGCACAGAGAAATGAATGTAGTCATAGTGGGAAATTATACAAAAATCTCCCTCATGTTAAGTCTGCAAAAATCCATACTCTTTATTTTACTCAGTACAGAATGATTTTCAGACTTCTAAAATGAATTTTTTTACCACGTAGTTAACCTACTACCTAGGTGACCAGACACAAACTTGAACCAGAACCAAATGAAAGAGCCAGTCTGAAAATTGTTTAATTTAATACACACTTGTACATAAACACAGATATGTTCTTGTATCTTCCAAAACTAATTAGTATTTTATATAAAATACAGATGAGCTCCTATTTAATAAGTACTATATATTCAATAGTGGAGCCCTGGTGGCATAGTGGTTAAAGTGCTTGGCTGCTAACCAAAAGGCTGGCAGTTCAAACCCACCAGCCGCTCCGTGGGAGAAAGATGTGGCAGTCTGCTTCCATAAAGATTTACAGCCTTGGAAACCCTGTTGGGCAATTCTACCCTGTCCTATAGGGCTGCTATGAGTCGGAAAGGACTCAATGGCAACTTTTTTTTTTTTTTTTAATATATATTCAATAAGGTGATTATTGTCATGCCTACAAATAAGTGCTTTACTGATGGAGATGTAATAAATGAGAAATTTTTTACCACATAGTCAAACATCCAAATGCATTTGGTAGTCTATTTAATAAAGAAGTTGCCTGTTTCCTACTGCCCTGCATTTGAATCTCTTTATGCTATAAATACCAGTATTATCCTCAAGAAAAATGTGGCACATTTTCCAAAATGGGTAACTTGTTACTGGACATAAAGCAAAAGTGGAAGACAGGGATCAGAAACAATCTTTCTCTCTCTCTTTTTGAGTGTGCTTCCTGGTTAGCAGCTCAAGCTAGCTAGGTCAATAAATCTCCCCTTCTCAGATTTGGTCTAATAATAGGAGTGGGTCCAAAAACAAGGCATTATTTTATAAATGCCACTTTGTTCATATAGAGTATAGAGATCACTAGAGATCTCCGATCTTACTAGTAAGTACATCCTAAACAATTATTTTATTAACCAAACTCCTTGATAAACCTTGCAGGGGATATTCTGGGTACACTGGGATTATAGGCTTCTATTTTACAGAAGCTTGTACATAATGCAACCATTGGGAACACCTATCAAATTTATTAGAAGGTAGTATGGCTTGGTAGTTAATTAAGAAGTGGGCACTGGAGCTGGAATGTGTGGATCTGAATCTCTCAGCTCTGCCACTTAGTACCTATTAACTTCCTTCTGCTTCAGTTTCCCCATCTATGAAATAGGGATAATTTAAGAGTGTCTACCTCATAGGGCTGTGATGAGGGTTAAATGAGTTAAGAGTTATAAAACACTGACAGCAATACCTGGCATGTAGTCGGTTTCCAACTTATTATTGGGCCTATTTTTAACCAGAAAGGAGGAAGAGATGTTAAATAAAACTGTAACTGAAACTATGTTTTATTATTGAGCAAGAATCAACCAAATTTCTTCTACTGTTCCCATCCCAACTGGAGCAAAGGAGAATGAAGAAAACCAAAGACTAATGGACCACAACTACCACAGCCTCCACCAGACTGAGTCCAGCACAACTAGATGGTGCCTGACTACCAGCACCTGACAGGGATCACAATGGAGGGTCCCGGACAGAGCAGGAGAGAAATGCAGAACAAAATTCAAATTCACAAAAAAACAACAACAAAAAAAAAAAACAGATTTGTTGGTCTGATGGAGACTGGGGAAACCCCCAGAGTATGGCCCCTGGACATCCTTTTAACTCAGTACTGAAGTCACTTCCGAGGTTCACCCTTCAGCCAATGATTAGACAGGTCTACAGGGCAAACAATAACACACGTGCTTCATACTTGAATCTGTATACGAGATTAACAGGCACACCAGCCCAAAAGCAAACATGAGAAGGCAGGAAGGGACAGGAAGACTGAACGAATGGAAACAGGGAACCTAGGGAGGGGAAGGGGAGGTGCTGACACATCGCAGGGTTGGCAATCAATGTCATAAAACAGTTTGTGTATTAACTGTTTAATGAAAAACTAATCTGCCCTGTAAACTTTCACCTACAGCACAATAAGAAAATGAGGCAGCAATAAAAAAAAAAAAAAAAAATTTCTAAAAGAAACATCATGAACTAATCAGCATTAAAACCACAATCTTATTTAATATTTTCACTAGCACAGCACATACCTTAAAGGAGTTCTTTCTGAAACTCTCAATATTGTATTATGTTTTACAGTTTACAAAACTATTTCACATGCAGTATGGTGATGAGGTAGACTGGAAAATAATGGAAGATAAAGAATATAAATAAAATACCTCCCCATAGTATTGTATTTCAAGGGGTATTTGAAGTCACAACCAGGAGGTTTGCTTCCCTAGCCACAAATGTTAAGCGAAAGTTTCTTGAAAAAAAAAGTCCTCAGGAAAACGTTGAATGGGGAGAACAAAGTCGGCTGGTGTTAACTGTGAGCCGCCTCGAGGCAGCTGGGGTGCCAGGCACCGGGGCTTTATTCGCACTTGAGGCTCAGGATGGAAGCGGGTGCGGATGGCCCAGCCCCCTTGAATTTAGGTTGAGGAGTGGCACGAGAAGCAAACTCCGTCCGTGGGAGCTAGCAGCGTCCTTCCTGCTTCAGTCCACGAGGCTATTACCGCTTTCTCCGGACGCCGGAAAACAGACCCGTGTACGGGGTCGGATGGAGGCTGTTGGCACCTGACTCACCTGAAGAGTCGGTCCCGGCCTTGGATCTGGTTGGTGAAGCGAGTGAAAGCGTCCATGGCTCCCAGCCCCAGGCCAAGAGTCGCACCCGGACGAGTCGTGGGCCCGCCGCACAGAGGCGCCGTTCCCGTCCCCTGGGAAGGGTCGGTCCCAGCAGGGCCTGAGAGACCAAGTCTCCCCGTCCCGATGAAGGCGGACGCACCTTCGGCCGAGTGACTTCGCAGGCTTCCGGTCGGAGCCGGAAGTGGCCGTTACTAGGGGGACGCCAAGCCGCTGAGCCAGGTGAGCGAAAATCTGGGATCGCTCACGTCTGCGCGAAAAGGTACTCAGGAACCCCAGACGGAATGCCGAATGGGTCTCCCCAGCTCGAGAACTTCCTTGAGTCTTTGCTTGGTGCCTGCGGGTCCATTTCCCTTAGCTGTTCCTCTGTTTCCCTTAGCCGTCCCTCTGTTTCCCTTGAGCTAACAGCAGCTCCAGGTTTGGTGAAAGAAATGGTTAGAGCAGGGACAAGCTGTTTCATGGAGTGTATTCCTAGCATGAGAGCTGAGTAAAGTGAGAGAATTTTCTGTTAGGGCTTGCTTTAGTCATCTAGTGCTGCTGTAACAGAAATACCACAAGTGGATGGCTTTAACAAAGAGAAATTTATTTTCTCACAGTCTAGTAGGCTACAAGTCCAAATTCAGGGTGTCAGCTCCAGGGGAAGACTTTCTCTGTCTGTTGGCTCTGGAGGAAGGTCCTTGTCATCAATCTTCCCCTGTACTAGGAGCTTCTCTGCACAGTAAACTTGAGTCCAAACGACGCGCTCTGCTCCAGGCACTGTTTCTTGGTAGTACGAGGTCCCCCTGTCTCTCTGCTTGCTGCTCTCTTTTATATCTCAAAAGAGATTGGCTTAAGACACTATCTAATCTTGTAGATCTCATCAATATAACTGCTGCTAATCCATCTCATTAACATCATAGTGATTTACAACACATAGGGAAATCACATCAGATGGCAAAATGGTGGACAGTCATACAATACTGGAAATCAGGACCTAGCCAGGTAGACAGATATTTTGGGGGGACACAATTCAATCCATGACAGAGTTGTTGAAGACTGAAAGAAGATTGTTACCCAGGGAAATCCAGAAAGGGTCAACATGAACAAACGGTCAAAACAGAAATGGCAATGAAGTTATATCACTGAACGTTTTTCTCTGGGGCTTGAAGATGTGGAGACCTGCCCATCCCTTACCAGTAATTTTAGAAAATATACCCTCTAGGACCACAAAGTAAGGTCACCCATTTTTGTAATCTTTATTCCCTTGGTCAAACCTGTCCCTAACATTTGCAGCCTGGTGGTAAGATTATAGCTGGAGACCCACATATCTCATGTTTAAATATTAAAAGTTATAAATAAAGCTAACAAATTGTTAAATAAAATATGTTCTGTTCTCCTACCTTGACAAATATACCTTCATAATGATCTAGAAGGCCAGGGTTGCATTCAGAATTCTTGGACTCCTTGGAATAACTCACTGGAATATGCTGCTGTGGGGAGAGCTGGCCCCAGTCCTCTCCCATCCCCTTCTCTTCCAAGTAAATTGATAACTACAAAATAGTGGCAAGTACAACACAGTTATATAATCTGTTTTTAACACCTATAATTCTGTCTTTTCCAGGATATCATATAAACTGAATGATAGAGTTGATATGTAGCCTTTTGTATCTGATTTCTTTCACTAAACACAATGCATCTGGGTTTCATCCATGTTATGCATATCTGCAGTTTGTATTTTGTTATTGCTGCGTAGTATTCCTTTGTATGGATATGCCATAGTCCATTATCCATTCACCTGTTGAAATACATTTATGTTGTTGCCAGTTTGGGGCACTCATAAATAAAACTGTTATAAATATTCAAGTGCAGGTTTTTGTATGAAACGTAAGTTTTTATTTTTCTTGGGCAAATACATGGATATGTGTTTGCTGAATCATACGGTAAATGTATGTTTAACTTTGTAAGAAGCTGCCAAAATGTTTTCCAAAGTGTCTGTACTATTTTGTATTCCCACTGACAATGAGAGTTTATTTATGTATTTGCCGGTTGATGAACATTTGAATTGTTTTCAGGTTAGGGTTTTTACCAAAAACTTGCAATGAACATTCACATACAAGTCTTTGTGTGGATATATGCTTTCAGTTTCTTTGTGTAAATACCTAGGAGTGGAATGACTGGATCTTATGGTACGTGTACGTTTACATTTTTAAGAAACTGCCAAACTGTTCTCCAAACTGGTTGTACTATTTTACTTTTCCAGCAACAGTGTATGGGAGTTCCATTTCCACCACATCCTCCACAACACTTTTTATGGTCTTTTTTTTTTTTTTTCAAATTGTGCGTTAAGTGAAAGTTTACAGAGCAGATTAGTTTCCCATTCAATAGTTTGTACATAAAGTGTTCCATAATATTGGTTTCATTCCCCACAATGTGCCAGCACTCCCCCCATTTCCATCCTAGGATCCTCATTTCCTTTCGTCCTGAATTGCTACCCCTTTCTGCCTTCCCCTCTTTGTTTTTGGGAAGATTTTGCCCTTTTGATCTTGTATAATTGATTGTTCCAAGGAACATGTTCCTCTCAGTGTTATTGTTTATTTTATGAGCCTGTCTGTGGTTTGACTAAAGTGTGGTCTCTGGGAATGGCTTCATTTCCAGTTCAGAAGGGTATCTTAGGGCCATAGTCTTGGGGGTTCCTCCAGTCTCTGTCAGACCAGTAAGTCTGGTCTTTTTTGTGAATTTAATTTTTTGTTCTGCAATTTTTCTGCCCCTCTGTCCAGGACCCTCTGTTGTGATCTCAATCAGAGTGGTCAGTAGTGGTAGCCGGGCACCATCTAGTTCTGGTCTCGGGGTCGTGTAGGCTGTGGTTCACGTGGTCCTTTAGTCCTTTGGACTAATGCTCCTTTGAGTCTTCGGTTTTCTTCATTCTCCTTTGCTCCAGACGGTAAGATACTAATAGTTGTAGTTTAGATGGCCACTTGCAGGCTTTTGAGACTCCAGATGCTACTCACCAAAGTAGGAAGCAGAACTTTGTCTTTATGGACTATGTTGTGCCAGTTGATGTAGATGTCCCCCGAGTCTGTGGTCCTTCCGCCTTCGAGCCTAGGAACTTAGTCCGGTGCGCTATCTGGTTATATCTAAGAAGCTGCCCTGACTGTTGCCCTCGTGTGCTCTATTGTCTGTATTAAATATATAAGCAGCACCTACAAGTATGTATGTAGAAATATTCACCACCAAACCTGTATCTGCAGGTGGATGTGTTCCCTTATACCTTCCCACACCTCTTGGCGTATCTGTCTACCTATGTGTCCATTCATAAATTAATGTTTGCTAATACTATTGTTGCAGGATTGTCTATACTATAGTAATTTCCATTGTTGCCCTTTGTTCTTGCGTTTCTCTCAGTGTCCTCCCTTATCTTGGTCATATTTTGCTGACTTCTCCCATATTGTGTATTGCCTCTCCCTTCACTAATATTAACAAAATTTGATAATTTTCCCTCCCTCTCCCTCCCATCCCTGGTAACCATCAAAGAAAGTTGTTTTTTCCATGTGTAAACCTTTTCTTTTTTCTTTATAGTAGTGATCTCATACAATATTTGTCCTTCTGTGACTGACTTATTTCATTCAGCATAATGTCCTCCAGATTCATCCATTTTGGGAGATGTTTCTTGTATTCATCATTATTCTTTTCTCATTTTGTAGTATTCCACTGTTTGTACATACCAGTTCATCTGTTGATGGCTACTTAGGTTGTTTCCATCTTTTTGCTATCGTGAATAATGCTGCAGTGAAAAAGGGTGTGCATATATTTATTCAAGTCACGGCTCTTATTTCTTTAGGGTATATACCTAGGAGTGGGATGGCTGGGTCATATGGTATTTCTTTCTTTTTTTTTTTAATTGTACTTTAGATGAAAGTTTACAGAACAAATAGTTTCTCATTAAACAGTTGGTACACATATTGTTTTATGACAATGGTTAACAACCCCACGATATGTCAACACTGTCCCTTGTCCACCTTGGGTTCCCTATTACTAGCTTTCCTGACCCCTCCTGCCGTCTAGTTCTTGTCCCTGGACTGTTGTGCCCCGCTAGTCTCATTTTGTCTAATAAGGCTGTCTAACCTTTGGCTGAACGGTGAATATCGGGAGTGACTTAATTACTGAGCTAGAAGGGTGTCTGGGGCCATACTTTCAGGGTTTCTCCAGTCTCTGTCAGACCAGTAAGTCTGGTCTTTTTTTTGTGTGTTAGAATTTTGTTTTACATTTTTCTCCAGCTCTGTCCAGGACCCTCTGTTGTGATCCCTGTCAGGGCAGTCAATGTTGGTAGCTGGGCACCATGTAGTTCTTCTGGGCTCAGGCTGGTGGAGGCTGTGTTTCATGCGGTGCTTTAGTCCTTTGTCTTTTGCCCATTTTTTATTGGCTATTTATTTTCTTATTACTGAGTTTTTAGATTTTTTTTAAGTATTCTCGATACAAATACTTTTATCAAATGTATGATTTGCAAGTATTTTCTCCCAATCTGTGTGTTTTGAAGTGATGTTTTTAATTTTGAAAAGGTTTAAATTATCAATTCGTTCTTTTATAGATTGTGTTTTTGATATTGTATCTAAGAAATCTTTGCCTAATGGAAAAAAACTTTCTCTTATGTTTTATTCTAGAAGTTGTATAGTTTTAAGTTTTACATTTAGGTCTATGATCCACTTGTGGCTAATTTTTGTATATGGTGCCACGTATGGAAGGAGTTCTTTTTCCATATGGAGGTCTAATTGATCCAGCAGTATTTGCTAAAAACACTATCCTTTTTCCACCTAATTGTTTTTTCACTTTTGTCAAAAATAAACTGTCCACATAAGTGTAGGTCTAATTCTGGACTCTCTATTTAGTTGCATTGATCTGTGTATTTAGAGGCCAGTACTACACTGTCTTGATTACTGTGGCTTTATAATATGTCTTGAAATCAGATACTGTGTTAGTCTTCCAATTTTTGTCTTAATTTTTCTAAGTTATGTTGGTTATTCTAGGTACTTTACATGTCCATATGAATTGTGAAATCAGCTTGTTAATTTATTTTAAAAAAGCAGGCTGGGATTTTGATAAGGATTGTGTTGAATTTATAGATCAATTTGGAGAGAATTGACATCATAAAATTATTGAGTCTTCCAACTCATGAATAAGATATATCTCTTCATTTATTTAGATCTTCTTTAATTTCTTTCAGCAATATTTTGTGGTTTTCAGTTTACAGGTCTTGCACAGTTTTGTCAAATTTAACCCTAAGTATTTCATATTTTTGATGCTATTGTAAATAGTATTTTTATTTCAATTTTTGATTGTTACCAATATTTAGAAAGGCAATAGATTTTTGTGTATTGAACTTGTATACTGCAACCTTGCTAGTCTCATTTATTAGTTGTAGTAGATTTTTTTGTAGATTCCATCAGATTTCCTACATAGACGATCATATCATCCGCAAATAAAGACAGTTTTACATCTTCCTCTCCAGTCTGGATGAAACAGTTTCCGTACCTAAATAAATTCTTCGTGTTATCTCTTTTTAATAACACCCTCTTCCCATCTACGACCCCTGGCAACCACTCATCTATTCCCCATTACTATACTTTTGTATTTTCGAGAATACTATATAAATGGAATCATACTATATGTAAACTTGAGACAGGATTCTTTCAGCATCATGCTTTTGAGATTCATTCATGTTGTTGTATGTATCAATAGTTGGTCCCTTTTTATTACTGACTAGTGTTCCATTGTGTGCATATACCACAGTTTGATTATCCATTCACCCACTGAAGGATATTTAGGTTATTTCCTGTTTTTGGCAATTATAAATAGAGCTACTTTAAACATTTGCATATAGGCTTTAGTGTGAACATAAGTTTTTATTTATCTAGGGTAGATACTTAAGAGTGGATCCTTGGATTATATGGTAAATATGTGTTTAATTTTATAGTAAACTGCTAAACCATTTTCCAGAGTTGCATTCCGAACAGCAATGTACGAGAGTCCAGTTGTTCTGCTTCTTTGCCGGTACTTAGTATTATCAGTATTTTTTTAAGCTATTCTAATTGGTGTGTAGAATGATCCATGGGGTATTAAGAAATGTGCTATTTAGTTTCCTAATATTTTGGGATTTTCCAAAAATCTTTCAGTTATTGGTTTCTAAAATAATTGTATGGTGGTCAGAGAACATACTTTGTATGACTTGAATACTTTTAAATTTATTAAGACTTGGTTTATGGCCCAGAATATGATCTATCTTGGTAAATATATCATGTGCACTTAAAAATAAATTGTATTTGCCATTGTTGGGTGGTGTGTTCTGTAAATGCCAATCAGATCAAATTAGTTGATGATGTTGTTGTTGTTGTGTGCCATCAAGTCAATTCTGACTGATAGCGACCCTGTAGGACAGAGTAAAACTGCTTCATAGGGTTTCCTAGGCTGAAATCTTTACCGGAACAGATTGCCAAGTCTTCTCTCCTGCGGAGCAGCTAGTGGGTTCGAACCGCCAGTCTTTCGGTTAGCTGCTGGGCACCACCAGGGCTTCTCAAATTAGTTGATAGTGTTGTTCAAGTTTTCTGTATCCCTACTGATTTTTATGTCTGTATGTTCTATAAATTATTGAGAGGGGGTATTGAAGTCTCTGACTATAATTGTGGATTTGTCTACTTTTCTTTGCAAATCTGTTTTTACTTCATATGTATATATATATATTTTTAAATATTTTGTTATGTTTTAGGTGAAAGTTTACAGAGCAATTTAGTTTTCTATTCAACAAATTGTACACAAAATGTACCGTCACATTGGTTGCAGTCCCCACATTGTGCCAGCACTCTCCCCATTTCCTCCCTCAGTTCCCCATTTCCTTCCATCTGGTTTTCCTGCCCCTTCCTGCCTTCTTATCTTTACTTTTGGGCTAATGTTGCCCTTTTGGTCTCGGATAATTGTTTGTTCTTCGGAGCATGTTATTTTTGGGTATTATTGTTTATTTTATAGGCCTGGCTATTGCTTGGCTGGAAGGTGGTTTCCAGGAATGGCTACAGTTCCAAGTCTGAGAGATGTCTTAGTGCCAGTCTCAGGGGTTCCTCCAGTCTCTATTAGGCCAGTAAGTCTGGTCTTTCTTTTCTTTTTTTTTTTATGAATTTGTATTTTTAAATTTTTATTTTATTTTCTTTTTTAAAATTGTACCTTAGATGAAGGTTTACAGAACAAACTAGCTTCTCATTAAACAGTTAGTACACATATTGTTTTTTGACATTGGTTAACAACCCCATGACATGTTAACACTCTCCCTTCTCGACCTTGGGTTCCCTATTACCAGCTTTCCTGTCCCCTCCTGCCTTCTAGTCCTTGCCCCTGGGCTGGTGTGCCTCTTTAGTCTCGTTTTGTTTTATCTTTGGCTGACGGGTGAACCTCAGGAGTGACTTCAGTACTGAGCTAAAAGGGTGTCCAGGGGCCATACTCTTCAGGGTTTCTCCAGTCTCTTGTCAGGCCAGTAAGTCTGGTCTTTTTTTGTGAGTTAGAATTTTCTTATGCATTTTTCTCCAGCTCTGTCCAGGACCTTCTGTTGTGATCCCGGTCCGAGTAGTCAGTGGTGGTAGCTGGGCACCACCTAGTTGTGCTGGACTCAGTCTGGTGGAGGCCATGGTAGTTGTGGTCCATTAGCCCTTTGGACTAATCTTTCCCTTGTGTCTTTAGTTTTCTTCATTTTCCCTTGCTCCTGAAGGGGTGAGACCAGTGGAGTATCTTAGATGGCATTTAAGACCCCATACGCTACTCACCAAAGTAGAATGTAGAACATTTTCTTTGTAAACTGTATTATGCCAATTGAGCTAGATGTTCCCCAAGACCATGGTTCCCACAGCCCTCAGCCCAGCAGTTTGGTCCCTCAGGGAGTTTGGATGTGTCTGTGGAATTTCCATGACCTTACCTTGTACAAGTTGTACTGGTTTCCCCAGTATTGTATACTGTCTTACCCTTCACCAAAGTTACCACTTACCTGTTGTCTATTTAGTATTTTCCTACCCACCCCTTTTTCTCCCTCGTAACCATCAAAGATTGTTTCTTTTTGTGTGTAAACTTTTCATGAGTTTTTACTGTAGTGGCCTCATAAAATGTTTGTCTTTTTGTGATTGATTTATTTTACTTAGCATAATGCCCTCCAGATTCATCCTTGTTATGAGATGCTTCGCAGATTCATCATTGTTCTTTATTGTTGCATAATACTCCATTGTGTGTATGTACCATAGTTTGTTTATCCATTCATCTGTTCATGGGCATCTAGGTTGTTTCCATCTTTTTGCTACTGTGAACAATGCTGCAGTGAACATGGGTGTGCATATGTCTATTTGTGTGATGGCTCTTATTTCTCTAGGATATATTCCTAGGAGTGGGATTGCGGGATCATATGGTATTCCTATTTCTAGCTTTCTAAGGAAGCGCCATATTGTTTTCGAAAATGATTGTATCATTTTGCATTCCCATCAGCAGTGCGTAAGAGTTCCGATCTCCTCACAGCCTCTCCAGCATTTGTTATTGCCAGTATTTTTGATTCATGCCAGTAATGCTGGGGTGAGATGGTATCTCATTGTGGTTTTGATTTACATTTCTCTAATGGCTAGTGATCGCAAGCATTTCCTCATGTGTCTGTTGGCCGCTTGAATGTCTTCTATGGTGAAGTGTCTGTTCATTTCCTTTGCCCATTTTTTAATTGGATTATTTGTCTTTTGTTGTAGAGGTGTTAGATTTTACAGATTGGACCTTTTGATTTGTAATGGTCAAATTTTTTTTCCCAGTCTATAGGTTCTCTTTTTACTCTTTTGGTGAAGTCTTTTGATGAGCATAAGTATTTAATTTTTAGAAGATCCCAGTTATCTATTCTGGAGTTTGTGTGTTGTTGGTTATGGTTTGTATCCTGTTAATGCCATGTATTAGGGCCTCTAGCGTTGATCCTATTTTTTCTTCTATGAACTTTATAGTTTTTGGCTTTATATTTAGGTCTTTGATCCGTTTTGAATTAATTTTTGTGTACGGTGGAGGTATGGGTCCTGTTTCATTTTTTTGCAGATGGACATCCAGTTTTGCCAGCACCATTTGTTAAAAAGACCGTCTTTTCCACACTTGATGGACTTTGTGCCCTTGTCAAAGATCAGGTGACCGTAGGTGGATGGATTTACATCTGAGTTCTCAATTCTGTTGCATTGTCATGTATATGTCGTACCAGTACCAGGCTGTTTTAACCACTGTAGCTGTATACTAGGTTCTGAGGTCAGGTAGTGTGAGTTCCCCTACTTTATTCTTCTTCAGCAGTACTTTACTTATTAGGGGCTTCTTCCCTTTCTGTATAAAGTTAATGATTGGTTTTTCCATTTCTTTAAAGAATGTTGTTGGTATTTGAATCGAGATTGCATTGTATTTGTAAATTGCTTTGGGTAGAATTGTCATTTTCACAATGTTGAGTCTGCCTATCTATGAGCATGGTATGTTTTTCCATTTATGTAGATCTCTTTTGGTTTCTTGCAGTAGTGTTTTGTAGTTTTCCTTCTGTAAGTCCTTTATGTCCTTGGTTAGATTTATTCCTAAGTATTTTATTTTTTTAGGAGTTATTATAAATGGTGTTGTTTTCCTGATTTCCTTTTTGTAGTTCTCTCTATTGGCATATAGGAATCCAACGTATTTTTGTATTTTTATCTTGTGTCCTGCTACTCTGCTGAATCTTTCTATTAGTTTCAGTAGTTTTCTCATGAAGTCTTTTAGGTTTTCTATGTGTAGTATCATATCATCCACAAATAAGGACAGTTTTACTTCTTCGTTACTAATTTGGATGCCCTTTATTTTTTCCTTGCCTTAGTGCTCTAGCTAGGACTTGCAGCACAATGTTAAACAGGAGTGGTGATAAAGGGCATCCTTGTCTTGTTCCTGTTCTCAAGGGGAATGTTTTCAGCGTCTCTCCATTAAGAACGATGTTGGCAGCTGGTTTTGTATAGATTCCCTTTATTATGTTGAGGAATTTCCCTTTTATACCTATTTTATTGAGAGTTTTTATCAGGAATGGGTGTTGGACTTTGTCCAATGCCTTTTCCGCGTCAATTGAGATGATCATGTGATTCTTTTATTTTATTTATGTGGTGGATTACGTTGATTGATTTCCTAATGTTGAAACATCCTTCAATACCTGGTATGAATCCTACTTGGCTGTGGTGTATTATTTTTTTGATATGACGCTGATTTCTATTGGTTAGAATTCTGTTGAGAATTTTTACATCTGTATTCATGAGAGATATTGGTCTATAATTTTCTTTTTTTGTCCTATATTTTCCTGGTTTTGGTATCAGGGTTATGCTGGCTTCATAGAATGAATTCGGAAGTATTGCTTCCTTTTCTATGTTCTGAAATAGTTTGAGTAGTACTGGTGTAAGCTCTTCTCTGAATGTTTGGTAGAATTCTCCAATGAAGCCATCTGGGCCCGGGCTCTTTTTTGTTGGGAGTTTTTTTTTTTTTTTTAACCTCTTTAATCTCTTCTCTTGTTATGGGTCTATTCAGATTTTCAATATCATTTTGTGTTAGTTTGGGTAGGTAGTGTGTTTCTAGAAACTTGTCTATTTCCTCTAGTTTTCAAAATTTGTTGCAGTATAATTTTTCATAAGACTCTGTTATGATCCTTTTTATATCCGTTGGGTCTGTTGTAATATCCCCCATTTCATTTCTTATTTGGGTTATTTGCGTCTCTCCTGTTTTTCTTTTGTCAGTTTGGCCAGTGGTTTGTTGATCCTTTCAAAGAACCAATTTTTGGTTTTGTTAATTATTTCTATTGATTTTCTATTCTGTATTTCATTTATTTCTGCTCTTTATTACTTCCTTTCTTCTGGTGGCTGTGGGCTTCTTTTGCTGTTCTCTTTCTGTTTGGTCGAGTTGTGTAGCTAATGTTTTGATTTTGTCATTTTCTTCTTTTTTGATGTGTGTATCTATGGCTATAAATTGACCTCTGAGCACTGTCTTTGCTGTGTCCCAAAGGTTTTGGTATGATGTGTTTTCATTCTCATTTGATTCTAGGAATTTCTTGATTCCGTCTCTGATTTCTTCTATTACCTAGTGGTTTTTAAGCAGAGTGTTATTCAGTTTCCACTGATTTTTTCCCCTTGCTGTTCCTGTTGTTAATTTCTATTTTGATGGGTTGTGGTCAGAGAAGATACTTTGTACTATCTCATTGTTTTGGATTTTGTTGAGGGTTGCTTTGTGGCCTAAGATGTGGTCTGTTCTGAAGAACGTTCCATGTGCATTGGAAAAGAATGTGTACTTTGCAGCCATTGGGTGGAGTGTTATGTATATGTCTATGAGGTCAAGTTGGCTGATTGTGTCCTTTAGATCTTCTGTATCTTTGCTGAGTTTCTCTCTAGATGTTCTGTCCTTTACTGAGAGTGGTGTGTTGAAGTCTCCTACTATTATAGTGGAACTGTCCATTTCTCTTTTCAGGGCTGTTAAAGTTTGTTTTATGTATTTTGGAGCCTGGTCATTGGGTGCATATATATTTATTATGGTTATGTCTTCATGCTGGATCATCCCTTTAATCATGATATAGTACCCTTCTTTGTCTTTTATGGTGGCTTTTGTTTTAAAGTCTGTTTTATCTGAGGTTGGTATTACCACTTCTGCTCTTTTTTGGTAGCTGTTTGCTTGATATATTTTTTTCTGTCCTTTGATTTTTAATAAATTTACACCTTTGTTTCTAAGGTGTGTCTCTTGTAGACAGCATATTGATGGATCTTGTTTTTTTATCCATTCTGTCACTCTCTGACTCTTTATGGGTGCGTTTAGGCCATTTACATTGTGTAATTATTGATAGGTGTGAGTTTATTGCTGTCATTTTGTAGTGCTTTTTTTTTTTTCTCGTTTTGTGGTACTGACATTTTCTTTGTTCCTCTTACTCTCTTGTGCTGAATTCCTTTCGTTTGTGGATTTTTTTTTTCATTTCCTTTGTTTTTGTAGATTTTGTTTTTACTGAGACTTTATGTTTTTCTTCTTTATTTTGTTGAGTAGGTTTGTTAACTTCTCTGTGGTTAACCTTGAAATTTTCCCTTATCTTCATAGGTTTGAACCAGTCTGTTATTAGTCGGAGAGGAAGCCTTGCCTTCCTCTCCATTAGAAAGTTCTATATCTATACCATTTATTCCCTCTTTTATTGTTCTAATGTTGTTCTTATTTACAGATTAACCTCTCTGATTCCCTGTTGTAAATCGTTTAGTTTTGAATACTCCTTGAGAGTTCATTTCCTAGGTTGGTATCTGGATTTCATTCAGTGCTTGGCTGAGTTCTTTATCTCTTCATTTGATGCTTAGGGTTCCAGGATTGACATTTGTCTCTGTTTTACTTAGTTTTTCAGGTCTTTGCTGTGGAGGGACGGCATGGTGCTTCTGTGTATAGCTCCATGTTGGCTCCACCTCTGAATTTGAATTCTTGTTCTACATTTTTCTCCTGCTCTGTCCAGGACCTTCTATTGTGATCCCAGTCAGAGCGGTCACTAGTGGTAGCTGGGCACCATCTAGTTCTTCTGGTCTCAGGGTTATGTAGGCTGTGGTGCATGTGGTCCATTAGTCCTTTGGACTAACTGCTCCCTTGAGTCTTTGGTTTTCTCCACTCTCCTTTACTCCAGATGGAAAGAGACCACTAGTTGTATCTTAGATGGCCGCTCGCAAGCATTTAAGACCCTAGACGCTACTCAACAAAGTAAAATGTAGAACAATGTTTGCTTCATATATTTTGAAGCTTTGTTAATAGGTGCATAAACATTTAGGACTGTTATGTCCTCTTGATGAATTGACCTATTTATCATTTTGAAATGAACTTCTTTATTCCAGGTAATATTCTTTGCTCTGAAATCTACTATGCCTGATATTAATACACCTACTCTAGCTTTCTTTTAATTAGTGTTAGCATGGTATATCTATTTCCATCCTTTTAGTTTTAACGTATATGTTTTTATATTTAAAGTGTGTTCTCAATAGAGAACAGAGGACTCCCTGAGATTATCACCCTGAGACACTCTTTAAACCTAGAACTGAGGTTACCCCCTGAGAGCACCTTTTAGTGAAATAGCAAAGGGGCACACAAAATGAAAGATATTACCCATAAGATCAGTGCTCTACTTAAAAACCATCAGTATGAGACCAAAAGGTCAACAATTAACTCAAAAGCAAAGATGAGAAGATAAGAGGCAGGCAAATGAGAGTATTGGAAATGGAAGGAACAGAACATAGTTAAAGAGAATGTTGACACATTATTATAAATGTTACTAATGTCACTGAACAATTTGTGCAGAAATTGTCAAATGGGAACCTAACTTGCTGTGTAAACTTTCACCAAAAACTTAATAAAATATTTAAAAACGAAAAGTGTGTTTCTTATAGGTAGCATATATTGAGTCTTGCTTTTTATCTAATCTGACAATCTCTTGTCTTTTAATTAGAGTATTTAGACTATTTACATTTGTTATGATTATTGATATGCGTGAGTTTTGCTATTTATTTTCTTTTTGTCCCATCTATTCTTTGTTCCCTTTTTCCTCTTTTTTAATTGAGTATTTTTTATTCCATTTTATCTCTCTGTTGTCTTCCTAGCTATAACTCTTAGTTTTACTACTTTAGTGATTCCTTTAGAGTTTATAGTATAAATCTTTAACTTATCATAGTCGAACTTCAAGCAATATTGGTATATAGTACTTTCATTTCTCCCCTCCCAGCCTTTTTGCTATTGTTGTTATACATTTTTCTTCTACATATGTTATCAACCCCACACATTATTATTGTTTGTTTTTTACACATTTTAAATATGTTTTTAAAGAGATTTAAATAACAAGAAAAAGTCTTTTATATTTACCTACTTCGCTACCATTTCCAGAGCTTTTCACTCCTGTGTAGGTTCGTATTTCCATCTGGTAATATTTTCCTTCTGCCTGAAAGCCTTTCTTTAGCATTATTTCTTGTAATGCTGGTCTGCTGCTGATGAATTCTTTCAGTTTTTACATGTTTGAAAAAGCCTTTATTTTACCTTCATTGCTTAAAACATATGTTTTCTGAATATAGGATTCTAGGTTGACAAGTTTTTTTCTTCAGTACTTTAAAGATGTTGCTCCGCTGACTTCTTGCTTGCAATTTCCTGCACAAAATCTTCTGTCATACTATACTTTATTCCTCTATTCATAACATATATTTTTTCCTCTGGTTACTTTTCAGATTTTTGTCTTTATCACTAGTTTTGAGCAATTTGATTATAATATTCCTTGGTATGATTTTCTTCATAACTGTTCTGATTTCTTGTCTGCTAATTCTAACATCTGTCAGTTCTGGGCTGGTTTTGATTGATTGACTTTTCTCTTTCTTATGGCTTGTATTTTCTTGCTTCTTATACACTAGGTAATTTGTATTGGACCCCATACATTGTGAGTTTTACCTCATTGGATACTGGATATTTTTGTACTCCTACAAGTATTCTTGAGTTTTGTTATGGGATGCAGTTAAGTTACTTAGAAACAATTTGATTTTCTAACATCTAAGATTTGTTAGGTGATACCAGAGCAGCGTTTATTCTAGGGCTCATTTTTCCCACTATTGAGGCAAGGTTCTTCTGAGCACTGTATCCAGTGCCCCTTGGATTATGAGGTTTTCTAGTCTGGCTGGTGGGAGCAGGCACTATTCCTGGCTCTGTGTGCGCTTAGGTTACTGTTCTGCTAATTTCTTCAGGCGATTCCTCACCGCCCCCGCCCCCGGCATCAGGTAGGTGTCAGGTAGTTTCTTCACACTCATGCACTGATCAATACTATTCTTGAGGAGGACCCTCTGCAGATCTCGGGAGTTCTCTCCTCTCTGGTTCTCTGCCCTGCAAACTCTTGCTGTTCACCAAGAACTTTCAAGTTCACAGAGCTCCATCTAGTTTCCCCCATCCCTGTGCCACAGCCTGGAAATTCTCTCAAGACAGTAAGCTTGGGTGATTATAGGACTCACCTCATTTATTTACTCTCTCTCAGGAATCATAGTCCTTGGTTGCCTAATGTCCAATGACGTGAAAACTGTTCTTTCACATATTTTTCTGGTTGTTTAGTTATTTCAGGTAGAGGGCCAAATGAGTTACTTTTTTCCATGCCTAAAAAATTAACAATTAGCCTTTAATAATATATTTGATCAGTGTTCAAGTTTCTAGTTATTAGATAAATGTCATAAATTATTTCTTATCGTTTGTGTGTTTAAATTCAAATCCAAATATAGTGTACATGTTGTGATTAGTTCATGTTCTTAAGTTTCTTTTACTTGCTTATGCTGTTTTTAAAAAAATTTTTATTGTGGATATATATATAACATAAATATATATGTACACATATATAATTGTCATTTTAACCATTTTTAAGTGTAAAATTCGATGACATTAATTATGTTCACCATGTTGTGCAGCCATCACCACTATTTCCAAAGTTTTTCATCACCCCAAATGGAAACTCAGTACCTCTTAAGCAATAACTTCCTGTTCCCCCCTCCTCCCAGCCCTTGGCAACCACTAATAAATTTTTGTATCTATGTATTTGCCTATTCTAGGTATTTCATATAAGTGGGATCATACAATATTTGTCCTTTAGTGTCTGACTTATGTCACTCAGCATAATGTTTAAAGGTTCATCTATGTTGTAGCACGCATTAGAACTTCATTACTCTGTAAGGCTGAATAATATTCTACTGTATGTATATACCACACTCTATTCATCTGTTGCTGGCAAATGATTTAATAGGAGCACTCTGGCTGTAGATTAAGAATAGTCTGAATGGGGAGAAAAAGGAAGAAGCAAGAAGAATGACATTGATGGGGATCTTGGTGGGGTTCAGTATGGCCACGGCAGGGAAAAGCGGAAAAGCTGCCTAGAGGTGAGGCTGAGAGGCAGCAGAGGCTCAGAGATGCCCAGCTCTAGCCCAACAATGGGGAGCTTTTAAAGAGAGACAGATTCAGAAAAATCACTCTGACTCCAGTGTGGGGAAAGAATAGTTGGGACTGAGGCTGGGCACCAGGAGCCTACGTAGGGGCTTGTGTGATCATCCAGGTGAGAAGAGATGATGACAGCAGGGCCTTTGTAAGACTTTCATGGGCCTCAGGCCTTCTTATATTGCAAGACTCTACCCCACTACATATTAAGCATCTTAAAATGTATTCCATGTTCTACATTAAATGCCTTTTTGATTGTAATATGTTGAATACCTTTTTATAATTTGTACAATTCTGAGTTTTCTAAAGTACAGATAATTCATTCTATTCTTAAAGACTTGAACTTTACACACACACAGCATGAGGTTATAAGTTGTAAATATTTAATTATTTTTATATTGTGGTTCTTTTTTTTGAATCTATATGTATATATTATGTCTCAGACATTTCTGTAGGCCTTTGAAAAATCTCATAGGCCCTGGGTACTGTGCCTGCGGAGCTCTTGGATGGCAGTAGTGGGAATGGAGAAGGAAAGAAATTAAACAGCAAGGACTGGCATACAATTGGGGATCAGGGGAAGGAAAGCTAGAGAGTCATGGCTAACTGCCTGGCTAGCTTGAGCATAGCCATTTGCACAGATGGAGAAACAGGAGAAGACATAAGTTGTAGGAGGAAAGATAAACTCTATTAGGGACAGGAAGACAAATACTCTCCTATCAGGAGGTGAAGTAAGACAACAAGGATGCCAAATTTCTCTCCTTCCATTATAGCACACTTCATCTTGGGTTGGCATGAAAGATGTGAATAATTAATACATGTCTCTGCTGATGTCCTCACTAATATGAAGAGCGTATCTTAGTAGTGTGGTCCAATCCTGTGATAAATAAGGAAAGTGCCAGTCTCTGGAATAAATAATCCCTTTGGGCTGTTGTGCTGGAGAAAATGGTGTGCTGTCTTTAGGTAGCTTCCCTTTTTTTTCAAAGTGCCTTTGCTTCCTTCCTTTATCAGCTTTTTAGAGTCTCACAGAAATTCCCAGTGCTACCTTTTGTGATGTCATCCCTTAGAGGAAGTCGGACCCAGAAGGTGAAGCGACCCATTTATACACGAAAGGGACCACTGGAGGTGCCCTCCCCATCAGAGAAGGACTGGTCTAAGGCTGATGAAGAGGATTATGGGTTCAATGATCTGGATCAGGAGCAGGATTGCCTGCCTCAGCCTTATCGGATGATCAACAAGCTGGTAAACCTTCTGGTTGACCGGTCATGGGAAATTATTGAGGAGAGGGAAGCCTCAAGGGAAGACAAGCTCAGTCAGATCCAGCCCACCATCTACTCTCCACTTGTAGAAATCAAGGTAACTATCAGCAGGCTGAGACCAGGAGTCTCTGTTTCTCAGTTGAGTGTTAATAAATGAAAACACCTGATCCAGGGAAGGCCTTTCCTATCAAAAACCTTCACTCAATAAGGTGGGCACCATTTTGAAAGATTATAGACATGCTAATGTTACTTTGAATGGATTTGGTAATTGCCTGAGGAAATGGGGTATTCTGGTTAACTGAAGATTATATAGAAGACCTTTTTTATTCAGCTGTTAACTATTGAAAGTTTTTTCTGAATGTATTAACCCACTCTTTCTTGATGGATGAGAATCTGCCAGTGCCTCAGCTATCACTCTTCCCACAGTGTTCTAGATGAAATAAAGTACAGGGAATAGGCCATTTATCCACGTATCACAGGGCCTATGTTAATGCTTAGTGTTGTGAATGTGTATTTGTTCTCAACTTCTTGGTTTTCTCTGGCTTTTCATCTAAAAGTGGAATGTGATGAATTTCTTGATGCTTGGGTAAGAGATTTCGATGAGCAGTATGTTTGGGGATGGTATTATATCTAGGAAGGGCCCTCATCCCTCTTTGAAAAGTTCCTCATATTATTTGAAGACAGTGATAACTGAAAATCATTCCTTTTTATTTGTTTGTTTTTGTTTTCCCAGCTCAGCACAATGCCAAATTGCATAGCTATTTCCCAAGACTATATGTTTATTGGAGGAGCTAGAGGATTCTCAATCTATCATCTGTACAATGCCAAACGAATATGTGCTTGGGAGAAACTTAAAGTTGATGTCACTTCCATCTGGGCCACAGATTTGGGGAGTGAAATACTTATTGCTACTGTGGATGAAATGGGTACTTGTCCTTCACTGCCCCTTTTAGCCTAACTATGAGTTGGAGTTGACGGCAGTGGGTTTTTGTTTTGATGGTGAGATTATGGAGAAGAAAAGAATGCAAGGATTGTAGACTGTTGTTCAATTTAATATCCTTTCCAGTTAAATGGGTGGGACTAGTCATGGAAAGTTCTCCCTCGTCACATAGTAGTAACTAACCCATATGGAGCAAGTATAGTGTGCCAGGCACTAGTCTAACATTTCCCACGTTAGCCCATTTCATCTTCACATCACTCCTAGGAGGTGAGTACAAGTAATTATCTCTATTTTTCACAACAGGCAACTAAGACAAGGAAGTTAAATAATTCACTTGAGGTACCATAGAAAGTAAGTGGCACAGGTAGGATTCAGACCAGGCAGTGTGGCCCCAGAGTCCCCACCTTTCAGGCACTCGGGAATCCTGCTATTCACATAAACCAGAGCTTTCTTTTCTCCTCAGCCTGAAAATGAGCCAGGCGCTCATGGATGGTATGGTATAGAAAACCATAAACAGTGTCCTAAATAGTTGAGCTGGTGCTATTGGTTGTCCCAGAATTCTAGGAGAGCATCAGAAGCAGCAAGATGTGGGTACAGAGGGTGGGTGGTGCCTTCTGCTGGACCAGGATGTGGCATAGACACAGAGAAGAGCTCCAAACACTGAACAGGTCAAGCTGACCAAAAGGAGGGGCTTGAGACTGACAGCTGACCTCCTCCTTACATCCCAGATAGCTGGGCTCCCTCTGGCCTGTTTTTATATTTAGAAATAGAGGCCTCTGTGGTCCTGGGTGACCCAGAATACTGTCTTTGGATATGGAGAGCTTCTATACTCGGTGGATATGAGAAGGCAAGTGTCAGCATTGGCCAGGAAGCCAAGGGAGTGGGGTGGGTCTGTGCTGCTGGGACAAGCAGGGCAGAAAGTGCCTGCTGGCCTGGCGATCCTCTATTAAAAGTATACATTTCCCTAAGCAGCAGGCTTTGCTCAACTGGCATGAGCGCACTGAAGAACACAATGCAAGAGAGGGACATGGCAGCCTGGCAGGAGCTTAAAAAGTCAAAAAGAGAGGCAGGGAGACCAGGAAGGACTATTGCATTCATTAAGGAGAGAAATTACAAGAGTCTGAACCAAGGCAGGGGCAGTTAAAATGAGAAGGAAAATTGTCCTATTATGTAAGATATCAACACTAGGGGAAGTAAGGTGAGGGATAAAGGAAACTCTCTGTGCTATTTTCGTATCTCTTTTGTAAGTCTAAAATTGTTGTTGGGGGCTGTCGAGTTGATTCCAACTCATAGGGACACCATGTGACAAAGTAGAACTGCCCCATAGGTTTTCTTGGTTGTAATCTTTACGGAAGCCAAGATCACCAGGTCTTTCTCCCACAGAGAAACCTTTTGGTTAGCAGCTGTGCACTTAACCATTGTGTCACTAACCATAACCCCTTGCTGTTGAGTCGATTCCAACTCATAGTGATCCTATAGGACAGAGTAGAACTGCCCTATAGGGTTTCCAAGGAGCAGCTAGTGGATTCAAACTGCCAACCTTTTAATTAGCAGCTGATCTCTTAATCACTGTGCAACCAGGGCTCCATTGCATCACTAGGGCTCCTTAAGTCTAAAATTAATTCAAAATTAAAAGTTTAAAAAAAAATGAAAAGAAAAATATAATGGAAAAACTTGATGAGTGACACACTGTGTGTATGGTGGGAGGATAACTGGACAGATGATGCTGCCTTCCATGATAGCAACTATTAGAGAGTAAGATTTCAGGGGCCTATGAGTTGAAGAGTTTCATTTTGAAAATGCACAGATTTGTGGCACTTGGAGGATATCTGAGTAGAAATGTTGATATTCAAGAGGAATTTGGTCTAAAGATAGGATCTCACTTAACACACTGCATTATATTTAGTTGCTTTTATGTCTGTGTTACCCACAGTATGATGAATCTAAAAGCAGAGACTGCCTTGGTGTCCCCACATATTCACTGAATGTTTATTGGGTTGAGTTCGACTGTCACCTGTGGTGGGTCAGATCCCTTTACAAGGGCAGAATTATGGATATAGGGGAGCTTACGAGTATCTCTAGGCACCTAAAGAAAGAGAAAAGAAGTCATGGTGAAGGGTAATGATATACTGGATTCCCTAGGTTAAATGAAAATTAGAATGGCAAAATTACTTATTAATTCAACAAAATTTACTGTATGAGAGGCTTATTGAGGAGTAAGAGGTGGGGCACACAGGAGGGTGAGATATGATTCTTCCCCTCAAAGAGTCTGTGATCTCACTAGAGGAATAAAATGTACTCACAGGAAACAGTTTGATGACAATGCAAGGCAGTGTGGGGGTGATATGCAGAACAGACAGATAGACATCAAGGAGCAGATTGGTGTGGCCGGAGAGCTTACAGGAGTCTTCAAGGAGAGGAGGGTATGTCCAGGATGGGCGGAGAGATCTCAGGAGAGAGAACAACCTGAACATTTCAGGTAAGGGGTAGAGGAAGTCAGGGAGTCCGAGATCAGCTTGGGCAGTGGAAGGGCCAGGAAGGAGACATGTGCTTACGATGCTAATTTCAGAAAGTCAAATGTAACATTTGTTTCACTTATTTGTCTTCCATTCTCACTTGTTTTTTTCTGTTTCAGGTATTATTAGACTGTTTTATTTTCATAAGGAAGTTCTTTTCCTGATCAAAACCATCAATGAAGCGGTGAGTTCCTGTTCTTTTTCACCTAAACCTGGGCCAAACTCTGTAGCAAATTAAGTTTACTTTGAATATGAAGGTGATGAGAGCTGTCCTAGACTAGAAAGGAATAGAGACCTCTGTGGTCAGAGAGCCTCCTCTGAAATATGCAATTAAAAGATCCCTCACCATCGGGGTTGTTAACCAATGTCATAAAACAGTATGTGTACTGACTGTTAATGAGAGATTATTTGTTCTGTAAACCTTTACCTAAAGTACAATAAAAAAAAATTTAAAAAAGATCCCTCACCATCAGAGGATACATGCTAAATGCTCTGGATTTAGTTACACTGCTGTCAAACATAAAACTATAAAACCTCTAGAAGAAAACATAGGAGAAAGTCTTTATGAGCTTGGGTTAGCAAAGATTTTTTAGCTACCACACCAAAAGCACAATCCATGAAAGAAAAAAAACTGATAAATTAGACTTCAAAATTTTAAACTTTTCTTCTGTAAAAACACTGTTAAAAGAAGAAAAAGACAGGCCATAGACTGGGGAAAAAAATTTGCAAATCGCATATCTGATAAAAGAATTATATCCAGAATATATGAAGACTGTATGATTCAACTTCTGCAAAACACTAGGAAATGCAAACTAATTTATAGTCACAGAAAGAAAATCAGCAATTGTCTGAGGTGGGGGTTGGGGGAAACAGGAGGCAGGGATTACCAAGAAGTGTAAGAAAACTTTTGGGAATGATAGATATGTTCATATCTTGGTCATGATGATGATTTCATGAGTATATACATATGTCAAAACTTACAAAGTTGTACACTTTAAATACGTGCAGTTTATTGACTGTCCGTTATACATCAATAAAGCTGTTAAAAAAAACACTTCTGCTCATCAAAAAATACTATTAAGAAAATAAAAACGTTGTAAACTTTCATTTAAAGTACAACAATGAAAATAAAATATTAAAAAAAAAGAAAAAGGCAAGCCACAGACTGGGAGAAAAGTCTCAATACATGTATCTTTTAAAGTATTTATATCCAGAATATATAAAAAATTCCTTCAAATCAATAATAAAAGACAAATAACCCAGTAAAAAAATAGACAAAAGACTTTAACTGACATTTCACAGAAGAAGAATATGAGTAACTATCTTAGTTACCTAGTGCTGCTATAACAGAAATACCACAAATGGATGGCTTCAACAAACAAATTTATTTTCTCATAATTTAGGAAGCTAGACGTCCAAATTCAGGGCGCCAGCTCCAAGGGAAGGCTTTCTGTCTCTGTTGACTCTGGGGGAAGGTCCTCGACTCTTTTCAGCTTCTGTACCTTGGTGATCATGAAGATTTTCAAGTGGCATGGTACCTACCTTCCCCCAACTGCCTGTTTAAGCTGCTCTTTTGTATCTCAAAAGAGATAGACTCAAAACACTGCCTACACTAATTAATATATATATATAATATATATATTAATATAATATATTAATATAACAAAGAAAAACCCATTCCCAAATGGGATTATAACCACAGGTATAAGGGTTAGTATTTACAACACATATTTTGGGCACACACAATTTATTTTTTTATTGTGCTTTAGGTAAACGTTTATGGCTCAAGTTAATTTCTCATTCAAAAATTTATACACATACTGTTCTGTGACATTGGTTGCAATCCCCACGATGTGACAGCATGCTCCGCCTATCCACTCCCAGTTCCCTGTGCCCATTCGTCCCAGTTGCCGTCCCTTCCTGCCTTCTCATCTTGTTTTTGGACAGGAGTTGCCCATTTAGTCTCGTATATTTGATTGAACTAAGAGGCACATTCCTCACGTGTGTTATTTTTTGTTTTATGGGTATGTCAAATCTTTGTCTGAAAAGTAGACTTCAGTTCTGGGTTTAGCAGAGTGTCCAGGGGCCGTAGTTTTGGGGGCTCCTCCAGTCTCTGTCACTGGGGACACAATTTAATCCATAACAGCAACCAATAAAAAAGAGTACCTAGCATCATTAGTTAACAGAGAAATGTAAATCAGACATCACAAGCAATACTACTACACACTTATTGGAATGTCTAAAATTGAAAAGACTGACCAGACTAAATATTGGTGAGGATGTAGAGCTATAGGAACTTTCATACATTGCTGGTGGAAGTGTAAAATGGTACAACCACTTTGGAAAACAGCTTGCTCTTCTCATAAAGTTAAACATGTGACCCATCAATTCCATTCCCAAGAGAAATGAAAACATGTCCACAAAAAGATTTGTATAAGAATGTTCATAGCAGCTTTATTTATAATAACCAAAAACTGGAAATGATCAAAGAATGCATAAAATTTTTTTGTGTATTAGTTTGATGGAATACTGTTCAGCAATAAAACAATGAACTAGTGATATTCACAACAGCATAAGGAAACTCAGAAACATTGAGTGAAAGAAGCCAGACACACAAGATTACATTCTGTATGATTCCAATTACATGAAGCTTAAGAACAGACAAAACTAATCTATGGTGGTGATGGAAATCAGAAAATTGGTTGCCTATAGAGTTGGTAATTAACTGAAAGGGGGCACAAGGGAGCTTCCTGGGGGATGGTAATGTTCTGTATCTTGACTGGGTGGTAGTTATATGGATGTATACATTTGCCAAAACCCATCAAGTTGTATATTTAATATATAGGCATTTCAGTGTATTTAAATTTTATTTTAAAAAAAGACTCTCTAAAGAAAAACACAAAGGGAGCATTCTTTAACTCATCTTATTAGACCAGCATACTTATGACATCCAAACCTGAAAGGTACATTACCAAAAAAGTACCATTAGTAGATTAAAAGATACCAAAAATGTTTTAAAATCCATGAATTTATAATATTTTTTAAAAAAATTTTGTTGTCACTTTTGGAGATTACAAACTCAGTATTCTGAAAACTGATAAGAATCAAGCACTTATCCTGACTTTCCTATACAGGCTGTATTTCAGGGTAAACGAAAAGTTGATGATGGAAATATTTTCTTTATAGAAGAATTCTAACAAATGCGGAAGAGATTATAGAATTGGGTTATCACAATTTTGTGACTATTTTGCGTGGTCTAGGCAAAAAAGTAACGGTCTAGGCAATGACTGAACGGCTGATGGGGAACTTTAGAATTGATGGGTCAGGATGACAGTGTCTGTTCTCAATGATCAGTCTTAACATCACTACTTTAGAGAAGAGACAACCAGGTATTATAAGCCTCCTGAAGTGATGCAGTAGGGAGTACTCAGCATACCTGTGGAGTACTCTTGTCTAAACAACTGAACCTACATCTAGTCAGACCTCTAGATCTAATCACTAGTTTACAGGAAATACAGGCTGCAGAGGAACATGTTAAATGGCAGCGTGGGGATGCAATCAGTCCAATCGGGAATGTGAAAAGTTCTGCAGGACAGATGACCTGATTTCTTCAGTAAAAATGGAGGGAGGGAACTATTATAAATCTAAAGCAACTTAAGAGCCATGTAAGTAGCCCTGGTGGTGCAATGGTTGAAGCGCTAGGCTGCTAACCTAAAGGTCAGAGGTTTGAACCCAGCAGCTGCTCCGAGGGAGAAAGATGTGGCAGTCTGCTTCCGTAAAGATTACGGCCTTGGAAACCCTATTAAAAAAAAAAAACCCATTGCCATCAAGTCGATTCCGACTCAAAGTGACTCTATAGAGCAGAGTAGAACGCCCCATAGGATTTCCAAGGAGCAGCTGGTGGATTCGAACTGCTGACCTTTTGGTTAGCAGCCAAGCTCTTAACCACTGCACCACCAG
>NW_004443945.1:2921538-2966123 GCF_000243295.1 Trichechus manatus latirostris
GCCCCATAGGATTTCCAAGGAGCAGCTGGTGGATTCGAACTGCTGACCTTTTGGTTAGCAGCCAAGCTCTTAACCACTGCACCACCAGGGCTCCTGGAAACCCTCTGGGGCAGCTCTACTTTGTCCTGTAGGGTCGCTATGAGTCGGAATTGGCTTGACAGCAATGGGGTTTGGTAAGAGCTATATTACCTAAATACAGTGCATGGACTTCACCTGGATCCTAATTTGAAGAAACCAATTGTGAAAAGATACTTACGAGATTTGTGACACAATTGGGGAAATTTGAAAGTTAATTGGATATTAGATGATATTAAGAAACTATTGTTAACCTTTTTAGGCTTAATCAAATAAAAAAATTTAATAAGTGTGGTAGGCAATAAAACACAATTTGTCATATGTTGATGATTGTGGAAACAAGATTTGTCATACGTTGATAAATGCTGAAGTTGGGTAATAGATACTATCTTCTCTATCTGTGTATGTTTGAAAATTTCCATAGCAAAAAGTCAATATGAAAATGTATAAATGGAGAAACTAATTTGCACTGTAAACTTTCACCTAAAGCACAATAAAATTAAAAAAAGAAAAATACATAAATAAAATTTTTTTAAAACTAGCTGTTCCCCTTAAATAAGCTAAGGGCCTGCCCATATAAGTAGTCTATTGTTGGGTGCCATCAAATCAATTCTGACTCATAGTGATCCCATGTGACAGAGTAAAACTACCCCATAGGGACCCCACGTGACAGAGTAGAACTGCTTCATAGGAGTTTCTTGGCATAAGGTTTCTTGGCAAATTTCCAGGTCTTTCTCCCAAGGAATGCTAAGTAGGTTAGAACCACCAGCCTTTCAGTTAGCAGCCAACAGCTTAACCATTGAGGAACTAGAGCTCCATATAACTAGTCTAAACCCGTTGCCGTCAAGTCAATTCTAACTGATAGCGACCCTATAGGAGAGAGTAGAACTGCCCTATAGGGTTTCCAATGAGCGGCTGGTGGATTTGAACTGCTGACCTTTTGGTTAGCAGCTGTAGCTCTTAACCACTGCACCACCAGGGCTCCATAACTAGTCTAGCTACCTTCTTTTGCTAGTCTTAGAGCCCCTTAAAGATACAGCACAACTATACACATTGAGCCTCTCTCATCTTGCTCAAAATTTGAGCAGGTTTCCTACTAGAGTTACATCTAGTCTGTACTGATGTCTAGATAGAGCCTTTTATCCATCAAACCACCAGAATTTTCAGTGTCAAGTAGAATTTATTTCAACTCTGAATAATTGAGTGCCACCATAGGTTTGTAGGGCTTGTAAACCTGACCAGGAAATCAGATAGATGAAATCACCACAAATCATCAGGAGTATTTAAGAAACCAGGAAATAAGTCAGAAGCCTCGAGTTGCACTTCTGTGCGTACCATCGTGTCCAATTCCTGTACAAAAATGAAAAGTGCAAAGCAATTGCAGGCACCTTTTCAGTCCCAAGCACTAAAGGAATTTTTTTTTAAGATTAATAATATTACATTTTATTGATGACTTCTCACATACCAAAACCGTAATAACTCTTTAAGTATATTTCTACTTCTGACAATGTTTTTAAAGTACTTTAGATGAAGGTTAACAGAGCAAATTAGTTTCTCATTAAACAACACACATTGTTTTGTGACATTAGTTGCCAGCCCCACGACATGTCAGCACTCTCCCCTTCTCGACCTTGGGTTCCTCGTTACCAGCTTTCCTGTCCCTTTCTGCCTTCTTGTCCTTGCCCATAGGCTGGTGTGCCCGTTTAGTCTTGTTTTGTCTTATGGGCCTGTCTAATCTTTGGCTGAAGGGCGAACCTCAAGAGGGACTTCAGTACTGAGTTAAAACGTACCATACTCCAAGGGGCCATACTCTCAGACTTTCTTCAGTCTCTGTCAGACCGGTAAATCTTGTCTTTCTTTGTGAGTTAGATTTTTGTTCTACATTTTTCTCCAGCTCTGCCCGGGAACCTCTGTTGTGATCCCTGTCAGAGTAGTCAGTGGTGGTAGCTGGGCACCATCTAGTTATGCTGCACTCAGTCTGGTGGCGGCCGTGGCAGCTGTGGTTCATTAGTCCTTTGGGCTAATCTTTCCCTTGTGTCTTTGGTTTTTTTCATTGTCTTTTGCTCCAGATAGAGTGGGACCAGTGGAGTATCTTAGGTGGCCGCTCACAAGCTTTTAAGACCCTGGACGCTACTCACCAAAGTAGGATGTAGAACATTTTCTTTATAAACTGTGTTATGCCAGTGAGCCAGATGTCCCCCGAGACCAAGCACTAAGGGAATTTATGTTCCCTAATGAGAAGCACAGAAAGCCCTGAAACAAGTTCTTCTCTGTTATAGGACTGAGTTTACTCTATCAGTAGTTCTCTTTTTTCCAGGATGATGCCAGCAAGCAAACCACCTGTGTAAAGATGGAGGTCTCTCACGGAGGGGACTTTGCAGCCTTCCTCCTACAAGGCAAGACTGACCAAAGGCTGTTTAGATTTGCCATCTCTTCCAGATGATTACTTTTTTAAGGAAATATTTAGCCAGAAGCCCATGCCATGGGAGAACAACCTTTTCCCAGGTTGGCAGGCATTTGGGTTAGAAGCTAAGCATGTTTCCATGCCAGGATAAATTCCCACAATTGCTGCACAGTTTGTCATCCCCTCAAATAAAGGTCAGGGAGAATTCTCTCAGGGTGGCTTGCCCAATTCTAACCCTTTCTTAGCACTAACCTTCTCATTTACTGATTCTGTGTATGCCACCTTTCTCCCCAGACAGGCATAACTGTAAGACAAAATTGTTGGTGAAATTTACCACTTGGAAGATAGATAACATGGGGACTGGGCAAAGCAGACAGTTTGGTTAAGAACTGGGTTTTATCAGTGCTGCGAGTGTGGGAAGCAGCGTTTTCCCTGAGATGGTGGAGGCTCGAGGGGAGGAGCTCTCCCATGGGAAGATTATTTGGGGGGGTGATGATTTGCAATAACGATTGCAGAACTATATCCCCTTCAATTTATCAAGGTTGCCGTTCGGAGGGTGCCTGGTACAGAGGTGGCTGGTCTCTGTGCCAGCAATTCTGAGAAGACAGACTGTGTCTCAGAGGAAACTTGCGCCTGCTTGCAGTTGCTCAGTGGTTCCTTGGTTTCCCAATGCAGGATCCGGAGATGTTTGGCTGGATGTGTATAAATTGCCCAAGGAGTCTTGGCTCAAGGAAGTGGAGCACCCCCTCAACACCGTAAATCTAAAGAAAAAAACCAAACCGCCGCAACTGGTAGGAAATCTCTCTGTTTTCGACTGATTATCTTTCTCCCTACCCTCAAACAATATCTAGCCTAAATCTTCGTTGGAATTTCAAGATGAATGAGGCTTTCTGGAGGCTGTAAGAGAGAAGGACAACAGGAACACTGGCCCATGTCTCCCAAATCGACTTGCTGTGGTTCAAATGAGATACTAAAAAGTAGAGCTGTCTTCGTTAGTGGGAACCTCAGTGTCTCCCTTGTCTGGGAATTGCCCCTCCACTGAGTCCACTCGGGTCTTTTGTCCTGATTCCTGCCTCATAGCTAGATTTTTTTCCCCTGCTGTGTTGAAATAATTCTTCCATGCCTCACATTCCACTAAATTTTCCAGACTATGGCATAGAGGGGTTGCTCTTAATATCAGGAATAGTGAATTCTTTTTATTATTCTTAGAAGGCAGAAACTCTACCATTTCAGTTTAATTATATATGAAGCCTGGGCCTTGTGCCATGTCTTTAAGATATAGTTCCTCAGTAAATATTTTGATCAACTTAATTTGCTCATTTATCCAATGTGCTCTTGTTAATTTTCTTTTTTTAAACCATCACCAACTAGTATTAGGAGCCCTGGTGGCGCAGTGGTTAAGTGATACGGCTGCTAACCAAAAGGTCAGCAGTTCAAATCCACCAGCTGCTCCTTGGAAACCCTATGGGTCAGTTCTGCTGTGTCCTTTAGGGTCACTGTGGGTCAGAATTGACTCAACGGCAGTGGGTTATGGGAACTAATATTAATTGAACACCACTTTAAAACACATTCTATTAGGTGCTAAAAAAAATTAGTGAAATTATTGATATAGTAGACTGAGACACTGACTACTGAGCTCATTGAGTAGCTTTGAATAAAGCCTGTTCTCCCAATGATTTCATTTATAGTGGAGTGTAGTCCTGCATCTTGGGAGCTTTACCAGCCCAGAGATCTTCCTCCTGGAAACTCTCAGAGAATTTATTTTTTGTACCTCTTTTTTGATGCTTCTCATATTTCTACTTCCTTGGCTTTTAGTTCTTTTTGTGCACGAGAATCCTTTTTTTCTTAACTGGTTGTTACATTTCTGGATTGCTAAGACCATGCCTTCTGCTTTTTTAATCAGCCAACTGCATAGTATCATACTCAGTGCCCAACAGACATTTGTTTTTTGATGGACTGATTTATTATCCAAGTGGGAATAGCACCTTAGGATGGAGGTCGTTTCTCGCCATAATTCACTCAGTTTTCATACACTAAGAAGCAACCAACTAATGCCAGTTACGGTGGTAATTCTTTTAGTATAAATTACATGTAGAGTTACTTAAATATAATTGTCAACATCACATATATTTTGCCAATCTGAAATATTCACTTCAGCTTAGGTTTTTGTAATGGCCTCCTAACTGGTCTCCTCACCTCCATTCATTCATATTTTCTCTTATGGTCATTTAACTACTTCTTGTTTCTCCCAACTACATTTAAACTCCTAGAGAATAGGGTTCATGTATTAAAATCCTCTAGGCCAGAGGATCAACCATTTGTCCTCAATGTCTACTGAATGAATTCACTTTCTCACAAGAGTAATTGAGGGAGGAAAGAGCATCTCAGAAGATTAAAGGATGAGGGGGACAAACATAGAGAAAACCTATTGTGAATTAATTTCTCATTTTTCTCTTCAGAACAGTACTGATCACATAGCTGCAGATCATTTAGAAATGGTAAGAAACTTTAAAGAAAATTGCCAGAAAGATTTAAGTTGCATTTTAGAGATGTTTATTTTGACTTGAAATTTACTGTAAGTATCAAATATACTGGTAAAATGCTCCACTAGGGCACTATTTTCAGATTCTCTGAGACATATCTTATACCTCATGTCCACTGCAGATGGTCCCCTATCCTTGAGGATACTTGACCCAAGTCACTTATCCAGAGGTGGGTGTTTACAAGAAGCTAAAGAATGATTTGCACTTGACTGCTAACCTAAAGGTTGGTGTTTCAAACCTACCCAGCAGTACTGCAGAAGTAAAGGCCTGGCGATTTCCTTCCGTTAAGGTTAGAGCCAAGAGAACCCTATGGAGCAGTTCTCCTCTATAACACACGGGCAGCCATGAGTCAGAGTCGACACAATGGAACTAACAACAACAAACCAAAAAAAACAAACCCATTCCCGTCAAGTCGATTCCAACTCATAGCAACCCTATAGGACGGAGTAGAACTGCCCCATAAAGTTTCCAAGGAGCACCTGGTGGATTCGAACTGCTGACCTTTGGCTGGCAGCCATAGCTCTTAACCACTACACCACCAGGGTTTCCAACAACCACAAGAAAGCTTAAATTTCAGGGCCCCTCACTTGTATGGCCTCTTCTAAGGCCCTGGGAGGGTCCCTGGCAGTGGGTTCACATGGTCATGTATTTTTGTAAAGTTGGCAAAAAGTAAGATGCTTTAACCACAATCACTTAAGCTCGCTGTCTCTTTTCGCTCTAACTTCCTCTCTTTTGGGTGGTATTGGAGTAGCCACAGACTTTTTGTGTTTATAATTTTGCGTTCTTTTTCTTAAAGAAGGCCTCCAAATTGTGTGTACTTCAGGTCCTGTGAAACAGATTTGCCAAAATAACAGCCCAGTCCACCATGCCAAGTGACTTGGAGGGTTTCTTCTTTGTATCGGGGATACCTTAGGGAATGGAGCTGCTTCCCAGCTCTCCACTGGAGGCAGGGAGCACACCAGGCTTTCCAGAGGCATAGCTCTTGGGGGGTCTCAGGACAGGGGCATATCAGTAGAGTAGTGGTGAACTTTCAAAATGGAAATCTTTCTCTAGAGCCCTTTCTCTTTTTCCTTTCTAAATTATATTTTTAAATGCATTAAATTATACACGTAATATGTGCATGCGTCCTCTGGGAAAAAAATAATGGAATGTTGAGTCTCTCCTCAAGTAGTTTCCTTCTCTTTTAATGGCATTTACCTATTCTTTATCAATAATCTCATCAAAGCCAAGTTCTTTGGTCAGACGATTGACAACCGTAAGTGAAAAAAGCTCTTCGATAAAAGCTAACTGATCAAACGGGGTCTTCTCATAATCCATCTGAAACCCACCATCTAGGGCTGCTTCTCTGGCTCTGGATGTTCTCAGAAACATTTTGTTAGCTTCTTCAGGGGTTGTTGATACTCTGTAGCCTGCACCACTGAGCTGCTCCTCTTCCGGATAGTCATAGTTGTCCTCTTAGTCATCAAATTCCTCGCCCTCGTCCTTGCTCGCTAAGTCTGGGGCCACAGTCTGGCCTGGCTGCTCCCCATGGCTAGGCCTGTTAGCGAGGCCCCCTGCCGCTGCCATTGGCTAGGCCTGCGGGCCTCGTCCTCCTCCTCCGCTGGGCATTTCTTCTCAAGCTGTGGCAGGGCACTGTTGCAGGAGGGGTTCGGTGATGGCTACCGGTTCACACTGCCTAGCTCCATCTGCAAAAGGTCACTCTTGCCAGGCATCATATCCCTCTGCAGGTCATTGCTCTCCTCATAAAGTTTGGACAACTTGGACATTCTGGACATGGTTCACACTGCTCAAACACTCGCAAAACGTTTCCAGCAAGATCGAAGTACAGCGGGATCAAGCTTTCTTGGTTTGCTAAATCATTTACCATGGTTCATTTCCTTTCCAGCTTCAAAATTTTGTTGCTCTTGTCTCCTCTTTCATTCTCTAAATCCTTATGAGTTTATTCTTTAAAAAAACAGACACAAAACACTTACTATCATAACGGGGTTTCAGGAGGGAGAGGTGTTAAATGCATGTGTTCATTCTACCATCCGTATTTTCCAACTAGTTATTTTTGGTGCAAGGCTGTATTTCTATTAGGTGGGTCCTTAGTTAACAGGAAAGAAATTGGAGGGGCATTAGTTTTCAGAAAATAGGCAGGAACCAAGGAAGGGTAGCCAGTGAAAATACTGTGGCCAGGACACCATTACCACCACTGCTGGGCATCACAAACCCTACAAGACACAGCCACCAAATCTGATGCTAGACTTTCATGATAACTCTGCTACTGGGTTCTTGACATGGCTGCCTCCAAAATGAAAACTCTCTACTGTTTCTGGATTTCTGTGTCACTCCCTCAAGAGTCAGAGTCCTGGGCAAGAACATGCAACTCGTTGAGCCTAGGTCATGTGCCAACACTGTAACCTCCAGGAGACAGGAAGAAGTATCTGGCGCTTTCAGTTTCATAGAAGGAAACAGATCCATCAAGACTTATGCAATAGGAGAGTCCCCACAAAATAGAAAAAGTATAGCCAAAAAGATGACAAATGTCCACTACACTGGTGCATAGGAAAGCTATAGATTTTTATATGTTGATCTTGTATCTGGCTACCAGGGCCAAGTCTAGAGTGAGGTAAGCAAAGCATCTAAGGCACAAAATTTAAAAAGACACTAATTCTTAGGGTCATGCAAGTGAAGAAAATATAAGGTCACACAGCTAGTAGGTAGCATAGATAGGATTAGAACCCTGGCAATTTTGAAACAGATAAATATGTTAAGGGAACAGGATAGAGAATACAGAAATATATATGTCAATTTTATTGGTCTCAAACAGCCAGCTTTTGGTTTTGTTTTTCTCAATTTTTCCATTTTCTATCCCACTGATTTCCAATTTGATTTTTTTTATTTCCTTTTTTCCATTTATTTTGGGCTTAGTTAAGTAGAGGCTTATCATTGATTTGAGATCTTTTTTTATTTTCTAATACAGGAATTTTGTGCTTTAAATATACATCTTGTTGTTAGGTGCTGTTGGGTCGATTCCGTCTCATAGCAACCCTTTGTACAACAGAACGAAACACTGCCCAGTCCTGCGCCATCCTCACAATCGTTGCTATCTTTGAGCCCATTGTTGCAGCCACTGTGTCAATCCATCTCATTAAGGGTCTTCCTCTTTTTTGCTGACCTTTTGCTTTACCAAGCATGATATCCTTCTCCAGGGACTGGTCCCTACTGATAACATGTCCAAAGTACGTGACTAAGCACTGCTCTAAGGAGCCTGGGTGACACTAGTGGTTTTTGATTGGCTGCTAACCTAAAGGTTGATGAACCAGCCCAGGGGCTCTGAAGAAGAAAGGTCTGGGGAACTGCTTTTGTAAAGATCACAGCCAAGAAAACCCTATGAAACAGCTCTACTCTGTAACACATGGGGTCAGCATTAGTCAGAATTGACGGCAATGGGTTTGGATTTTTTTTTAAGTACTACTTTAGGTGCGTCGCATAAATTTGGGTATGTCGTGTTTTCATTTTCTTTCAGTTTAAAGTACTTTTTAATTTCCCTTTTTATTTCTCCTTTGACGAATTATTTAGAAACATGTTATTTAGTTTCCAAATACTGGAGATGTTTCAGATATCTTTTTGTTACTGGTTTCTGTTTAATTCCATTGTGATCAGAGAACATACATCATATAATTTGAATCCTTTTGAATTTATGGTATTGAGACTTGTTCTATGCCCACAATACAGTTTATAAGAGTTCTGTGTGCACTTCAAAATAGTGTGTATTCAGCTGTTGTTGGTCAAGTTATTCAAGTCTTCTATATCTTTACTAACTTTGTTTCTACATCCTTACTATATTCTTACTGATTTTTCTGTCTTCTTACTCTATTATTTATTGAGAGAGGAGTATTAAATCTCTAAGATTGTAGATTTCTTTATCCTTTCACCTTTATGAGTTTTTGCTTCATATGTTTTGAAGCTCTGTTATTAGCTGCATAAACATTTTGAATTGTTACGTCCTCTTGATGAATTGACCCTTTTCTCATTATACAATGACCCTTTTATTCCTGGTAATATTATTTACTCTGAACTCTCCTATGTCTGATATTAATATAGCTACCCCAGCTTTCTTTTGATTACTTTTAGCAAAGCTTATCTTTTTTTCTACTTTTATTTGTGTCTTTATATTTAAAATGGGTTTCTTTTTGATAATATATTTGGGTCTTACCTTTTTATACAATCTGACAATCTCTGCCTTTTAATTGGAGTGTTTAGGCCGTTTAATGTGATTATCAGTACAGTTGATTTTAAATCTACTACCTTCCTTTCTATTTGTTCTATCTGTTTTCTTCCCTTTTTTCTGCCTTTTTGTTTATTTGTTTTATTTTAATGATTCAATTTTATTTCCTTGTTGGTTTGTTAACTATACTTCTTTGTTTAATTTTATTGTAGTAATATGTTTATAACATTTGCTATTTTAACTATTTTTAAGTGTACAGTTCAGTGACATTAATTACATTCACCATGTTTTTCAACCATCACCACTATCCATTTCAAAATATTTTTCATGACCCTAAACAGAAACTCAGTACCCCTTAAGCAATAATTTCCCTTTCCCCCTAGTCCCTAATAACCACTAATAAACCTTGGTCTCTATGTGTTTGCCTGTTTAGATATTTCACATAAGTGGGATCATACAGTATTTTCTTTTTGTGCCTGACTTATGTCACTCAACATGTTTTCAGTGTTCATCCATGTTGTACCATGTATCAGAACTTCATTTCTCTTTATGGCTGAAAACTATCCCATTGTGTGGATATATCACAACTTAGATTGTTTCCACTGTTTGGCTATTGTGAATAATGCTATAATGAACAGTGATGTACAAGTATCTGTTTGAGTCTTTACTTCCAAGTCTTTTGAGTGTATATCTGGGAGTGGAATTGCTGAGTTATATGGTAATTCTATTTAACTTTTTGAGGAACCACCAAACTGTTTTCCACAGTTGTTGCATTTTATATAACCACCAGAAATAGATGAAGATTTTAGTTTCTCCACATCCTTACCAACACTTGTTTTCTCTTTTTCTGATAATAGCCATCCTAGTGTGTGTAAAGTGGTATCTCATGGTGGTTTTGGTTTGCATTTCCTTAATGACTAATAATGTTGAGCATCTTTTCATGTGCTTATTGGCCATTTGTATATCTTCTCTGGAGAAATGTCTATTCAAGTTTTGCCCATTTTTTGATTGGGCTGTTTGTCTTTTTGTTGTTGAGTTGTAGGAGTTCTTTATACATTTTAGGTATTAAGCCCTTATCAGATGTATGGTTCTCAAATATTTTCTCCCAATCTGTAGGTTGTCTCTTCACTTTGTTGATAAAGTTCTTTCATGCACAAAAGTTTTTAATTTTGATGAAGCCCAATTTATCTATTTTGTCTTTTGTTGCTCATGCTTTGGTGTCATATCCAAGAATCCATTGTCAAAAACTAGGTCCCAAAGATTTACCCCTATGTTTTCTTCTAGGAGTTTTATGGTTTTAGTTCTTGTGTTTAGGTCATTGAACCATTCTGAGTTAATTTTCGTATATGGTGTGAGGTATGGGTCTAACTTCATGCTTTTTCATGTGGAGATCCAATTGTCCCAGCACCGTTTGTTGAAGAAACTATTCTTTCCTCCACTGAATGGACTTGGAACCCTTGTTGAAAATCAATTGAATATATATATATGTTTATTTCTGGACTCTAAATTCTATTTCATTGGTCTGTGTGTCTATACTTACACCAGTACCAGACTGTTTCAATTACAGAAGCTTTATAGTACATTTTGAAATCAGAGAGTGTGAGTCCTCCTGTCCTCCGTTTTGTTCTTCTTTTTCAAGATTGCTTTGGCTATTTAGGGTCCCTTACAATTCTATGTGAATTTGAGGATTGACTTTTCCATTTCTTTGAAGAAGGCTGTTGGAATTTTGATAAAGATTATGTTGACTCTATAGATAACTTTCAGTAGTATTGACATCTTAACAATATTAAGTCTTCCAGTCCATGAACACTTATTTATTTAGGTCTTTAATTACTTTCAGCAATGTTTTATAGCTTTAAGTGTACAAGTCTTTTACTTCCCTGGTTAAATTTGTTCCTTGGTATTTTATTCCTTTAGATGCTATTGTAAATGGAATTGTTTTGTTTTTAATGGTTACTTTAGTATTTATTATATACATCTTTAACTTATCACAATCTACCTTCAATTAATATTTTATCACTTCATATATACGATAAGAACCTTGTAACAGTATACTTCCATTTCTCCTCTCCTAGCCTTTGCGCTATTGTCATAGATTTTACTTATAAATTTGTTATAAAACCCACCACCTGTTGTCTAATGTCTGAAAACCATTGTTTTATATGCTTTGTCTATTTTTGAGTTGTTTAACATTGGAGGGTTAATCTAGTCACTGTTATTCCATCTTGGCCAGAATCAGAAGTTTTAAAGTTTTTGCCCATCATCATCTAATGTTGACCAGTATTTATATTCTCCTCAACAAAATAAGAACTTTTTCCACTTCTTTTTATTTCCTTCCCACTCTTTTTATGCCCTAGCCATCTTTCATGTTGAAATCATCTAAGATTTTAATTCCAGATTGTGTGTGTATGTTTGTGTTTTAACAGTCACTATTATTTAGGCATAACAGTAAGTTTTATTGATTTATCAACAGTGTTTCTTCTTGGGTTTATTATTTGCTTTGCTGAAGTATATCCTCTAGAAGTACTTTGATACTGAGTTCTTGTTTAATATACTTTTTGAGTCCTTGTATGTCCGAAAATATTTTAATATGCTAATTTACCACCACTCTGCTCAGCCAACTTAAAAGTGTCTTAGTTTCTTAGTGCTGCTATAACAGAAATACAACAAATGGATGGCTTTAATGAACAGAAATTTATTTTCTCACTGCTGGGAGGCTAGAAGTCCAAATTCAAGGCACGAGCTCTAGGGGAAGGCTTTCTTTCTCTGTCAGCTCTGGGGGAAGTTCTTTGTCCCTTTTCAACTTCTATTTCTTGGTTCCTTGGTGATCTTCTTGTGGCCTGGCATCTACCTTCTCCCATCTGTGCTTCCTTGCTTCTGTGCCTAATCTGCTCTTTTTCTACCTTAAAAGTGAAGGGCTTAAGACACACCCTACACTGACATGGCCTCAGTAACATACAAAGAAGCCCTTATTCCCAAATGGGATTACAACCACAGGTATAGGGGTTAGTATTTACAACACATATTTTTAGGGGGCACAATTCAATCTGTAACACCAGGTTACTAATAATTTTATCACACAGAAGAGCCATTCAACCTCTCTCACTTAGGGGGGTGGGGGGGCATGTAGAAAACAGGAGAGGACCTACATTCATGGTTCTTGGAAACTCTTCCTTATTGCAGGATGTGAATGCTGTTTTTAAAGGAGATGCTAAGTTGAGCCATCCAGTTTACATAATGAAGATTAAACCACCTAAACCAGTCACAGGTCAGTATAATTCAACTAATACGCCCCTTCCTTTTGCTGTTGACTTCCTAGTTTTTTTCCTTCTTTGCCTTCCTGTACATTTCATGTATTTTCTAATTATTAGCAGCAATACCTAAATTGCAAACATAGTTCTGAAGAGGAAATTTTAAAAACTTCATAATCTCTGGAGCCTAAAAAGAAAAAATGTGTACATTATAAAGATAACAGTTAACTAACAGAATTGGAAATTCAGGTGAGACATGTTTCCTGAGTGCTGAGTGGAGTTCATTCCTGTATTCATATGTTAATTAATTCATCAGTATTTGCTGAGTGCCAATAATGCACCAAGTAAAAAGATGAGTAAGACATATCTGCTGCACTCTAGAAGCTGATGGCCTAGCAAGGGAGAATGGGAGGAAACCACCATAGTAAGATATGATACATGCAGCAATGGGAAATATCTAAAAACTCGCTACCATCTAGTCAATTCCAGCCCATAGTGACCCTATAGGACAGAGTAGAACTGCCCCAGAGGCCTACCAAGGTTATAATCTTTACAGAAGCAGATCGCCACATCTTTCTCCCATGGTTAGCAGCAGAGCGCTTAACCACATTGCCACCAGGGATCCTGGAGAATATCTAAGCCAAAAACCAAACTCGTTGCTGTTGAGTCAATTCTGCCTCATAGCGACCCTATAGGACAAACTAGAACAGCCCCACAGGGTTTCCAAGGAGTGGCTGGTGAATTTGAACTGCCGACCTTTTGGTTAGCAGCCAGGCTCTTAACCACTGCAGCACCAGGGGAGTATCTAGAACCATGAAAACATAGAGAAAGGAGTTATTAGCTCTGCCCAGGGAGTAGAAGAAGGCTTTATCTGAGGAAAGGATGTTTGGGAGTTGATCAGGAGGAGCAGAGGGGAAGTTCATTATAGGCAGAGGATACAGAATATATCCTCTCAGCACTCACACATGATCTCAAATATATATGTACAAAGATGTTCACTTCAGCATTATTTATAGGAGCAATGATTGGCTACGTAAAATACAGTACACTCATACAAAGGAATACTTTGCAACCATTACAAAACAAAGAGGGAACTGCAAATGGTCAGGAATAACCAATTCTCATAAAAGAACATGGTGATAGGACTTACTCTATCAAGATTCATTATAAAGCTCCGGTAATAAGATAGAAAAAATATTTCAATGAAACAGGATATAAAGGCTAGAAGCAGCCCTTAAGTATAAATGGACGCTTGGTACATGGCAGAGGTGACACTGCAGAGCAGGGGAGAAACTGTGGTCATTTTAATAAATGGTTCTGGTTGTCCATTTGGGAAAAAAAAATTAAACTTGAGCCCTGCCTCACACCATACACAAAAATAAATTCCAGATTAATTGGAGAAGTAAATATGAAAGGCAAAATTAAAAAGCTTTAGAAAATGATATAATACAATGTCTCTATGACCTATGGGCAGAAAAAATGCTTAAAAGAAAATTTTTATAAAATTAACTACCATAAAATTAAGAACTTCTAGTCATCATCAAAAGACATCATTAAGATTATGAAAGGGCAAGCCACAGAGTGGGAAAATATATTTGCAAAACATATATAACTTACTAATGATCCATAGCAAGAATATATAAAGAATTTCTGCAAATTATTAAGAAAAAGATAATCCAGTACCAAAACAGGGAAGAATATTACCCAGGCTATTCACAAAAGAGAACATTCAAAATGACCAGTAAACATATGAAAAGGCGCTCAACTTCATTAGTTACCAGGAAAATGAAACTTAAAACCATAATGAGCTATCACTACACACTCACCAGGATGGCTAAAGTTAAAAAAGACTGATCATACAAAGTATTGGTGAGGATGTGGAACAGTTGCAACTCCCATATTGTGGTTAGCAATGTAAATTGGTTAAACCACTTTGCAAAAACAGTTTAGTATTGTCTAATAAGGTTGAAGATAATTTATATCTTATGACTCAGCACTTGTATTCCTAGGTAGGGCAACTAACCATACCGGTTTGCCTGGGTCTAAGGGGTTTCCTTGGATGTGTAATTTTCATTGCTAAAACTAGGAAAGTCCTGATCAAACCAGGACAGGCTGATCACCCTACTTCTAGGTATATACCCAATAGGTTTGCAAACAAATGTGGACCAGGAAACATGTACAAGAATATTAGTAGTGACATTATTTTTAATAGTCTCAAGCATGAAACAACCCAAATGTCCCTCAACAATAGAACAGATAAATAAATTGTAGTATATTCATTCAATGGAATACTATACCATGGACTGCCAAAAGAATGAACAAGTCTGTCTTGGAAGAAATACAGCCAGAATGCTCCTTAGAAGCAAGGATGGAGAGACTTCATCTCACTTACTTTGGATGTGTTATCAGGAAGGATCAGTCCCTGAAGAAGGACATCATGCTTAGTAAAATAGAGGGTCAGCAAAAAAGAGCAAGACCCACAATGAAAATAAACAAACTACAGCTCCATATAACAAAATGGATAAATCTCACAAACATACTATTGAGCAAAAGAGAGCAGACATAGAGTTAATACTGTACAGCTCCATTTATGTATAGTTCAAAATCAGGCAAAACAAACTATAGTGTTAAATTCTTAGTTATCTAGTGCTGCTATAACAGAAATGCCCTAAATGGATGGCTTTAGCAAACAAATTTATTATCTCACAGTTTGGGAGGCTAGAAGTCCAAATTCAGGGTACCAGCTCCAGGGAAGGCTTTCTCTCTCTGTCGGCTTTGGGGGAAGGTCCTTGTCATCAATCTTCCCCTGGTCTAGTTGCTTCTCAGTGCAGTGATCCTGTGTGCAAGGACACATTCTGTTCCTGGTTCTTCTTGCTTAGTGGTGATGAGGTCCCTCTCCTCTCTGCTTGCTTCTCTCTTTTATGTCTCAAAAGAGATTGACTCAAGATATGGCCTAATCCTGTACATTGTGTCCTGCTTCATTAACATCATAGAGGTTAGAATTTATAACACATAGGAAATTACATCAGATCACAAAATGGAGAAGAGCCACGCAGTACTGGGAATCATGGCCTAGCCACATTGACACACATTTTTGGGAGACACAATTCAGTCCATAAAGAAGCCTATTTGTTGTTGTTGTTAGGTGCGGTCGAGTTGGTTCTGACTCATAGTGACCGTAGGTACAACAGAACAAAACACTGCCCAGTCCTGTGCCATCCTTATGGCATGAGCCCATTGTTGCAGCCACTGGGTCAATCATCTCGTTGCGAGTCTTCCTCTTTTTTGCTGACCCTCTGTTTTACCACGCATGATATGTCCTTCTTCAGGGGCTGATCCTTCCTGATAACATGTCCAAAGTAAGCGAGATGAAGTCTCTCCATCCTTGCTTCTAAGGAGCATTCTGGCTGTATTCTAAGACAGATTTGTTCGTTCTTTTGGCAGTTCATGGTATATTCAGTATTCTTCGCCAACACCATGATTCAAATGCATCAATTCTTCTTTAGTCTTCCCTCTTCATTGTCCAGCTTTCACAAGTATCTGAGGTGATTGAAAATGTCATGGCTTGGGTCAGGCACACCTTAGTCCTCAAAGTGACATCTTTGCTTTTTAACACCTTAAAGAGATCTTTTGCAGCAGATTTGCCCAGTGCAGTACATCATTTGATTTCTTGACTGCTGCTTCCATGGGTGTTGATTGTGGATCCAAGTAAAATTAAATCCTTGACAACTTCAATCTTTTCTCTTTTTATCATGATGTTGCTTATTGGTCCAGTTGGATTTTTATTTTCTTTATGTGGAGGTGTAAGTGCTTCAAGTTGTCTTCACTTTCAGCAAGCAAGGTTGTTAGGAGTCTTCCTCCAGTCCTGATGCCACATTCTTCGTCATATAGTCCAACTTCTCAGATTATTTGTTCAGCATACAGATTGAATAAACATGGTGAAAGGATAAAACTCTGATGCACACCTTTTCTGATTTCAAACCAAGATGCCTATTTAGATGGCAAAAATATAAAGAAATGCAATGAAGTGGTTACAATAAAAGTCAGGAGAGTTGTTGCCTTTAGGGTAGAAAGAAGGGGTTGTGGTTGGAAAGGAACCCTTGGGAAGCTTCTAGGTAGCTGTCTGTGTTCTATTTCTTGACCTGAATAGAAAATACTAGATGTTTGTTCTATAATAATTTATTAAGATATACATTTTATGCATTTTTGAATGTGTTATATTTCACAATAAGAAAAGGTTTAATAAACAATAAACAATACAAAGTGATCTCAAAGGTATTTGTTAAATGAAAAAGCAAGGGATATAGTGTTATAACAGGTCCCTGAGTGGAGGAAATGGTTAAGCACTTGACTACTAACCTAAAGGTTGGAGGTTGGAACCCACCCAGTAGCACCACAGAAGAAAGGCCTGGTGATTTTCTTCAGTAAAAAGACTACAGCCAAGAAAACCCTATGGAACAGTTCTACTCTGTAACACTTGGGGTTACCATGAGTTGGAATCGACTCAATGGCAGTAGGTTTGATTTCTGGTTATAGTGCATAACAACAATTTTCAAAGTTTACCTGCATCAGAATCACTTGGAGGACTTTTTAAAACCCAGATTGCTAGACCCCCACCCCCACCCCCTGACACACACACACACAGTTTCTATTTCAATAAGTGTGGGTTGGGGCCTGAGAATTTGCTTTTCAAACAAGTTCCCAGGTGGTGAAGCTGGTGATCTGGGACCACACTTTGGGAACTACTAGCTTATAATATACATTGGTTTATAAAAAGAAGTCTCCCTCTAGAGAGTTATACAAGAAACTGTTAACAGTGGCTCTTCCTAGATAGGGGCCTGGGGCACTGTGGCACCTCCTGAGCAACTTGAGGGACCTAAGCACCTTCCAAAGAGAGCAGAGTTCTGAAACTTGGAGTGCAAACCCAGAAAATAAGTCACCCAGTTCTGTGGATTTAGCAACAGATGAACAAGAAGGAAATGAAAGGTTATTGGGAAGGGGAGGGTTGAGAAAATTGATTGGCAGGGAAAGGAGATTTTGTTAAAGGAAGATAATTGGATAAACATAAGCATGGGAAGAGAATGGGATTGCCTAATCATGTGGGTCTTCAGCAGTGGCTGAACAATGGTGGTAAACTGGGAGGTTTTGTACCTTGCTTAGCTGGGGAGACGACTGTCGTGATCCAAGGCCTCTTGTGGCTTCGTGGACATTTCCTTGGCCTCCTTTGCAGCTTCTGCAATCCAGAAGCAAAGCAAACAAACAGCTAGCTACTCTGCTTGGGCTCGGTGAGTGAGTGGGGCAGGGGAGAAGACTGAACACCTGGGGTCACAGACCAAGTGCTGAGCAAGGCTGACAGGTTCTGCACGAAACTGGGAAGCATGGAAGAAGCCAGGGGAAATCAGCAAAAGGGAGGCCAGATGACTAATTCTGGAATATTGTCAACCCAGGCACCACATTTAAAAGCCCTCTGGAAGTCTTTGCAAAGATAGAGGATTGCTGTGGGCTAGGCTCCGGGCAGAACCACTTCATCAAGGACAGTCAGTGGGAGCAGCAAGCGGCCATCTTCCACGCTTCATACAAGAAGTATCTGGATGGGGAATGGGAAGAGGAGCCGCTCAGGTGAGCAAGAGAAGGCACCTGGAGTCCCCAGAGCTTCTCTCCTGGCACACTCAAGAGTCAGCCCAAGTACTTGAATTAATCCAAGGCCTAAAAGCTCTGGTTTGGGGGACTTTTCAGAAAACTTCAGATGTTTTGAAAAGTTGTGTAGAGACTGTTTAAATCTAGTTAGAACAAAGGCTGATAATATGGATTTAAAAGGAGGAATATGTATTTATGGAGATTAGAAATAGAATTTATTTTAGTTTTATAAATGACATCGTCTCTTTTTAAAAAGCTTTTTTCCAGATTTTATAGAAAACACAGAAGATCCTAAAGATGGAAGTAAAACTAATCACCACTATTAACATTTTTCTTCATTTCTTTCCAGTCTTTATAAATGTGACGTATATGCGTGTCGTTCTTATAATGCATTACTTTCTGATCTCTGATCGGCAGTTGAGGCCTCATTAACCCCACGTTGTGATTGTAAAAACAGAGCCCAAGTCTTTGAAGTACCAGTGGTGGAGCTAGCTTTAGGAACTAGCTCTCCTAACAGCTAGTGTGGGTCTCAGGAATGTTCTAGTTTTCAGGTGGGAAGTGAACCCTCTCATCTCGCTGTCAAGTGGACCTTGAATTTCCTCGCTGCAGGATACAGACTCCTAAGGCTCAGCCATACCAGCAACTACCTGTTGCCTGAACTGGAAACATAACGAAGTTCAGAGGTATGCTGAAGCCAGCTCCTACTGACCAGCGAGATATTTAGGAATTTTGCAAGCCAGTTGGTAATTATCCATGGTGGGTGTATTTACGCCATGAAAATCTGCAAACTCTACAAATCAGGGCATTTTTCTTTCTTTCCTTTTTCTAGAGAGTCAGTTTACCAGCACACCACTGATTGTATTGCCCCCAGGATAAGAGGATAAGAGAGTGTTTATGCAAATTTCCCAAGTTAAGGGATCTTCCCTGAGGACAGAGGTGGCTCTCCAAAAGGGAACCGTCTCTGGTGGGAGTTCTGCCCTGTACCATTACTGGCCTGGAAATGTCTCCTGCACCTTAGCCTGTCCATCTGGATGGTGGCTTCTGAAGCTCATCCCATCCACGTGGATAGTGGCTCCTGCAGTTTAACCCACCCTGCCCTCACCAAGGTCCAAGGTCTGCCCATCTCACCAGGACCAGCCATAGAATGTAGTTTGTCTCATGGCCCTGCACCCATGGGAAGGCCATTTTCACTAGCCCTTTCTGGTTTTAGTTTCAAGACTCTGCCGGCATCTCTCCTTGCCAAGGAGTCTCTCATTGCTCTGACTAGTATCTCTTTCTTTCCCAGTGTGGCCACGTTCCATTTTCTCCTTCCTAGCTGCGTATTTGCAATGCCAGCAGAAGTCAAGAGCTCTTCAGGTAAAGGAACGTGAAGCAGGTAGTTATCTTGGGGAGGTGGTCTCCTTGGGTAGTCCCTCAGCAAGCCTCCTAGAGAAATTCCACATAGCAAACCCTGCTTGGTCCAGGGCTCGGCTGATCTTCGGTGGGAGGGAATGAAGGTGGAAATTGAGTTGTCAGCTGTAGCTTAAGGGTTTCTCTTTGGATTTGTGTCCCCCAAGCTAGATTCCCTGGTAATGGAGGCTGGCACTGTCTTCAGGGAGTGGCCCCCACAGAGGAGGGTGTGAGTGCACATCCTGCCAGGCAGCTTCTGGATATGAATTCATTTTGTAGAAAATGTTATTCAAAACACTGACAGCCAAGGGACATGAATTATCGAGAGGATGTGAAAGCAGCCTAGGTACCCTTGTGATCATCCTCCCTGCCCAGGAAGGCTAGCGAGCCCTAGGAACAGCCCTCATGGGGGTGCCAGTCCCTCTTCTTTGGGAAGTTCATCCTTCTGTTGGGTAGTGCCGGTTAGAACAAACCACTTCTGATTTCAGACCAGCTGCGTCTTGGACAAACACCTGCCATGCAAACTGAAGGCCACCCAGACTTCTTACATGATGGCTCTTTCCTCTTTTCTTTCCCAGGGGCAGCCTGTATCCTTGGCGTACATTGGACTGGAAGTCATAATTTCTTCCTCTACTCACTTCACCGAACTCTGAAGGATAAAGTTGGCATGTTATCGCTGAGATGGGAGTTGCCTATGCTCAGTGCTCTCAGAACATGTGCTTCTTGGGCTTGGCTGAGATTGTGTGACTGACACAATAGTGTCACTTTAGGGGGCCCGAAGTGGGTGACTCAGTGCTGTGGTGTGACCCCAGGGGTCTGGCCTTAAACTTTCATGTTTCTTAAAGATGATAGGTCAACAGGGACACAGTCCAGAGTCAGGCTCACAGGGCCCCTAAGGTAGCTAAGGTGAAAGAGGGTGGCTTGGCATGGGAAGGGCAGCTCCCATCCCATGCACCTGTTTGCAAACCATTAGCGTCAGGCCAGTAACTCCCAGGCCCCAAACCCCTATTTTATGGTCTGAAACAAGAGCTAATTACACCATCCCTATCTACTGCATGCATTTGCTATGAATAGCAAAATCCAGAGTTGCTGTATGTAAAAGCTCTTTGAAGTTGAAAAATGTTAAGAAAATATAGGGTGGTGGTTGTTGTTTTAGGGAGCCCTGGTGGGGCAGTGGTTAAGCGCTGGGCTGCTAACAGAAAGGTGGGCAGTTCGAACCCACTAGCCGCTCCAAGGGAGACAGATGCAGCAATCTGCTTCCATAAAGATTTACAGTCTTGGAAACCCCATGAGGCAGTTCTTCTCTGACCTGTAGGGTCACTACAAGTTGGAATTCGACTCGATGGCAGTGGGGGTGGGTTGTTATGTATTTATTTATTTATTTTACAAATTAACAGAGGCAGTTGTGTAAGTGAGTTCACTTTGTGGTAATTCCTTAAACTGCACATTTATGTTATACTTTAGTATACTTCAAAAGTAATGTTAAAAAATTCACAGAGAAGGGATTTCTATCCATCTCTCCCTCTCCCAAGTAGCCTGGCTTATAATCTAAACTTCTGTACTGACTGGGCATACATTTACTTCTCTGCCTCAGCTTCCTCATCTGTAAAACGGGGGTGCTAATAGCACCTACCTCATAGGATCCATGTGAGAATTAAATGAAATTTAACAGTGTTTAGCACCTAGCACCCAAACCAAAACCCACTGCCATTAAGTCGATTCCAACTCAGCAACTGTCGTGGATTGAATTATGTCCCCCCAAAAATGTGTGTGTCAGTTTGGCTGGGCCATGATTCCTGGTACTGTGTGAGTTTCTTATATGTTGTAAATCCTGACTCTGTGATGTTAATGAGGGAGAATGGGTGGCAGTTGTGTTAGTAAGGCAGGACTCAATCTACAAGATTGGATTGTGTCCTAAGGCAGTCTCTTGAGATATAAAAGAGAGAAGTGAACAGAGAGACAGGGGGACCTCATACCACCAAGAAAGCAGTGCCAGGAGCAGAGCGCGTACTTTGAAACCGGGGTCCCTGTGCAGAGAAGCTCCTAGTCCGGGGGAACATCAGTGAGAAGGCCCACAGAGAAAGAAAGCCTTCCCCTGGAGCTGACACCCAGAATTTGGACTTTCAGCCTACTTTACTGTGAGGAAATAAATTTCTCTTTGTTAAAGCCATCCACTTGCGGTATCTATGTTATAGCAGCACTACAAAACTAAGACAGCAATCCTATAGGACAGAGTAGAACCGCCCCATAGGGTTTCCCAAGCAGCAGCTAGTGGATTCAAACTACCAACCTTTTGGTTAGCAGCCAAGCTCTTAATCACTGTGCTACCAGGGCTCGCTGCAGGCACCTAGCAAGTAATCATTAAATGTTAGTTGTAGAATAACAGTACAACTTACTATTATATTATCCTAAAGAAGAAGAATAGCATTGCATGGAGAGGAGAGAGATGGTGAGTCTAGACAGGTACTCTTGGTGCCCATGCCCTGGACAGGTAGACTAGTCTGGGTCTCGAGTTGTCCAGGTGGAGTTGATGGGTGGGTGCAGGGTCCAGGGGGGCATCCTGGTGAGTAGTGTCATCCCCCCTAGACCCCGAAGGTGTGTGGCCATGTGCAGCACCCATTGTAGCCTCTGCTCTCAGCAGCTCCTGCTCCTACCTGGTGCTGGCATGTGAGGACGGTGTGCTCACACTGTGGGACCTGGCTGAAGGTGAGCCCCCTACCTCTCTGCCTAACACCTAGGTGGGTCTCCAGGCAACAAGGCACCAGGAGCTCTGGAATTCCTATAGGCTCTGGTCCTTCTGTTACCTCTGTGTTCTTAAAGTTACCTTGGGGCGTGGGTCCTGCTGTCTCATCCATTCTTTGTATAAACATTTATTGAACTTAATATGTGCTGCTAGGAGCCCTGATAGTGCAGTGGTTAAGAGCTACGGCTGCTAACCAAAAGGTCGGCAGTTCGAATCCACCAGCTGCTCCGTGGAAACCCTAGGGGCCGTTCTATGCTGTCCTCTAGGTCTCTATGAGTCAGAATCAACTTGATGGCAATGGGTTTGGGGTTTTTGTTTTAATATGTGCTGAAGCTTCCCATATTTATTGCGGGCTTGCTCTGTGCTTGGCACTGTACCAGGTCCTGGAAGTAAGACCATTACCTTCATTATCACACTCCAGTGAAGAAGTGTTTTCTAGCACAGTGTGCAATGTCATGGTGGCCTCAGCCTCTTCCTCCCAGCCCCCAAACTATCAAAATGAGCATGTTTTCTTTCCTGCTACTCCACCCCACCCCATTCATCAGGATCCTCATCAATATTGGAGCTTGGAGACCTATCAAGCAGTCAGTGTGAGACCAACAGCCCTCCTTGGTGGAGCCCCAGGGTCCTGGTCCAGCTTTGCAGGTGCAGAAAATCAGTGGTATCCATTTACCCTAAACTGATCAGCTGCTAGAGAAGTCTGCTTCTAACCAAACTTTTAAAAAAGTGATTAGTGAGTCAGTTATTTATCATTTTACAATGGGAAATATGTTCCACTCAAGTGTGGAGTGGCCCATCTTCTGGGGCAGCCCTCCCGGAAGGCAAACCAGCGACAGTGCCCTGTTCACTGGGGAGCTCCTGATCAGAAAAGGAGCTGCCTGTCCTCAGGTAGGCTTCTGTCAAGCCAGTGGAACTCACTTGGCTATTTCCATCTGAAGATCTTAGTGGTAGTTTAGAATAATAGGACCTTCTCCCCACATGGTGCTAAGATAAATACGGACTAAAGGTCCTCCTGAATTTTATTTATTGCATCCACCACATTATTATAATAGCCAAAGAGATTTCAAAGAAAGAATGATCATAATTTCACAAGCACTTGCCCATTAACTTGTTTTCATTTTTTCAGATATTGATGAATTATTGCTGCTTGGCCACACACACAAAGACCTCTTTCCTTTTCTGAAACCTCTCCCCCTCTCCTGCTGTACCTTTACAACCAGCTGTCAGCTGTAGCTCAATATCTACCTGGGCTGTAGCTTCCTTCTGTTCCAATGCTGGCTCTGCCCTCCTCCAGAGGCTTGGTTGTCCCCCTCCCCAGCTCCTGTCAATACACAGAGGAGTTACCCCAGAAGGGCGCTCTTCTCTCCTCCCACTGGGCACTGGGTTTTACTGGTTTCACTCTCAGAGACTGCTCATTGCCTGATTGATTTCCTCCCCACATCTACAAGTCCCTCCCGTACTTGCAAGTCACAGACCCTGTACCCATGTCTGCATCCCCCGCCCCCATTTCTGACCTGCTTGTTTGATTTTTTTCTCCAGGTTTCCCTCTTGGGGTTGTTGCTCTTCCCGATGGATGTTTCTGCCAAAGCATTCACTTCCTAAACTACTTCTTGGTCCACAAAAGACGGAACGTGTATCCTGAGGGTCAAGTGAAATCCAAAATGAAATGTGTGGTGCTATGCACAGATGCCTCCCTCCATCTGGTGACAGCCAACGGGACCAAAGGACCCACCATCAGTGTGCTTGTTGAGAGGTCAGTGGCTTGAGGGCAGGACGGAGCAAAGATCCACCAGACAGATGATCCCAATTTAATAGCATAAAACCGATAACCTCTCCAACTAGGGTCCACTTTCCCTAGAGTCATCACTCTCCCCATGAGCTCTTCAAGATCTCCAATGTCTTTTTTGCTTTTGTATGTATTTCTTTTGATAAAATTGTATGATGGTACAAAATGATATCTTTTATATCCAGAATTACCATAAAGAGGATTATTTCTGCAAAAATAGTCTAGCCTTTCATCAGTTTCCATAAGAGTCTCTCTCTTTTTAAATTGTGAGATATGCATGCAAGTGGATTCTATACAATGTATATATAAGGTGTGAAGAATAATGAGCTAAATACCCCTATACCCACCACCAAGCTTAAGAATTAGAGTATTTCCAATTCCATTAAGGCTCCCTGCGTGCCTCTCCTTGATCACATCCTTCTCTTTTCTCCCCTAAAGGTAACCAGCTTATTAAGCACGTATTGCCACATAACAAACCATCCCAAAACTTAGTGGCTTAAGACAATAATTATTTAGCCTTGATTCTATAGGTCAGCACTTTGTTCTGAGCTCAGTTGGGCAGTTCTTCTGTTGGTCTTGCCTAGGATCTCACAGGTACCTGCACATGTTAGGCAGTTGGTAGGCTGTTGGCCAGGGCACCTTGGTTCTCTTCCTAATGGCCTCTCCAGCAGGCTAGCTGAAGCTTCACCACATGGTAATCTAAGGGTTACCAGCAACAAGAGAAAGCAGCCCCAATGTACAAATGCTTTTCAAGCTTTGCTTGTGTTATTGTTGTTAGCAGCTGTCAAGTCTGCCCTCAACTCATGGTGACCCCATGGACAACAAAACAAAACACTGCCTGGTCCTGTGCCATCTCCATGATCTGCCACATATCAGACCATTGTGATCCATAGGGGTTTCATTGGCTGATTTTTCAGAAGTAGATCACCAAGCCTTTTTTCCTAGTTTATCTTGGTCAGGAAGCTCTATTGAAACCCACTCAGCATCATAGCAACGCAGAAGCCTCCACTGACAAATGGGTGGTGGCTGCACATGAGGTTCATTGGCCAGGAAATCAAACCCATATCTCCTGCATGGAAGGCCAGAATTCTACCACTGAATGATCCCTGCCCACCTCTGCTTCTGGTACATTTGCTAATGCTTCACTGGGCAAAGCTAGTCACATGACCAAGCCAAGATTCCTGCAGTGGAGAAATAGACACTACCTTTTGATGGGAGGAGTACCAGATATTATGGCCAGTTTTTTTTCAATCTACCACATCATTTTCCTAAATTAGTCATTCTATTGCTTTCCTTTAAGGGTTAACCACACACACGACTGTATCCAAACACTATATCGTTTAGCTTTGCATGTATAAGGAACTTATAAATGGAATCATATTCTATATATTCTCCAACTTGTTTTTTGATGCTGTTTATTCTGTAGCTTGCTTCACAGCATGGTTCATGAGAGTCGTACATGTAGCCCCAGTTCTTTTATTTTCATTGTTGCATTTCATCCCCTTGTATAGATATACCACAATTATTTAAGCTTTCTCCTACCAGTGGATATTTGGATTGTTCCTACTTTTTTGCTACTATGAACAGTCTTCTTCATATCTCCTGGTGCTCATGTGCAACAGCTTCTCCAGGATATCTGCCTAGGAGAGAATAGCAAAACTTTAAAATACTTCCAGGGGCCGAATATCTGTGTGTCTGCTTGTTTCCTGTAGGCCTGTAAAGCACCTGAATGAAACCATCTGTGCAGTGGCCCCGGTCCCAGCCTTACCTGGCATGGTAGGTTCCCAGTGCCTCTCATTCTTCTTCAGTGAATTTGTTCATTTTTTTCCTTCAAAAAATATTTTCTGAAGACCTACTGTGTGCCAGGCACTGGACTAGCTTTTGGCTATACAGATATGAAAGACAAAGTCCCTGCCCTCAGGGAGCTCACAGTTCAGTTGGAAAGGCAGACAAGTCACCAGGCAGCCACCATAGAGCATGAGAAGGGCTACGATATGATTATGCATGGATGCCACAGGACAGAGACAGGAGCTACCTACCTGAACCTGTGGAAGTCAGCAGGGAGTGGGGTGTGGCTTTCTGGAGGAAGTGACATCTGAGCTGAGCCAAGCTGAGCCAGGGGGAGCTGAGAAGGCAGCCCCATGGAGGCAAGAGAGCACTGTGTGTCCCAGGCATCACAGGAAGCTCAGAGTAGCTGCAGGTCAGATTTGTGGGGAGTGTGGAGGGGGAGAAACTGGGGAATGGACTCGACCTTGCATGAGATGGGGATTGACACAGCAAGAGGTTAAAGCTAGGGCACAGCATATCCAGAGAAGGGATGAGAGTGAAGAGGTGTTCGTGAGGAGATGGATTTCACAATTCTGGGCTAGCCAAAGGGGAGGGAGGCGTCACAGCTGATCTTGGCTTGGGGTCTCCACGAAGTGGATTTAGTAATCCTTACAGGGCCCACTGGAACACGGGCCTGGAGGAAAGTCTGATTTCCAGTATGGCCCTGCTGAATGAAAGGGGTCTATAGGACACACAGAGGAGGTTCCAAGAGAGCCCGGATTAAAAATGTAGGTTTGGTGCTCACCACCCCGTTAGTGAGTGGTGGTTGAAGCCATGGGTGCAACAGGTCCCCCAGTCAAAGAGAGGAGGTGAGTAGGAAACAGGTTCCCTGAGGGTGCTGCCATCATTTACAGGACAGGCAGAGGAAAGTGAACTCACAGCAGGGCTGAGAGGGACACGCACGGAAACCCAGGAGAGAGTAGGTCCCGGAAACTCAGAAGTTTTAAGAAGGTGAGAGCAGTGGCCTGTGCTGCAGAAAAACCACGGACAGTGAAACCTGTGAGAACCAGGACTCGTCAGGATGGCCTTGTTTTTCCAGGTCTCGCAAGTTTTCCGCCTTTGACAGGGTGCAGTCTTAAACCACTTTTCTATCGCTCATTTTAGTGAAAAATATTTGAGTTTTCCTTCTCTGACAGGTTTCCACCTTACATAGATTCCAACTTTTGCAGGTCTTACTGTACCTCATGGAGAACGGTGTCCTAGGCAGGGTGGGCCAATGGTCAGTGAGTGGAGGTGGAGGAGTGGAGATGCTGAGTAAAGACATTCTCTCAAGGCGTTTGAATGTGAAGGGAAAGAAGAAGTGGCTGAAGGAGGCTAAAGGGTCAAGGAAGGGCATCCTAAGGATTGGAGTGAGTTTAGAAGGTTCATCTACAGAGAAGAAAGAGCCCAGGCAAGAGAGAAGCCCCATCTCAGATCTCGGGCAAGAAAGGGTCTACTGGATTGGGCAGGGTCTCGGAGATGGGGAGGAAAGGGCATCAGAGACAGTTGCAGAACTGAGTCCTGACCACATGTAGAGGGAGAGCTCTCTGGTAGAGATGCCAGGGGAGCAGGAAAGAGGAGCCAAGGCTATGGGGGAAGAACAGCACTGGATCAAAGCCAGCACCCGGATGTGGGCCTATCTGCTGATGGTAACAGCAGGGTGAGCACAGTGGATGCACATGTTTCTGCCATTCCCTGAGACAGGCTGGGTGGACCCAGAGACTGGGTGCACAAGAGCCAGATAAATTCTCTCTCTGCTTCCATTTTTTATGTCCAGCTGCTTCCATACTGAGGTGAACTCTAAACTACCTTCCTGTGGTGACAGAGTCCAGTAGAAGTTTCTACTCACCGTCTGTTTGCTTCCAGCTGCTGATCTTTTCCTGGAACGGCTCTGTGCGCCTCATGGATGTGGCCAAGTCTGAAATCCTCTGTGCCTTTGCTCCGCCCAGATCCTACCACCTGGCAGTCCCCTGGAAGCCAGTATTTGTTGTGTCTTTACACCATCCATGTTTCCTGCTTCGAGGTATGGAAGGGGACCATGCCCAGACCTGTGGCCACTGACAGTTTCCCTGACTTCTCTGTCCTCTCACAAAGTACGAGGTGGCCCCATTCCCATTCCCTCCACCACAGGCCAAGAGGACATTGCAGGTCAGTCCTCACATTTTGTCAAAATACCTGGCAAGGTCTTCTTTCTGGACTCCTCCTCTGATCAAATGAGCCCCTCAAAGCCCAATGCAGAGACCCAGCCTTTATAAACAGCAGCACCCATATACCCACCTGGGCCTGGGGCCTCTTGTCCTCCCTAGGCTGCCCACCACCACACAGACCATCGAGAAAGCAATCATTATAGAGAACATGAGGCTCTGGTTTCTTTTCAGGAGACCATCCAGATGAAATTGAATGCACCAGCAATGCCAAGAAGATCAGAAATTCTATTTTCTATTTTAATTTCGAGGCCTACCCACTCCTGGAAGAGATCTCAGGAAACTGCACCATTCCTCAGAGTGACTTGACAGATAACAAGGCCTTCTCCGAGACGCTGCCTTTGGAGAAGAGATGCGAGCACTTCCTCCAGAAGAGGTAAAGAGTTCTGTGTCTACATCCCATCCTGGTATCTGGGGTTGTCTCTGGGTTGCGGGAAGTGGGGTTTGTTTGATGGTAAGATCCTTTCAGCATTTAAATTCTCCCTTATATGAATGATTCCACCATATTGTAGCCCATGAGCCACACTCCGCTTCATGTTCGGGTTGGTAGAAGAGGAGTAATGAATTCGACTGGTAGAAAACAAGGGCTTCCACTTGGTGCATTCTTTCTGTCAAGACCATCTTTTCTTTTTACTTTCTCAAATTTCTTACTAAAGAACAACAACAACAACAGAAAAGACATGTTTGGACTATTAGATACAATCATTTCAGACAGGGGTTGGCAAACTTACAGCCTGTGTGCCAAATCCATCCCACTGCCTATTTTTGTAAATAAAGTTTTATTGGAACACAGCCATACTCATTTGCTTACATATTAATCTATGCCTGCTTATGAGCTGCAGCTGCAAAGCTGAATAGTTGGAGCAGAGATCATATGACCCATAAAACCTAAAATATTTACTATCTGGCCCGTCACAGAAAATGTTTGCCAACCCCTCATCTAAAGTCCCTTTTCTTTATCCATCATCTAGAGCACAGTTCTACTTTGACACACATGGGGTCACTGTGGGTCACAGTCAACTCTACAGTAATTTGTTTGGTTTTTATGACAATGATGGGGATATTGGTGGTTTGGTGGTAGAGTTCTGACCTTCCATGCGGGGGCCCAAGTTCAGTTTCTGGCTAGTGCACCTCATGTGCAGCCAGTGTCCATCTGTCATTGGTGGTTGGTGTGTTGCTATGATGTTGAACAGGTCTCAACAGTGCTTTCAGACTAAGACAGACTAGGAAGAAAAGCCTGGCTATCTGCTGAAAACCAGCTAATAAAAATCCTATGGATCACCATGGTCCAATCTGCAACCAATGATGGGAACGGTGCAGGACCGGGCAGCGTTTCATTCCATTGTGCGTGGGGCCGCAATGAGCAGAGGGTTGACTCTACGGCAGCTAACAACAACAAGATGACAGTGATGATGGTTGCCTCCCTGTGAGCCCCGTTTCATTCCTGGGAAAATTCTGAACATTAACACTAGGTGGCCCTCCAGCTCCTCCTTGCTTTCCTTCTCCTGACTGCATTTATTCACTGTAGTTATGTCAGCTTGTGTTGTGGCTTGCTTGGATGGCTTTCAGTATCTCATGGAGGGAAGCGTGCTCATTTATCAGAAGAATATGGGAACATGGGTCTTAGGAGGAGAGGCACAATGAAGAAGGGGACACCTGACATGCCCCTGATTAAAATTTCCACGGAATGCTCAGCTCTTCCTCACATGGAGGTTTCTGATTTTGACCCTTGATTGACTTGTCCTCAGAAGATGCAGCTGAATAATTTAGAGGTGAAGGCTCATGATGTCTACAACTTACTGTCAAATGGTTTAGGAAAATAGACATAGGAGCCCTGGTGGCGCAGTGGTTAAATACGTGGCTGCTAACAGAAAGGTTGGCGATTTGAACCAGTGCTTCAAACCAGTTCCATTCTTGTTCGAACCCCTGCTGAGAATTTGCATTTCTAACAAGTTCCCTGCTGAGAATTTGCATTTCCACCCGATATACTGAATCAGAATCTACATTTTAACAAGATCCCCAGGTGATTCTTATGTATAATTTTCTGGGAACTTGTTAGAAATGCAACTGGTTTGAACCCACCAGCTACTCCAGAGAGGGAGAGATGTGGCAGTCTGCTTCCTTAAAGATGACAGCCTTGGAACCCTATGGGGCAGTTCTACTCTGTCCTGTAGGGTCACTCTTAGTTGGAATCGACTCAGTGGCAATGGGTTTGGTTTTGGTTTTTAGAGAAAGAGAGGGAGATAGAATATTAACCACCTGTGTATCTAGGTGAAGGTTCATGGTAGCATTCTTGCAACTTTTCTATAGATTTGAAATTAAAGAAAAAGGAAAAAAAGGGAGGAAATGCCCTATAATGTTGTAAATTATTATAATAAATTTTATGAAATATTATTTACAGTCTAGTCCTGATTTTTAATAAAAGAGAAAAGACGAGAAATATGTATACCATTAGTGTAAATGGTTTTATTTGGGTGATGGAATTATATGTGATATTTTTCTTTGTATTTTTCCTATTTGAAACTTTTCTACAAAAAATATGCAACATTTAGATAAATACATTAAAAGTAGTCATGAAACCAAACAAAAAGTCAAGAGTGGGAGGTTAGGCCATGGCTGTAACAAAGCGGTTCTCCTGGGTGGGGGTCATGGCATGGAGCTTTCTGGTGCTCTCGCCTGATGAGGCTCAGGAAACTCTTCATTTAATGAGCTTGTTTCTGTTTCTGTGATTTCTTATCCAATCCCCTTTTTTTACTGGCGAAGAAAGAGAGAGCCCCAATTTACCCAAAGTTTAAAGCGGGTACCCCACCTGTCAGAATGGGGCCAGCGCTAGCAGCTCCAGCTCTCGGCGGCTCACCTCCTGGCGGCTCTGCCTCAGTCCCTCATCGACATTTCTCCCCCGCAGCCAAGGCGCAAGTGGCAGTTGGTCCTCAGACCCCTGTGGAACCTTGCTTAGCCCATGAAAGTGGCTTCAAGTGTAGAACTATTACCGTAACAGAGTAATTTCCCATTCAAAAAATTATATTATTTCTGATATAAGTTATCTATGCGCTTGTAGAAATTTGGAAAACAGGAAAATACAAATAAGAAAATTTAAATAACTCACAATGCCACTACCAAAAATCACCAACAGTGCCATTAATATGCTACTGAATTTCCTTCCAGGCTTTTTCGCCTGGAAGTTTTACTAAGACGAGGTCATATTTCATACTCACTTTTTTATCTGACTTTATGTCACTCAAGAATATAACTTAATGATTTTTTCATTTTGTTAAGGAAAACATCTTTGTAAACATAGTTTTAATGCCTGTGGAATATTCCATGGGAAGGGTGTCTGTAATGTCCTTCACCACTCCCCTGTGGTTGGACCTGTTCTGACAAGAAGAAGAGTTGTTTCTGTCCTGACTTCCCCAGTCTCCAGAATACCAGAGGGCCACCTCACCTCCCACCTTCTCCTTCCCCACTGTCTCTTCTCCCTGTCAACACAGCTTAGCTCCGAGGCTCCACATCCCACTCCCTCCCCAACAAGGCCCCACACGCTGGGTGGGGTGGAGAGGAATGCCTTCTGAGGAACCTTCTGCAGGGAAGAGGGCTGGAGCCAGTGAGGCTGGTCAAGTGGGGCATTGGTGGCTGGGGCAGAGTGAACTTTGGGGACTGGGAGAGCTAACGGTCCACAGCAGGAACTGGGAGGGGACGCAGTGTTTAGTTGGGGGCAGGCCTGGGTTCCCAGGCACCCTTAGGGATCTGATTTGAGGGAACATTTACTTGGACCTGGTCACAGTATTCGAATTACATCTCTTGTGGCAACTCATTTTCTGAGTCAACTCCCAGAGAGAAATTGGGAAACGCTATGATCTGAAGAAACCTTTCCTGTTCTACTTGCTCTAAGATCTGATTTCTGGGTCTTTCCCAAAGAGCATTCTCCTACCCTGCCACTCAACATTTTTTTATAAGAAATTTCAAACATATAGCAACTTAGAAAAAAATTTTCAGTAAACACTCACAACCTAGATTATCATTAACATTTTACTGTGCTTGTTTTATCACAAATCTCCATGTCCCAAGGATTTTAGTGTCTTTTTTTCTGCTTACTCCTTGAGTCTGAAACAGTCTCCACTGGCCCTAAAACTGGGTGAAACTTTAAGGCAATGGGATCATGTGGTAATAGACTCAAAGTTGCAGACTTGCAATAGTCTGTCCCAATTGTTTTTGCAAAACACGCACTGGGACTTCTGTCAGCAGTCAGTGTGAAACTGAGTAGTCTTCAGGGCTTGAGAGGAGGCAAGTCAGTGCCAATGTCAACCCAGACCTCCAGGGGATGCCATTTCCATTTGGCACCACTCCCTGTCTGCTTTAGTGTCCGCCATCTCTGGCTGGGTCATCCTTCTTTTGATAACACAGACAATAAAAAAAACAAAAAACCAAAGCCATTGCCGTTGAGTCAATTCCAACTCATAGCCACCCTATAGGACAGAGTAGAATGGCCCAGTAGGGTTTCCAAGGAGCAGCTGGTGGATTCGAACTGCCAGCCTTTTGGTTAGCAGCCAGATGCTTCACCACTGCACCACTGGGCTCCTTTTGATCACAAGGAGACAGAAATTTCAGGACACCAATAAACGGACAAAAACAAAGGGCCCCTCTCTCACTTTATTCCCTGTCAAATACAAGATCAAGCAAGATCCAGGTTCTACCCATCCAGCTTTCAGCTAGAAGGTGGGTTTCTGAGATGACCCCATAGTCCCAGACCCACAGTGTACCCAGCTCTCTGGGTGAGGAGGTGGGCAGGCCCTGTGTGGACACCAGCTGACCAGCTTCTAGCACAACTGGATGAGGTCAAGGGATGATATTCTGACTGCCCCCCCCAACTATCCCTGAGGTGGAATGTGTGGGCCAGTGGTGTCAGCAAATCCTATTGCCTTTCTTGAGAAACAAAGGGAATCGCTCCCAAAATTATTTATAGATTCCTAGACCCCAAATTTGCAAACAGTTAAAGGCTTTGCGCAACGGATTTGCAGAAGTTCCATCTTCACTCCTGTTTTGTGGATAGACAGCCTTTCCTTTTGGAAGATGCACACACACCCCTTGTCACTACTTTGCTTAAAAGCAGTAGACAAATGTTGTAGTTTGTTATGCCATCGTGGGAAGGAAACAATCTTCGTTTACTGCTGGTGGAGGGAGGTACATCAGGCTCCATAGATGGCTTTTTCCAGAGGGTCCCTGTAAAACCCACCTGCCGGTCAGTGCCAGTATCAGATGAACCAGACATCTGCTCCACTCCTTCCATGGCTGCTGAGCACATGCTACGTAGCACACACCACGTAAGCACCTCACCAAGCTTTCATATGCTCCCTCCACATAACAGCCCACCCCCCAGACCACCACCACTCACCAAACCATCACTCACACCTCCTGTCACCTCTGGCTCTCAGTGGATAACCTCGTCTCCTGCTTCCCAGAGAACTTCAGTCGCTCGGCTGTCCCTCACCTGGTCACCCCACCCCAGCTCTCCAGTCCAACCCACCTCCTGACTCAGAGAAAGAGGCACCCTGCTCACTGATACTTCCTCCTGGATCCCTGGTCCCAGGCCACCACCTTCCGTAGGACACTAAGCCCTTGCTTCCTTAGTCTCTCCTCTTCCCTCCCGTAGGCAACCTCCTCCCCTCCACTGACTTGTCCTAATCATGGAGTAATGTCTCCATGTTCCCATGTTAAGAAACACCCCCCTCAGCTCTGCAGTCACTGATTTCTCCTCCCCTCCGAGCCAGGCTCCGGGGAAACGCAGTCAACACACCACTCCTCTGTCCTTTGCTCCCGTTTGCTCCTCCACCCACTGCAGACTGTGGGTCAGTCTGGCCCCACCTTTCCAACCAAACATCCTTACCTGGTTACTTTTGTGAGTTTTTCCTAATATTCTTGCGGTAAATTCTTAGAGGTGGGATTTCAGGCTCATGGATAGGTACATTTTAATTGTGGTTTTACCCACTGGGATCACTCCATATATGGATGGCCATGTCCTCACCCCTTCCCCATGCTGGATAAAAATTGATAGCTTATGATTATTTTAATTTGGAAATTAAGGAGCTTGCACATCTTTGTGTTGTGTATATCGTGAGTTTCTATCTCTTGCATGAATTGCCCTGGTTCATTTTCCTATGGGTGTGTTCTTTTCTTTTGGTTTTAAGAATTCTTTGTCAATATGTTGGAAGTCATTTTCCGTAGTTTGCCTTTGGGTTGGAGTTATTTTGGTTGCGTGTTCAGTCAAACAGGAGCTTGAAGTATTTATGTAGTTGGAGTTTTCCGTCTTTTCTCTTAGACTTTGCTGAGGTGATGAAGAGCCTGGAATGAATCTGGGGAGATGGGGAAGAGGAGTCAGTAGAATCCTAACTCTGGCTCCCTCTAGCTGTGTGAGTGGGGCCAAGCTTTAACCTCCCCAAACCTGTGTCCTCGTTTATAAAACAGAGGTCACAGTCGCATCTCTCAAAGGGCATTGCCTGGCACACTCAGTAAAGGTTGTTGTTGTTAGGTGCTGTCAAGTCGATTCTAACTCATAACTTCACCAGTGAAGGAGCTTGGTTTGAACACAAGCAGTTTGAGTCCAAAGCCTGAGCTTGTAACCCGCACAGAACTCAGCCTCTCACCCACACACATGCAAAACTGTCTGTGTATGAAGACGTTCATTGTAGCCCTGCTCGTCCTAGCGAAAGATGGGCAACCTAAGAGTCATCAGTAGGATAAAGGATGAGGCATATCTGTAAGTGCTTCCTGAAAGTGACTCCTGGGATATATATTCCTAGGATATATAAGCAACGGTATGTTGCATCCTTCCATTTAAGTTACAGGAAAAAAAAAAAAAGATGTGTGCATATTTATGCTTGTGTATATGTAAAAAAATGTTAAAGAGTTTATAAGAAGCTTTATAGTTGCTTTGGGAAGAGAAATTAAAAATCTTTTAATTATGTCTCCACTGGTATTATTTGATTTTTAAAAAGCAGTGCAGAGTTACTTCTTTAAGTTAACCATATTTTAATGCATTAAGCTCCAAACACATCTCCACACGGATGTCTCACATACAGAGCCTCAAAACAAACCCAAAGCCACAATCATTGTATCTCCCTCCAAAAGTGCTTCTGGTTCTGTTTGTCCTAAGCTTTTTAAGCCCTCCCACTCACTAAGGCCCCGAGGCAGAAACCTGGGTGGCGCCCTGTACTCCCTCCCCACCACACCCCACCCCCTCTTCAAAACAGAGACCCCCTCCACCTGCTAACAGAGGCCATCTCCAGATGCTGAATAAGGGGTGAATCTGGGATTCTCGGATTTTTCTATACTGAACATGCATTTATTTGTTATTCTAAAAAAGCCAAAACTCTTATTTTTTAAAAGACTCAATTCAGTCATCTCATCTTCTTTGAGGACCCCCCAGGCAAGTTGATCTCACCGTTATTGCTGAGTATTTAAGTGCATCCTATTGAAAATGTTCCTTCACTCTGTTGCCCTTACTAAATTGAGGAGAGGGGCTGTCTTACTCACTTTGGTGTTCCCAGCACTTGCACCACTTGTAGATGCTGAGGAAATGTTGGTTAAGTGGAATTGTTGGCGTTATTGGTCCATGCAAAGGTTTAACTGGACTTCTAGTCCCTGAATTAACCATCCCTTCTGCAACCTCATGGTCTAGCATGCCAGACCTGTCATTCCCTCAATACAGTGTCTGCTATGTACCATGCTAGGTCCTGAAGACACAGAGCTGAAGCAGATATGTCATCTTGGAGTTTCTTGAATTAGCACAAGAGTGGTCAAGGTCTTCTCTGGGGACCTGGGGGCCGGGCGCTGCAGCATAAAGCAGGTTCCTCTTATGTCCCGTTGTGTGGCCCACAGGTTTGAGAAGGTGAAGAAGAACACGATGAGAGATCAAGAGCACTGGGCCCGGCTTCAGAAGTACTCCTTGATTCTCCAAAGAGAGGGCTTTATGAAGTGACACGGCCACCACCCCGGCGCCCTCTGAGAAGGCTTCTGCCACCCAGCAGCTGTTCCTCAGGACATCCTGAGTAGAAAGCACTTGGTGACAAGGGGTCTGGACTTGCAGTCTGGGACCATTGCAAAGCCTGCAGGGAGAAAGGCACTATCTTGGGGGCCTTCGGCCACTAAGCCTCTTGTCAGAGCCCTCAGGTGGGCAGGATGTGTTTCCCAAATAAACAGTGGTATTGTTTCCAGAAGCTAAAGTTTCTGTGGTTTATGACTCATTGTTCGTACCCAATCCAGACCCCAGCAGGGCCCAGCCAATGATTCCAATGAGAGTCCCAGGTTTTCTGAGGGTTGCTCAACTCCTAGGCCCAGGAGACTCTTTTGTCAAATGAGCAAGATGCCCAATACGGCCCGGATAGTATGTGGCCCTCTTTTCTCTCCACCCACTTTATTCCCCTGCCTATGCTGGTTCATAACTTTTTCAGAATTGTTTTGAAGCGTCGGAGGTTCTGAGGGGGTGAATAACTGGCTGCCTGTGGCCACACAGGTGTGAGAGGCAGAGCAGGGCGAGGCAGCGAGGCAGGAACTGTGCTGCTCTGCCCACTGCCTGCTGGCTCGAGAACCCTAGAGGAGCCTGGGGGCTAGGGGCACGTGAGAAGGCAGAGGGGCACCTTCTTCTTCTCTAGAAACTACCCTTCCTGAGAGACATGGATGGAGGGATCCCCAGCAGCTCAAGGGATACATCTGCCTCTCTGGGGACACCATGTGATCCCTTTGAGAACAGCAAATGGCTAGCCATGTCCCAGCCTTGTCCTAGGCAGAAGCAGCCCAGAAAGCCGTCTGCAGGCAGGGTTTGTGACAGCTGCTTCTTTTTGCCCCCACCCACCTCTGCCCCTGGGGCACACACCATGCCCCTCCTTGGCATGTTACCTCCCTCATGGAACTGGCACTGACTGGCTGAATGTCCCCTGACAGAAGGCGTCTCCACCCAAGAAACTCTGCCCTCTTTCTTCCCATGGGAGTGAAGACACAGCGCCAGAAAAAACTTTTACAAGAATTCCTTTCTCTGGGCCAGACTAGACTCTACATGGAGTGAAGACACAGCGTCAGAAAAAACTTTTACAAGAATTCCTTTCTCTGGGCCAGACTAGACTCTACATAAGCAGGTACTGTGGCAGCTGTCTTTAGACATGAGGGAGGAAATCTTAGAAAGATGTTCTTGGCCTTACACATCACCTGAAGGTGATGGAGTAACCATTTACGGGATGTCTACGGGGGTTTGTGTGTTTTACATTTAAGCCTTAAGTAATCTCATGAAGTGTAGATACTATCATTATTCCCATTTTACAGATAGGGGGTTACAGAGATTAGAACAGCCTGTATCAAGTCCATGTGGACTTTTTCAACAGCAAGTGTTGGAAACCCAACTCTAGCTTTAGCAAAAGGGGGATTTGTTGGCTCATATAACTTAACCATCCTAGAGTAATGTTTTTGGTGTACCAGATGCAGGTGTTGAAATAACATCAGGAATCCCCCTCCATCTCTCAGTTCTGAGTCCCTTTCAGGTCGGCCCTCTGCTTGGGTGGCAAAATGACACCAGCAATAGCCAGAGCAGCTTCCTTTTCTCAGTGGTTCCAGCCAACATCCTGTGTAAGGGAATTTTAAAATTTGAGAAGATCTGAAGTGACCAGCTTGAGGTTTGAGTGCGACTCCTTTGTGGCTAGTTCCGTTTCCACCCTAGCAGTGGAAACAGTCACTTTCCATGCAGACATAATCATGAAACTAAGAAATGTCTGGTAATGATGATGTAACTACCCTGCGACCCTCTCCCCACATCACATACCCTTATGATTACCACATTATAACCAAACTAAGAAAGACACTTATATCCTTTTAAGTCAATCAATGAGCTTCCGCTATAAGAAGCCCTGCCTTACGAGTTCCTGCCATAATAAGTCCCGCCCTAAAATGATCTACTACCAATAGACTAATGTCTTTCAATGATCTAAGCCGGTAATTACCAATCAAGTGATGGCTTTCAATGATCTGAGTTCGTACTTACGAATCAAGTGCTGCACTTCATGTCCTTTGTTTCCCCTTATAAAATGTTACTGCTGAGACACCATCTTGGATTACTGGATTCTACCGCATGGCGTTCAGTCTATCTCCAGCTCGAGCTGTCTCTTTACTTTCAATAAATCTCTCAATTTTACATTAATCAGAGTATGGATAGTTACTATATGGCATTAAATGGCATAGTCAGCAGGATTCTGAAGGAATATTACCAACAGCATCCCCAAGAAGTCACAGAACTGGCTCACCCTGGTACCAGCAAGGGTCCTTTGTGCCTGGAACCATCTCCTCGAATTCTTGGGGCCTGCTGGAGGTAAGCCTCTCAGATCAAAGCCCTGCTTATTGCGAAGATGGCTGTTTGAGAGATTTATTGTCTATTCGCTATACCTTCCTTCATTTTCTGCTCATCTCCTGAGCATCTCACTGGGTTCATTATTGAACACTTTTTTTCTGGTGCACCATAAGGTTTTCACACACATTTAGGTCTTTAATACTTGCAAATTTCTCAGGAAGATTGGGAATGCCACTTCTAAGACTGGGGCAGGACCCCCTAACGTGACTCCTGCAGCTCCTTCTGGCCCTGGTTCAGTCTTCTATTCAGTCTGATGGCACACACTTGCTAAGTGAAATTCAAAAGACCAATGGCCATTGTAGGGGTCATTTAATTTAACTAAATTAATCTGTGCAGCAAATTAGATGCTAAGGGCTCCTGTATCAAAACTAATGGGAGGCATTTTTTTTAGTGCTTGGAGGCTTCCAAAAGAAATCAAAATATTAAATTCGCCTCTTTACAGGAGACCATTTCAAAACAAGCTAAACAAATTAGAAGTTACTGTGTCAAAGCTCTGTACCCTTGCCGGCTACCTACCTGGCAATAGCCCCTATACCCTCTCTTTCCCAAAATGGTGGAGTGCTTGGCATCTATAATCCACCTGTGGCCTCAGACGCCCAGCTTCCTTCCCTTCTCTCCACCCCTCTGGCTGCCACTCCTCTTTATACACTTTTACCATCCTACCCTCCCTAAAATATCTTATGTGAACTCTCATACTACCCTAAAGAACCTTTAGAAGAAGAAAAACACATTTCTGAAATGCCTCTTAAAATTAAATTTCCAGAGGAGGCTGAGGAACCTCCTCATGTTACATTTACCCCATGGTCTAAAGTGGAACTTCACGCCATTGTAAAGAAGTTTCCAATCCATGCGAAAATCCCCACAAGTTAACCCACGAATTAAAAATTTTAGCTGAAACTTATAAACCTGGCCTGGAAGACTTATATAATTTAATAAATATGTTAATCAGATGAAGCAAATGCATGCTCCCTTTGTCCTGCCTCCCAACCAGCCTACTAATTAAACCAAGAGAGAGCACCCCGGAGAGAATGCACTTCAGCAGCTTGTATGTGCTCTGAGTGGAAACTGCTGCCACAGGAGTGGCTTTCAGCAGGCAGAGGGAAGGAGACAGTAGGAAGGCTGTGTGCTGGCTGCTTCTCTCCGCCCCTGTCTCAGTCCTGGAGGGGCTGGATAGGCAAGTTAAGCATGATGGCTTAAGCTCCAGCAGCAATGGTGGCTGTAGGCAATAGCACCTCCTCCTCCTGGCGCTGGCTGTGGCAGCTGCACAACCCGGATGAAACTATTCACAAGCTGGCTGTGCCTTAGCCTGGTGCCTGTGTGACTGGCGCAGCAAATGTAGACAGTGCAGAGTCCACTCACCCACTCCCTGTACTGTAAACATAACAAGTGGCCTAGGCAGGTTGGCAGTGGCTGTAGGTGGCAAGAAAAAAAAAAAAAAAAAACACCAGGTATAGGGCCCAGGCCAGGACAAGAATCAGAGCAGGGCCATGGCAGCCTGGTCTTCCCGTGCTCAATCTGGCTATTGTGCCAAGTGGTGTGGTGAGAGGGAAGCCAGACCCTTGCCCTGCCACTCTGGTTGTTGGAAAATTTTCCCCACAACCCCTGGGCATCTAGCTCTAGCCCCACGGTGACTTTTGTTGCCCAGCGCCAGCAGAGAATGGCTTCCCCTCCCCACTTCCTGGGGCCGGATTGTGGCTGCCCAGGAGCCCTGCATTGTTTCCAGGCCCCCAGCAGTAGTTGCAGATGCTCAACCCACTTGGAGTCTGCTCCTGGCATCAGAATGCAAAGAACTTTAGGGCTGATGCGTGGTGAAAGACACCTATCTAATACTGAGGTCTGGGATTTAAAGGAATAAACCAAACTCACTGTCCCAGACAGCCTTTATAACACTTGAGCAACAAAATGAAAAGCTGGTCCCTTTTTTTGTCTAATTGAATCTCTGAATGTACAAAGGGTCTACATTGTTACAATAAGTTAATAATTTACCAGGCTGTTCTAACTCTCAACAGGCATGTCCTACCAATAAACCAAACCAAACCCATTACCATCGAGTAGATTCCAACTCATAGTGACCCTGCAGGACCGAGTAGAACTGCCTCATAGGGTTTCCAAGGAGTGCCTGGTGGATTCGAACTGCTGACCTTTTGGTTAGCAGCCGTAGCTCTTAACCACTACACCACCAAAATTTCTGTTCTGCCAGGAATGTCCTGTTTTTACAACATTTGGACAAAGAAGATCATGAGGCCTCCAAAGAAAAATTAGTTAGCCCAATCTTCTGTTAAGTACTTGAGACATATAATCTCAGCAAAGGGAGTCACTGTAAACATCAAAATAAAAAAGAGGCTATCTTAGCATACCCTGTCCCTACTACAAAAAAAATAAAAACGATTTTTAGAATTCTGTGGTTACTACAGAACTTGGATATTAAATTTTTCTTTACTAGCTCAACCTTTTTACTATTAAGAGTTTAAAGCCTTACCCCCTTTCAACTATCCAAAGATGGCCAAAAGGCCATCACTCAACTAAAAGAAGCATTAATTAACACTCGTATTCTAGTAAGGATGGGGCCCTGGTGGTGCAGTGGTTAAGAGCTTGGCTGCTAACCAAAAGTTTGACAGTTTAAATCCACCAACCACTCCTTGGAAACCCTATGGGGGCAGTTCTACTCTGTCCTACAAGGTCGCTATGAGTCAGAACTGACTCATCAGCAATGGGTTTAGTTTTTTTGTTTGTTTAGGGTTTCCTAATTATAATTGAGACTTTTCACTTTTTGTCCACGAGACTTTTGAAAATACTCTAGAAGTCCTCATATGAACACACAGAGGACAACAGAAACTCATTGGTTATTATAGTATCCAGCTGAACCCTATAGCAAGGGGCTACCACCCTTGCCCTAGAGCAGATGCTACAACTGCTAGACTAATTAAGACCACAGCAGATATAGTTTTGAGTAATTTTATTAACATTTATGTTCGTCAGACTGTCAGCCATTCTAAAGTCAACATTAACTCAACATCTTTCAGCCAGCAGGCTGACTTATGAAGTTCTCCTTTTGACAGCTTCTAATATTCAGTTACATACTGTAACCTCTCCGAATCCAGCTACATGGTTACCTTTACCTAATAATGATAACCATCTACCCATTGCTTAAATCTTACTAAACAGCCTTTGTCTCCTAGACAAGATTTACAAAAAACCCTGTGATCTAATCCTGATTTAATCCTATTTGTTGATGAGTCATATTTAAAGGCTAAACCTACCATATCTCATTACCAGGGAGGATATGCTGTGGCCACTTCCACTGAGGTCCTTGAAAGTGATACCCTTTCTGACATCACTTTAGCTCAGCAAGCTGAACTGGTTGCACTCACAAGAGCTTACAAACTGGCTTCTGGATGGTCAGTAAGTATTCATACAGATTCAAGGTATGTTTTTTAAAATTACTCATGATTTTGGCATGTTATGGAAACAAAGGGGGTTCCTAACTTCTAGGACCCAAGTTAAAAATATCCCTTTAGTAGCAGACCTCCTGGAAGCCCTTTTGCTACCCTCTGAGATTGCTGTAATTAAAATCCTGGCCTATCAACCCAAAGGGGTTCCACAAACAGGAAATTAAAGGAAACAACTTAGCTGATAGAGCAGCTAAACAAGCGGCTTCCCAATCACCCTTTAAAGACGCCACCCTCATTCATGACCACGATAATTCCACTCATGATCATGATGAAAAGGAGAAAATAGATAATAATAATAGAATAGTTAGGACACCTATAAATATAGTGTCTTAGTTATCTAGTGCTGCTATAACAATACCACAAATGGATGGCTCTAACAAAGAAAATTTATTCTCTCACAGTCTAGGAGGCTAGAAGTCCAAATTCAGGGTGCCAGCTCTAGGGGAAGCCTTTCTCTCTCTGTCGGCTCTGGAGGAAGGTCCTTGTCATCAATCTTCCCATTGTCTAGGAGCTTCTCAGTGCAGGGACCCCAGGTCCAAAGGACACACTATTCTGGCTCTTGTTTCTTGGTGGTATGAGGGCCCCCTGTCTCTCTGCTCACTTCTCTCTTTTATATCTCAAAAGAGATTTGCTTAAGACACAACCTTATCTTGTAGATTGAGTCCTGCCTCTTTAACATAACTGCCTCTAACACATAGGTAAATCACATCAGATGCCAAAACGGTGGACAATCATACAATAGTGGAAATCACGGCCCAGCCAAGTTGATACACATTTTTTGGGGAAATAATTCAATCCATGATATATGGCATCCTGCCCATCAAAATTTGACCCAAAAGAAATGTCAGAATCACTTTTTAAACATCAACAACTAACCTTACAGATAAAACTGAAGAGTGAAAACAGGCCTACTCATTGCATATGAACACCCATTTGGGAAGAAATATGATAGAAATTTTAAAGAAATATTGATGGGGATATTTTTATGAAGCCGCTGAACAAGTGGCTTCCCAATGTTCCATTTGCTCTCATTTTAATTTAGGTAAACCTTATAAAGTTACACCTGGGAGATTTCCCCTGCTATCACGTCCAGTGCTTGAATGGCAAATTGATTTTATCCAGCTCCCCCTCTATCATGTCCAATGCTTGAATGGCAAATTGATTTTATCCAGCTCCCCCTCTCGAGTGGTTACAAGTTTGTACTGGTAATAACTTGTAGATTTTCTCACTGGGTAGAAGCTTTCGCCGGTCATCAAGCCACTGCAGCTTTTGTGGCTAAGAAACTTCTTGAAAACAGTATCCTCACTTGGGGAGCCCTAAGGGTCCTTTGCAGTGACCAAGGCATGTATTTTACTGGACAAATAATTAAGGATATATGTAAAATCTTCCCCGTTTTTCAGAGACTTCATCTTCCTTATCCTTGATCATCTGGTCTAGTTGAAAGAAGTAATGGTATAATGAAAACTCAACTAGCCAAACTTTCCAAATCTTTACAATTGCTTTGGACTAAGGTGCTGCCTCTGATCCTTTTAAATTTAAGAGCTACTCCATTTGGACTTCACAAATTGACTCCTGATGAGATTATTACTGGACAGTCCATGGCCCTCCCCTATTGGGCAACTTGCCCTGATTCAAATTTGATTCAGTATTGCAAATCTTCAATTCAATATTCTGAGCTTTTGATAATGAAAAGCAAGAAATGTCTAAATTACCCAATATTCAACCTAGAGATTATGTTTACTGGTAAAAATACCAGTTAAAGATTCTCTCAAACCTCAATAGAAGGGACCTTACCTGGTCCTTCTCGCTAATCCTTTTGCCGATTACAGAGAGTTAAGGCTTGGATTCATTTATCCAACTGAAGAAAGCCCCAACTCCCAAATGAACTGTTGAGCCTCATGAAAGATTGAAATTAAAATTCAAACATCACCAAAAAAAAAAGAAGAAGATGACAGCTGGGTAGACTGCTTTCCCGAGATCTCCGGACTCGACCTGAAACTGCCTGTGCAGCCTGGAGTAAAATTTGGACTGTTTCCCTTTTTCTTTATCATTTCAGGTATCTTAGTATTGTTAGCTGTTGTTATGTATGATTGCGGGTTTATATCCTGGCAGTTTTGGTGGTTATATTATGCCATTTGTTACCTTTGAAATAAATTGTTTAAATGTGGGCTTTAACTCTTTTTGAATTTTTCTTAGTCGCTGGGATCATAATTTTTAGTTATAGGTATTTTGATGATTTTAATGATCTAACTTGTCTGTGGTGCCACCTTCTGACAATTATAGTCATTTTTGCTTAATTTGAATTTATAACTTGCCATTGCTTTTGAAATAGCTTTTTGTTTTATAAACTTGAACTTTTAGTATGGTAAAAAATTTTAGCTTATCATTGGACTCCAGCTGTGAAGTATTATTCCTTTATTTAATATATTGTTCATCCCCTGAGAACCCAGACCTCTTTTTATAAGCACCACTTTTAGAGAATAGTTATATTCTTATGACCTGTCTGGGATTGGAATCCATATTAGTTCTTTTGTTTTAAACTCTAATTGTATTTTTATAATTGTTGCCACCATTTATGTTGTTAACCACTTGCTATTAATGTCATGTGGGGATATATGCCATTTAAACATGGCTGCACTATTGACAACTGCAGCCCCCACAGGCCTCTATGCTGCACACCATGTTGAGACTTGTCGCC